>NC_086097.1:99225693-99534370 GCF_963921235.1 Mobula hypostoma
CCTCGTAGAATCCACTTCATGCTATCCAAATGGGAAAAAGTCAGCCATTTCCTTCACAGAGGTTGTCTGGAATTTCTCAGATTTTAACATAACTGAAAAAAATCCCAATGATCTACAGTTCATTGAGTCATCGACTAAGTAAAGCATCCCTTCAGTCCAGCTAGTTCAAACAGCCATCAACCACCAAGCAACCATGAACACTAATCACACACAAAATCCTGGAGGAACTCAGCAGGTCAGGCAGCATCTATGGGGAGGAATAATCAGCTGATATTTCAGACCAAGACACTGATTCAGATTTCCATTGTGTGTGTGTGTAAGCTACCAGACAGCATTGATTGTGAGTGTCGAGCCGAGAGTACAGGCTGTGAAAGGTAATCAGAGGGGTGTGTGTATACTCATTTGATGGACACTGAGGATGGATAAAAGCATAAGTATAGTGTAGCTACTGAGAGCACTTGGGTAGTGTCGGAGACACCGCTTGGGAGACTGGAGGTATGTGTGTATGTGCATAGACTATTTTCTAAACAGGGAGAAAAGATGAGAAAGGAAGAATGTGCTGGCATTGGAGAGGGTCCAGAGGAGGTTCACAAGAATGATACCGGGTATGAAAGGGTTACTGTGTGAGGAGCATTTGATGATGCTGGGCTGTATTCACTGGAGTTCAGAAGAATGCGTGGGGTCTCATAGAAACCTATCGAATATTGAAAGACCTAGATAGAGTGGATGTGGAGAGGATGTTTCCTACAATGGAGTCCAGGACCAGAGGGTACATTCTCAGACTAGAAGGATGTCATTTAGAACAATGAGGAGAAATTTCTTTAGCCAGAGGGGAGTGATTCTGTGGAATTTATTGCCACAGAATGCTGTGGAGGCCAAATCATAGGGTACAGTCTATTTAAGACGGAGTTTGATAGGCTTTTGATTATTCAGGGTGTCAAAGGTTACAGACAGAAGCCAGGAGAATGCAGTTGAGTAGAAAAATAAATCAGCCATGATGAATGGCTAAATTCTGCTCCTAAGTCTTATGGTTTTATATAATCTGTCTGAATGATACTGAGGAACAATAGTGAGTAGAGTACCGAACAGGTCTCTCGACAGACCTCAAATAAAGCTGTGTCCTCTTTTATATCTGCTTTAGAGAGCAGTTTAATATCCCACATGAAAGACAGCAACTTTGGATTGATCAGCAGCCCCTCAGAGCTTTAACAGAGTATCAGAGATATTCAAATCTCTGTGGTGTGTTTGAAACACTGACCTACTGACTCAGAAGTGACACACACAAATTGCTGGAGGAATTTGGCAGACTCTTGTTTGTGATTCAGTGGTGAATGTGCAACCAGTGCCCCACAATTCTCTATGAAGCCATATTGAAGGCTATGGATAACCATTTTACTTCAGAAGTTTCTAAGTGTCAACATCAAACAAGTATTTCAGCAATGCCTCTTACATATTTACCTTCTGCATCTGATTCACCAGGTATATGACATTCCAAAGGTATGAATATTGTAAATTATATTGATTTATCAGCAACAATGCATGTTTATGTGGATATAACCCTGCCAGTTATTATGGTTAATGTCACATTTATGGAACTAGTGTTGTGTAAATCCATAGTTCTATGTTTATTGCACAATATCTTTTATAGTACCGTTATCAGTATTGTGCTTGCCTTTTACCTCACATCTAATAGAGTTGTCACAAGGACAGAATCTTCTACCACGCACAGGGGATACAGGCCTGACTAAGCTTCTACCTGTACAAACTATAACCTCAGCATCTGTAAATATCTCACTTGTGTCAGCCTATCTCTGTTGAGTCACCACTGCAAAGCACAAGAGGAAATATACTCCATCTCTCCCAAATCAGAAGGCATACCAACCTTCCTACATTTGTTAAAACTCAAACAACTTGAGACAAAGTCCAAAGTAAATTTCTTATCAAAGTACATAGGTGTACATCTACAACCCTGAGATTCATTTTCTTGTGGCCATACTCAATAAATCCAATGACTGTAATAGAATCAATGACAGACCGCACCTACTGGCTGTATGACCCATGTTCGACAGACAATAAACTGGGCAAATGAAAAACGAAAGAAATAATTCAAAGATTCAAGAATCAAAGCACATTAATTATCAAAAAATGTATAAATTATACATCTTGAAATTTGTCTGCTTACAGGCAGCCATAATAACAAGCAATAATTATCGAGAACATGTGATGAATAGTCCTTTAAAGTGAGTCCGTAGGTTCTGAGAACCACCCTGAGATGGGGCAAGTGAAGTTTTTCAAGAGCCTGATGATTGAGAGGCCAAGATGCCTGGGTTGGTCTCGAAAATAGGTTCCATATAATGATTTGAGGAGTTGGGTTGATTTTGAGTGGCAGAAAAGGTCAGTTAATAGTAAAATAACAGAAGTAATTTTTCAAGCAGTGAATGTAATCTTGGAGTAAAATAATGTGCTCCAAGGCTCATTATGTATTAAGACCAACTCCCTCTGAAAGGACTTTGGGGAACCTAAGTAGAAGTAATCTGCTCATTGTATCTACACTAGCAAATTATAGGACCACTTAAAACTAATTCCTCTCATGAAGTCTTAATAATGAAGCACATTCTCCACTTAAACATAAAGTTCAAAGTTCAAAGTAAATTTATTATCAAAGTACATAGAGGTCACCATATATAAACCTGAGATTCATTTTCTTGCAGGCATGCTCAACAAATCCATAACAGAATAATAACCATAACAGAATTAACGAAAGACCGCACCAACTTGGGCATTCAACCAGTGTGTAATAAAAAAACAAACTGTGCAAATATAAAAAGAAAGAAATAATAATAATAAATAAATAAACAATAAATATAGAGAACATAAGATGAAGAGTCCTTGAAAGTGAGTCCATAGGTTGTGGGAACATTTCAATGATGGATCAAGTGACGTTGAGTGAAGTTTTCCCCTTTGGCTCAAGAGACTGATGACTGAGGACTAGTAACTACTCCTGAGCCTGGTGGTGTGAGTCCTGAGGCTCCTGATGGCAGCAGTGAGAAGAGAGCATGTCCTGGGTGGCAGGGAATCCTGATGCTGGATGCTGCTTTCCTACAACTGCGTTTCATGTAGGTATGCTCAATGGTGGCGAAGGGAAACATCTTCCTTAAAAGTTCCAAAGGTCTCTAACTTAATCATTCTCCATGCCAAACCACAATCCCCTAAACAAAGAGATTTTCCCATGTCTATACTCAACTACTGACTTTCAAATTCCTTATGGCTTTTTAGAGGTTATGATGATATATTAAAAGAAGTACATCCAGCACTTGAACGGTTGTCTAAGCAACAGTTTACAGAAATTTGCTGTCACACTTTCACTCCTGCATCCTCGTCCCCCCCCCCTTAATCAAATACAAAATACTCTAGGCATCTCCTACTTTTTTTCACTTTCTCCATTCTAATTCACACCCCATTCCATGCAATTTATGGATTTCAGCCAAGCAAACATAGGCTGCTTTGTTAAATGACAAACATAAAGGTGTGCTTGGGTGGTGGGATGGACACACATCTCTACCAAAGGAGATGTAAAGTGTCCCTTCCCTCTGCTAGCCTGCAGGTCACCGTTAGCCAAAGTGTAGCCCCTGCTTAGCCCCCCGATTAGGGTCAAATGAAGCCATGGGAGCAGGTGGTGGATGGTCATATGAGTAACTGGTGCATATCACACGTCCTGGTTACGCAACCAATGACACCAGGCAGACAGTCTCTGAGGAGTATTGATAATGGCTGGGGTCACCCGTCTTGTAAAGACACTGCCCAGTAAAGACACTGTAAAGACAATGACAAACCACTTCTGTAGATAAATTTGCCAAGAACAAGCATGGTCATGGAAAGACCATAATGAGCCACATTGTACAACACAGCAGATAATGAATGAAAGGAGTGCAGTGACTACCTAGTGTCATTCTGCCCTTTACCCCTTGATAGTAGATCCACACATTAAGTGCTTTACACCAACTACCTTACCTCAATTAAACCAATAAAGCCAACGTAGGCTGAAGTGTTTCCTCATCATTTATGAAAGGAAAAATTGAGCAATGCTCAGCTCCTTCCTTTCTCCTCTTTTCCAGCGTTTTTCTGTAGTTTTCTCCATATTGAGATTACAGAAGACTGATGTTGTATCAGTGCTGTATGACTGATGCATATGAAAATATAACAAGACATTATTTCTTTACTCCAATATTTGCAGTCTTACCTTGTTTTTTTGAAATATCTGGTTTATCCAATTGGTGAAAGTCTTTTTTTGCACAGCCATCCGTTGCTGCTGAAGCTCCTTGATGCGGCCTTTCTCAAACTCCTCGTCCATCTTGACCTTGGGGTTTAAGACAAAACAGAGTAGGGACAGTTACATCGTGCCTTCAGCTAGCATAGTGAACAGAACCTCATTTCACAAACACAATACTCAGCTTGCCACTGTGAATGCTTCAGAATTTATTGGCCATTGTTCATTGTAGTTTCACCTAGTTATGTCTGTTAACCTCCCAGTGAGAGGAGGAGGAAGAAGGGGAGGAACCAGTGACAAGAAGAGTAATGGCTTTTTGTGAGCAGCTTATGAAAGTGAATACATTTTTCATCAATAATTTTGCAAGGGTTTCACAGGACAACAACTGTTTGAAGGCAAGCCATTGTTCTCTGAATGATGCCCTGAATTTGGCACACCAACTCTTTCTACACTATGAAGATTCTAAGTTAAAATTTTACATTCAACGAGACTAGCAGATGAAGAGCCCATTTGGAACATCATTGATAATGCTGTCCAGTTACCCATTCTCCTGATAGCTCAAAAGCTTTCTTCTGTTGAAATGATTGACTGATAGTGTTTTGGAAATTAGAACTTCAAAAATCCTTTCAGATAGTGGCAATATTACAAAACACTACATTAATATTTCTTTCCAATTTACTTACTTTCCCTCAACTTCACCTGAAGCACTGGCTGATGCTGAGAACAGCAATCCAACTCTATTCTAATTCAGTGTCGGAGCTCATGTTCTGCTTTGGTCAGCTGTTCTCCATCATGGAATTTCACTCTAAGACCTATTGTTCTTTATTTTTCATTCCCCTCCCTCAAAAAAGAAACTTCCAGCCTGCTAGAATCTGAATCGAAAACAGAAGATGGTGGAAGAACTCAGCCACACAGGCAGACCAGCACCGGAGGAAAGAGAAACCAGCTAACCAGTTAACATTTGAGCAAAAAGATCCTTACTCGGAACTGGGGGGAAGAGTAGACTGGATACAAAGCAGACCTGGGCAGGAAGAAGTGAGATGTAAGACAAAAGACAGAAACATGAGTACTGACCATGAGGGAGGCATTTTTATCGAAACGTGGTGAGAAAGGGACATAAGCATGTTAGTAGTAAATAGGGAAACAGCAGGTTACCTGATGACTAAAACTTCAGTGTAGAATCCCAGAAGCTTACTGGATGGGAGCCCATCATAGATCCCTACAGAACAGAAATGACGCCTTGGCCCAACCTGTCCATGCTTATCCATGTGAATCCTATAGAATCCATACCCTTAAATGTCTTTCCTAGTGAAATAACTGCCAAACACCCTTCAAACATTGCAGTTGTATCAGTTTCCATCACTCTCCCTCCCCCAATAACCATAAAACCATATAACAATTACAGCACGGGAATAGGCCATCTCGGCCCTTCTAATCTGTGCCGAACTCTTGCTCTCACCTAGTCTCACCGACCTGCACTCAGCCCATAACCCTCCATTCCTCCTGTCCATATATCTATACAATTTAACTTTAAACGACAACGTCGAACCTGCCTCAACCACTTCTGCTGGAAGCTCGTTCCACACAGCTACCACTCTCTGAGTAAAGAAGTTCCCCCTCATGTTACCCCTAAACTTTTGCCCTTTAACTCTCAACTCATGTCCTCTTGTTTGAATCTCCCCCACTCTCAATGGAAAAAGCCTATCCATGTCAACTCTATCTATCCCTCTCATAATTTTAAATACCTCTATCAAGTCCCCCTCTGGCTCATTCTATATAATTAGTAGCTTCTCTATGAAAATCCTGCCCCTCAGATCTCCTTTAACATCCTTCCCTCTCATCCTAGACCTTCACCCTTTTGTTTTAGAGTCACCTGTCCAAGGAAAAACATTCTGACTATCTGCCCTCTCTATGCCCTTGATCATTTTATAAACCTCTATAAGGACATTCATCAGCCTCCTCCTATATCTTAGTGATAATAAAGTTAGCCTATCAATCTCTCCTTTGTAAAGCCCTTCACTTCAGGCAACGCCCTGGTGAATCACTTCAGCACGCTTTCTGATGTTGCTTCCTGTAACCTAGCAAACAGAACTCAGAATCAGAAACAGATTTAATATCACCGGTGTATGTCTTCCAACATGTTAACCTAGTGGCAGCAGTACAAAGCAATACAGGATAAAAATAAATAAGTAAATCAATTTCAGTAAGTATACATCCGTATATTAAATAATTAAATTAAAAATAGAGCAAAGACAGAAATAATTTAAAAAGTAATGAGGTAGTGTTCAAAGGTTCAATGTCCATTCAGGAATTGGATGGCAGAGGGGAAGAAGCTGTTACTGAATCACTGAGTGTGTGCCTTCAGGCTTCTGCACCTCCTACCTGAGGGTAACGATGAGAATAGTACTGTACATAATACTCCAATTGCGGGTTGGCTAATAATTTATACAGTTGCAACATGATGTCACAGTTGTCATACTCTATGCCTCAGCCTCTGATGGGAAGCCATCCAATGCCTTTGATACTACCCTATTTAAGGGAGCTACGAATTTATGAAAAACACTGCCCAGAAGAAGGCAATGGCAAACCACTTCTGTAGAATGATTTGCCGAAAACAAGCATGGTCAAGGAAAAACCATGATCGCCCACGTCAGTAAGACATGGCACATAATAATGATGATGTTGAATTTGTGCCCCAAGGTCATTCTGTACGTCAACACTCCTGAGGTCATTATCATTTACTGCATATGCCATTTGGATTGGACATCCTGAAATGTAAACTGACTGGTGTAATTGGGTGGCCAGAAGGGACTCTAAATAAAAGATATGGTGGAGAGACAACTTTTTAAACTGCTGCATTTGTGTCTAAAGCACTTTTGGCTTATTTCATTAAATACTTTACTTCTTCTGACATTATTTGCCAAGAATTTCTGTGCACTGACTGCAACACGTAGCACAGACTTCTTTTAGTGCAGATTTCTCCTTTCATACGGGTTGGTTTAGCTAAGTTATGAAAAGCAATTAGCAACTCGGAAGGCTGAATTTATAAATACTGGTCTAATATGATTAAGCAGCAGGGGCCTGTTACTTAAACTGGAGTTCTCTTTAAGCTTGAGCTATTTATGCAGAATTGTCGATTCAATGCAACTTCAATGTTCCACGTATACACAATTTCTCTGGTTCTTTTTTTAACAGACTCTCCGCATGGTAATCTTGTCCTACTGAAGAGCTAGACTTTGGAAAATCAAAGTTCAAGGAGGTAGATTAAAATATGAGGGAGAGTCAGCAGGTCAAAGGTTGTGAGTAAGAATTCTCTTTTGTCTTTTTAAAGATAAGTGGAATTTGCATATTAACAGAAAAGATCAGCATCACTAATATTAAGTCTTTAACCTGGTCACTTTCCTCTCTCTAAAATATTGAATGACCTCGTTTTTGAATAGAACTGTGCCCTATTATAGTGTAGATAACACGAACTGGAGTGAGTATAAAGTTCTGTTTTATTGCAGCTTATAAAAGGGTGTGCCAGCTTGGGACTCTGTTTTTACAGATTAAGCCTGCCAATTTCAAAAACAGAAACAGAAACAAAAAAATATTCAAGCACAAATTCTGCTTTTCTTAATTGAGTCAATTATTTAAAAAATACATTTACTGATCATTTATCTTAAAACTGATGATTAAAGAATAAATGAAGTCACTGTCTGTACACAACAGTTAGTAATTGCTCATTTGATAGCTTTAAGGTATATGCCTGCATGTGTGCAAGTGTGATAATACCTTTGTTGTTGATTAGCTCTTCTATTCCATTGTCATTTTCATCAAACCAATCTCTGTTTTTTCTGGTCTTGTATCCAATGATGTTTTTACAAATATCAAGGATGGTGGTCTTAGTCAGAAACTGGTCCTAGACTCCCCCATCAAAGGAACCATTCTCTCCACATCCACTCACACTAGTCTAGAACCTGATGGCATGAACGTTGAATGTCCCAATTTTAGCCAAGCTGCTTCCCCCTTTGTCCCTTTCTGCTCTCTTCCTGATCTACCCAGTTCTTCCCACACCCACCCCAGCTCCCATCACCCAGTTTCTATCTCTTTCTCCACCCTCTCCATCTGCCCATCACACACTCTCTCCTTCCACTGTTTGTATCTGCCCAACTCACCTGCCTATGAAACATGAACCACCTTCCTCCCTTATCGGATTCCAGCCCTCTGGTGCTTTCAGCCTCTGGATATTCCCATTTTTCCCTCCTCCATCTGCCCTTCTATATTTCAGTCCCAATGAAATCAGCTGTCCATGCCCCTCCACAAATACTGCATAACCCACCAAGTTCCTCCAACATCTTGCTTTTTGCTCCAGATTCCAACATCTACAGTCTTGCACGTTCAGAAGGATATGATTTGTCCAACTCAGTGCTGATAATATTGGCCCGAGAGAGGGCACTGGTGTTTGTTCACTTATCCTTCTGGTGGATCGGGGCAGGGGGAGGATTTTACAGAAATTGCATTGATGATTTTCTTTCTATCCTTGAGGGCCTGCTCTTCATAAGCCAGCTCCAAAGGATACAGGCGAGTAAGGTTCCGAATTCAAAATAGATTTATTATCAAAGTACATATATGTAACCATATATAAGCCTGAGATTCGTTTTTTGCGGGCCTTCACAATAAGTACAAAGAAACACAATAGAAACAATGAAGAACTACACACAAAGAGAAACAAAGAACCAATGTGCCAAAGACAATGATGTGCAAATACACAAAAGTAAACAAAATAATAATAATTATATGAATAATATTGAGAGCAGGAGCCGTAGAGTCCTTGCAGCTGAGTTCATAGATTGTGGAATCAGTTGGAAGCTCAGTGTTGGGGTTCACTCTGGTTCAGCAGCCTGATGATTGAGGGGTAGTGACTGTTCCTGAACCTGGAGGTGAGGGGCCCTAGGCTCCTGTATCTCCTTCCTGATGGCAGCCACAAGAAGAGAGCATGGTCTGGATGATGGGGTTCCTTGAGATTGGAAGCTGCTTTCCTGTGACAGCAGTCCATGTAGATGTGCTCAGTGGTGAGAAGGGCTTTACCTGTGATGGACTGGGCTGTATCCACTACCTTTTATAGAATATTCTGTTCAAGGGCATTGATATTTCCATACCAGGTCATGATGCAACCAGTCAGTATTCGCTCCACTGTGTATCTATAGAAATGTGTCAAAGTTTTAGATGACATGCTGAACCTTTACAAACTTCTAAGAAAGTAGAGGTGCTGCCTTGCCTTCTCTGTAATGCCACTTATGCACTGGAGCCAGGACAGATCCTTTGAAATGATAACACTGAGCAATTTAAAGTTAGTGACCCTCTCCACCTGTGATCCCCCAATAAGGACAGGCTCCTGGGCCTCTGGTTTCCTCCTTCTGTAGTCAGTAGTCAGCTCTTTGGTTTTGCTGACATTGTTGTGGCACCACACAGCCGGATTTTCAATTTCCCTCCTATATAATGATTTGTTCCTTCCTTCATTCCCTTAGATCACAAGGATCATTTCTGCCACATAGACTATGAATTTTGTGTCAGATCTGAGGTCTGATCTCTCAGAAAAGTAAACATAAATTTCCAACAGAGAGAAGAACAATGTCATCTGAGCTACACCTCACCATCACGTGCATAAAATTATGAGCATTAATACGTCGTAGCTTTACTGCCTCTCAATTCCACTCTGTCTTTCAGATCATCACTTAGAGTCATAGAATTGAAGAAAAGTAGAGTGCAGAAACAGGCCTTTCACCCCTTCTAGTCTGTGCTGAATCACGCTTATTCTGTGATTTGAGCATTTTCTTAAACCTTGTGTAAAAATCTGCAGATTTCAGCCTTGAACATGCTCAACAACTTGTCTTCATAGCCTTCTGGAGTAGAGTAATCCAAAGAATATGAGTAAATACAGTTCAGAATTCAGTCCAGTACAGGTGATGAGAAAATAATTGGGCAATGAGTGGGAAGATTACCATAATTCATCAGAATTTTGAATCTTAATTATATGAATGGGTTCCCATTATCAAAGAATAAATAGAGCCATATATAGATAATGCTCAATAGTAAGACTGATTTCTACTTTGGACAATTTATTGATTTCCATTATAAAGTCAGTCAAAATAATGATTAACTTATAGTGCTTCAGCATCGTGTTAATTATTTGATTTGCTAAATGGCACATGGATTACTTATTTTCAGGCTTTCCCTTTTTGTTGATTGACAGTACGAAGGTTTTCATATTCAAAGAAGGGGAAAGTTACCAGGAAATTGCATTTCTGTAGACTCTATCACAACCTAAGCACTTTCCAGAGATTTTCAAAGCACATTCACTGTTGTAATGTATAAACAACTGGTTTCTAGTCAGCAAGAACCAAGAGAGTAATTTTGCTACTCTAATCTATGGACAAGTATTGGTCCAAATCCTCTGTCCCTCAGGAAGGCAGTATCTTTCACTAACGGCTCACCATACAGAACAGGCCCTCTTCTATTGCTACCATCAAGGAGGAGGTACAGGAACCTGACGACACACACTCGACATTTTAGGAGCAACTTCTTCCCCTCCACTGTAACTTGTAGTAACTTTCTATGCATTGTTGCATAACAACAAATGTCACGACATGTGTCACTAATAATAAAGGTAAATCTGATTCTGATTCTTCTTCAAAATAGGCACCAGAGAAATAGAGGGTTGCACATTCACCTGAATGGAAAGGTTGGGTTCAAGTCTCGCCCCAACTTGAAAATCTTGACTGATAGCCCAGTATTATGTGCAGTACTGAGGGAGTGCTACATTGTTAGACACCTTGTATGCTCCCTCAGGATGACATAGTAATAAAAAATATCATTGCACTATTTAGGACAAGAGGTGAGGAGCTAGTCTTAATCTCCTTACTAATATTTATCCATCAACTAGAACAGATTAAGTGCTGTAGACTGGTTCTGTGAACAAGCTACCTGTCAAATTGCGATTGTTATAGTGGTAACACTTCAACGATACTTAATTAGCTGCCATATGAGCCTAGACCCAAAACTAAGAAATAGGAACGGAAATGCTTCTTTGAACTACTGTTTGTCCGATCAATAGAACAAAAGTGGGGCCTCTACTCAAAGGACAGCATCTCCGCCCTGAAGCACTGGATTGATCGATTTAACTTTGTGCTCAGGTAGCCAGGCCAAATTTTAATCTTCTGGTACTGTCAAGAGTACAACTGTTTGCGACATGGAGAGACAGATACACGTCAGCCTATGCATCTTAAGAAGGTTCCTCAGAAATGTTCTCAGACCAGGATTCCTCATGAGCTTAAACATTCAGGCTTTTAGGTGTCACTGGATTGAATCGTTTACTCAGCAGCAAGTGTATAGAACTGAACAGTGGACTGCTGTGATTTAATTTCGAATTTATTTCTACAAATAGTCCATTTAGTTAAAAACCTGAGAGAAATATGAACAGTTACCAAAAGAAAGCAACCAAAAAATCTCGGAAATATAAACTGAGATGGCCTACCGGTTATCCAGGATGCCTCTCGTGATTTTCATCAACAGTACCAGCCTCAGACTGTCAAGGAGCAATGTGCGCTCAACACCACTTCACCTGCAGTGAGTCAGGATTTATTCCTTTATAAGTCTTCTCTGATTCTGATATAACTTTTTATTTCTGCATGTGACCTTTGATAATGACTGAAAGGCATTTACAGTCATCCTCCTCCTCGTCAGCCAGCCAATCACCTGACCCACTGCATGGTTAGAGGCCGTTCAAAACAGAAAATGAATACAGTTGGCAGGGATGGGAGAAAACAGCACTTCCTACACAAGAGGGCAACGATTAAGTCTGTAACTGTGTCAAATTATTAACATCCATGTTATCACCCATCGGATGAAATCACAGCTGTATGCAGTTTCATTCACTTCAGACTTCTCAGAGCCATGAATAATTTTTGCACTTAAATCTTAGTCATCAAGAGACCAATAGAAATTTGGGCCCGAATCATGGATGAGAAAGTCAGGATAATACAAGCACTTTATATATACTTCAAAGGAACATTCAAAGTCAAAAGTCCAAGTCCATTTGAAAGATTAGATTTATTTGTCACGTGTTCACCAAAACACACAGTGGAATGCATCAACCATCAACACGGTCCAAGGAGGTGCTGGGGGCAGCCAGCAAGTATCACCATGCTTCTGGCGCCAATGTAGCGTGCCCACAACTGAATAACCTTCACCCGTACATCCTACTTGCAACGTGGTAGGCACCCGAGCACCCAGAGGAAACTCCAGTGGTCGCAGGGAGAACACACAAACTCCTTGCAAAGAATGGCAGGAACTGAATTCCAATCGGCGGTCACTGATGCTGTAAAGCATTGTGCTCACCGCTACACTACCACGTCATGCCTCGAGAGGCATACAGTGGATGGAATAGACAGCCAGTTTATCGTCACCTGCACAAGTCCATGTATGCACAGATGACATGAAAAATTTACCTGCAGCAGCGCTACAGGAACAATGCACCATATAAGCAGTATTTATAAGAAAATGCATAATCTAAACAAGAATTACATGTAAATTATTTACAACATAAATAAGAACAAAAGAAGTCCATTTTTGTACAACATGGTCATACTATTGCTAAATTGCCCTGATTAGGGTTCTGCAGATTGAAGGGAAGTAGTTGCTCTTGAACCTGGCAGTGCAGGGCTTCAGGGATCTGTACCTCCTGCCCGATGGTAGCTACCAAAGATGGCATGGACCAGATGGTGAGGGTGTTTGATAATAGGTGCTGTCTCTTGAGACAACATTGTCTATAAATACCACCAATGGTCTGTGATGTGTTGGGCAGTCTACTGTTCTCCACAGCCTCTTCCTTCCTTGCACACTTGAATTGCCATAGCAGACCATGATGCAGCATACCTTCAGCAGTAATCAGGTTCTTGCTGGGTTTCCCAACCTGGGGTCCTCAGCCCCTTGCTTAATGGTATTGGTCCATGGCGTAAAGAAGATTGGGAACCTCTAGTTTAGAGTGTTAAATGATAAGCCTAACCTCCTTACCCTTCGAAGAACGTAAAGAACCCAGCACGTTTTCCTGATGGTTGCACCTCTGTGTTTGGCCCAGGACAGGTCATCCTATATGTTAACACCAGATCATTTAAACTTTAGATTTGCAAGTCTCTCAACTACACAACTAGGTAGTTTGTTCCATGTGTCCACAACTCACTGTGTAAAGAAATGCTTCCTGATGTTAGTCTGAAATCTCCTTTTAACCAGTCTCCACCTAAGGCCCCATGTCCTCATTGATGGATTAATTTTTGAGTAGCAGCTGGCATCCACTTTACTTATACCCCTAATGATTTTGAATCATATCTCCTCTCATTCTACGTCTACTTAGGCTAAAAAGATTTAATTCTTTCAAACTTTCTTCATAGTTCATACCCTGCAGACCTGGAATAAGTCTCGACGCCCTTCCCTAGAGTCTCTCCAGTGCCTTCACACCCCTCACACAATATGGAGGCCAAAATTGTACAGAGTACTCAAGGAATGGCCTCAGAAGCACATTATACAGCTCAAGGAGAATGCCTCCAGACTTGAACTCCACGGAGCGCGTTGTATAGCCCAACATTCTATTAGCCTTCCTAATCGCTTCTGTGCATTGTCTAGATGTTGATAGTGATGAGTCTACCAGGATACCCAATTCCTTCTCATACAGTGCACTTTCTAACTCAAGACCCGCCCCATTGTATATTTATGTCTAATATTTCTACATCCTACATGTAATACTTTTCATTTACTTACATTAAATTTCATCTGCCATTTATCTGCCCACATCTGGATTTTATTTCGATCTAACTGCATTGATTTGGCTACCTGAATATTATCAGCCTGTCTCCCTAATTTTGTGTCATCAGCAAACTTTGCTAGTTCATTTGTTATGTGTTATCCAAATCATTAATGTAAATTAAAAACGGCAGCGGCCCCAAAACAGACCCCCGCGGAACCTCACTTTTAACATCTTCTAGGTGTGAAAATGATCCTCTCACCATAACTTGCTTTCTGTTTTTGAGCCAATTCTGTACCCATATGCACACCCTACCCTAAATCCCTACCTCTTGTAATTTGATTATTCATCTCTCCCGGAGAACCTTGTCAAAAGCCTTCTGAAAGTCTAAGTAAATAATATCAACCACTCTATTGTCATCATAAATTTTAGTTGCCCCTTCATGGAACTCCAGCATATTAGTAAAACATTATCTCCCCTTTCTGAACCTATGCTGGCTTTCTGTTAACGTGCCTGTTCTTATCAGCTGCTTTTCCTTCTCATTCTTTATTATTGTTTCCCTGGATTGGGGAGCATGCCTTATGAGAATATGTTGAGTGAACTCGGCCTTTTCTCCTTGGAGCAACAGAGGATGAGAGGTGGCCTGATAGAGGTGTATAAGATGATGAGAGGCATTGATCGTGTGGATAGCCAGAGGCTTTTTCCCGGGGCTGAAATGGCTAGCATGAGAGGGCATAGTTTTAAGGTGCTTAGAAGTAGGTACAGAGGAGATATCAGGAGTAAGTTTTTTTACGCCGAGAGTGGAGAGTGTGTGGAATGGGCTGCCAACGGCGGTGGTGGAGGCGGAAATGATAGGGTTTTTTAAGAGACTCCTGGATAGGTACATGGAGCTTAGAAAAATAGAGGGCTATCGGTAAGTCTAGGTCGTCCTAAGGTAAGGACATGTTCGACACAGCTTTGTGGGCTGAAGAGCCTGTATTGTGCTGTAGTTTTTCTATGTTTCTATGTTTCTATCTTACCTACGATACACGTTAAACTTATTGGTCTACAGTTACCAGTGTCAGTGTGATCACCCTTATATACCAGGACAATGTTAACCCATTTCCAGTCATTAGGAATATAAAACTTCTGCCTCTCTCCACTGCTAATTCCCTAATGTTTACCCTCCTTCCCTTTCTTAAAGTCAAAAATTATCTCTTAACATCCAGTGCGAGGTTGTTTTTGCAGCACCACTCTCATTCTGTTGAGCCAATTCATTGACAAAAGTTTCAAAGGTGAATTTGAAGGTGGCATTGGAGCCGTGCTTAGCAGTACAGAAGTGTTCTGAGAATGTAGAGCTGGGGGGTTCTAAGTTGCCCCCATGTCAGCGCGAAGGAGATGTTGTTACCAACCCTCACTAACCGAGGTCTGTCGATGAACAAGTCAAGTATTCAGCGGCAGAGGGAGATACAGAGGTCCAGATCATGAAGATTGATGATAAGCTTGGGTGGGATAATTGTGTTGAACACTGAGCTGTAGTCAATGAACAGCAGCCGGACTTAAGAGTTTCTGTTGTCCAGATAGTCCAGAGTGGAGTGAACAGCCACAGAAGAATTGCATCTGCAGTTAACCTGTTGTGGTGGGAGACAAACTGGAGCAGATCAGATCATTTCTGAGGCAAGGGTTGATACGTGTATAACCAGCCTCTCAAAGCTCTTCACTGCAATTGATATGACATCTAACCTAACTAAGCACAGATTAGATGGGAAGAGATAAATTGGGTTTTTTTTTAGATTATGAGAACACTCAGTCCTCTTTTATTGTCATTTAGAAATGTATACATGCATTAAGAAATGATACAATGTTTCTCCAGAGTGATATCACAGAAAAACAGGACAAACCAAAGACTAACACTGACAGAACCACATAATTATAACATATAGTTACAGCAGTACAAAGCAATACCATAATTTGATGAAGAACAAACCATGGGCACGGTAAAAAAAAAGTCTCAAAGTCTCCAAGTCGATCGACTCCCGAGTCCCTGGTAGCAGGTGGCAAAAGGGAGAAACTCCCTGCCATAATCCTCCAGGCACCATCAACTTGCCTATGCCTCGGAAGCAGCTGACCACAGCCGACACTGAGTCCGTCCATCTGAAAACTTCGAGCCTCCGACCAGCCCCTCCGATACAGCCTCCTGAGCGCCATCCTCTGCCGAGCGCCTTTGACCTCATCCTGGCCACTGAAACAAGCAAAGCCGAGGATTCTGGGCCTTCTGCTCCGGAGATTCTGGTTACCACACAGTAGCAGCGGCAGGGAAGTGGACATTTTAGAAGTTTCTCCAGATGTTCCTCTGTACTCTCATGTCTGTCTCCATCAAATCAGAATTGTGCACGGTCCCCTACTTGACAGATTACAGATATCATTCACCAGAGAGGCCACACGCGCTGTGTCGCACTGCCATCTTCTCCTCCTCCTGCTTTTAAGCAGGAACCTAAAAAGATGGGCAGGGGTGTTTGGAAATGCAATACCAGAGATCAGGGTCTGCACAGCAGGAGGCATGACTTCCAAGGATGGGCTGAGGCAAAAAGTTTGTGAACGGACAGAGAGTGCAAGAGTTTACACTGAAAGAGAGGCAGGGCCAATGTGAGGATTTGGACAAGATGGCAAGACTGCCACTAATGCTTTCTACAGATTCTTGTAGAAGAATTCCTTTGTAATCTGTGCACATAAAATATTATTCAAAAACTATTTGAAATATTTGAGATGATATTTTTCCAGTATTTTTAATTTGTTACTGGAACACGACTAATGATAATGGTACAGAGATTTGGTTACTAACTATCAAGAGGCATAAATTTAAATCACCCAAAGGTAGTTGGGGAATTGGAATGTAGCTAATTAAATAAACCAGATTAGAAAGTTCATATTGGTAATAATGATTGTGAATTTATGGTGCCTTCCCTGTCATAAATGACAGAATATTCCGGAAGGCACCCAGGTCGGGTACTCAGGATGTGCACGGCACAACTGGCTGGTGTGTTTACAGACATTTTTAATCTCTCCCTCTCCCAATGTAGAGTGCCCTCTTGCTTCAAAACATTCACCATTGTTCCTGTACCTAAACAGACCAAGGTAACACGTCTGTACGACTGGTATCCTCTTGCACTCATCTCAATAATAAGCAAATGCTTCGAGAGATTGGTCAAAAACTTCATCTGCAGCATGCTACCACCTACACTGAATCCCCTACAATTCGTCTACCAACACAACCGATCGACAGATGACGCAATAGCCACAGCTCTACACACCATCCTTACACACCTGGAGAAGAAGGATGCTTATGTGAGAATACTGTTCTTGGACTACAGTTCAGTATTCAACACCATAATTCCCTCCAGGCTCGACAAGAAGCTCAGAGACCTCAGCCTTGACCCTGTCTTGTGTAGCTGGATCTTGGACTTGCTGTCAGATCGCCAGCAGGTGGTAAGAGTGGGCTCCCTCACCGCCACCCCTCTGACGCTCAACACAGGTGTCCCTCAGGGCTGTGTCCTAAGCCCCTCTCCTTTACCCATGTCTGTAACGCCACCCACAGTTCCAATCTGCTAATGAAATTTGTTGACATCACTACACTGATTGGCCCAATCTCAGATAATAACAAGGCAGCCTACAGAGAAGTCATCACCCTGACACAGTGGTGTCAAGAAAACAACCTCTCCATCAATGTCACAAAAACAAAGGAGCTGATTGTGGAATACAGGAGGAATGAAGATAGGTTAACCTCTGTTGACATCAATGGATCTGGGGTTGAGAGGGTGAACAACTTTAAGCTCCTTGGTATACACATCACTACGGATCTCACATGGTCTATATGCACCAGCTGTGGGGTGAAAAAGGCACAACGACACCCCTTTCACCTCAGCTGGTTGAAGAAGTTTGGTATGAGCCCCCAAATCCTAAGAACTTTCTACAGGGGCACAATTGAGAGCATACTGACTGGCTACATCACTGCCTGGTATGGGAACTGTTCCTCCCTTAATCACACAACTCTACAGAGAGTGGTGCGGACAGCCCAGCGCATCTGTAGATGTGAACTTCCCACTATTCAGGACATTTACAAAGGCAGGATCATTGGGGTCCCGCGTCACCCCAACCACAAACTGTCCTAGCTTTTACCATCCAGGAAACGGTAACACAGCATAAAAGCCAGGTCCAACAGGCTTCGGGACAACTTCTTCCACCAGGCCAATAGACTGATTAATTCATGCTGATACAATTTATATTGACTGTCCTATTGTACATGTTATTTATTAAAAATTACCATAAATTTCACGTTGCACATTTAGACAGAGACGTAACATGAAGATGTTTACTCCTCGTGTATATGAAGGATTTAAGTAATATAGTCAGTTCAATTCATTTCTTTAATAATGGGGATGTGTAAAAGGTGTTTGTAGACTGTATTGTCACATACCTCGTGACGGGAATAAAGAACCAGCGGAGATGGAAAACACTTTGGAGTCCAGTATTGCTATTAACTAATGGTATTTATTTGTAACTATGCAATACAGTAATATAAATGCAGATAAATCAAACAGGTTAGCAATGATTATATATAAGTAAGTGTGGAAATATATGAAAACCAAGCTTCTTCAAGTCTAGGGTAAATAGATAGTCTTACGATGATGAGTAAAGTTCAGTTCAGTTCGTGGTATTGAGTTGAGTAGTGATAGAGGGAGAGAGGGAGAGATTTGAGTCTTCGGGTGAGCTGACACCGTTGATCTTCCCGTTGTCCTCCAAAATCCTTTAGAAGTCACTGACTGTGACCACAACAAAGGGGACCGTTCTCTGTGGTGAAATTATCAACCCAGGCGAGGGTTGGACACACAAATAACTCCCCACCGGTCACGTCCTGTTCACACTGCAAGAGCCACTGATTGATCTACCTGGTCGATCCTCCAAAACCCACTTTTTCTGTGGGCGCAACAAAGCTCATTCAGTGTCCAAAACCATATGTCTGTAGGTCTAACAGCTGACCTTCTATTTATCTCCCCGTGCTGAACACCAACTGTCCATCAAGTAGTTCCTCCCTTCTCTCTCTGTAAGAACACAGAAGCTGCCAGTGTCCTTGTAGAAAGTGTAAACAAACTGTGAGTAGTCTTTGCCTCTCTCTCTCTCTCTCTCTCTTTAACAAGGTGTCTGTGTTCCACAACTCTCTCCTCTCTCTCTTTTCAAAAGCGCAGTTCATAGGAGTAATTCAGGACCCCGTCACAGTATTTAAAGTGGATACTTCTGTTTATTTTGCAATATGATTGTAACTCCATTGTGGGGTGCATTGTGTTCTTGTTCTTATGTAGCTTTAAGTTAACTTTAGATGGTATGTCCTGATGCCTATGAAAGGAGCTCATTACCCTTAGTATAAGGAAGAGATAGAGGCAGCCTGAAGTTCACACTGGACAATAATAAGTACGGAGCAATTATTGTGTTTTCTTACAGATATCTTTTTGTAAATATTAGCATTTTCACTACTTTCACTAATTTTTGTAATAAACACCCTTGCTCTAAAGTGCTAAGTGACTCCAGCCATTATTCTCTGGTAAAGTTAAAGGTCACATCCCATGTTTTTAACATATGGTGTCGCAAGTGGGATGGTCAGTCACAAAGAGGGTGCATTCAACTCGGGAGAGTGGGATTGCGGTCTCTACTGCCGATGAATTTGACCAGAGCAGAAGTCCAAAGAGGAGGTTGGTGAGGCCATTGTTCTGGAGTTGTTGCTGCGGGTTCTTCCTCCAGACACCAGGACATGGGTCCGAGAGCACGAGCCAGTGGGTGGACTCGCTCGGCCCAGCTCTTGCCCTGCAGCTGATCAAGGCCCACAAGAGGGTGCCATCGAAGCCATCATTCCAAAGCAGCTGACTCTAACCCTCCATGGGACTCTCAGGGTAACTCCACAGAATTGGGGCGTGAGAGAAACGAGGGCAAAGATAGGTTGTTCTAAGACTTTTATTTGCTACCGTTGTCATCAGCCATGTCCTATGTACCATAAGTATCCTCTCAAGAAGCCCAAATTGTCAGGTATGTGCTGCGTATCGTATCAAGAGAGGGAGAATGTGATAATGATGATGATGATGATAATAACTGCAATGATTGTGAGTGTGGGAATGAAAAACAAGCAGAACGTGAAGAGAAAGAGACTATGAAAGTTAATGGAAAGCCCTGTAAAGCTCTTTTAGATTCTGGTAGCTAACTACCATTAATTAAAAAAAGTTTTGCCCCTGCCTTTGGTGTTCACTACAGTGACCAAACACCTGTCTAGTGTGTCTATGGTGACTGGAAGTCTGAGCCAATGGCAGACCTCACTACTGAACTGGATGACCACAAGCATTTGATGAAAGTGGGGGTGCTGGAGTAACTACCAGTTGACATGATTCTGGGGAGAGATTGTGTTACATGAGTTACTGAGGAAGGGAAATGGTCAGTCACATCCATGAGTATACAGAGTTGTCTCTCATTTTGTCATGACTCATGCTAAAACCAAATCAATGCCCGGGTTACAACCTCTGCTTTTCTTGGATGGTAGTCTGCATGAGGGAGGAACCAAAAGGCCAAGAATGTCACACCAGCAACATGCCATTCTCCTGACTCTGTTGATATTTAAGACCATAAGATCATAAGATATAGGAGCAGAATTAGGCCATTTGGCCCGTCAAGTCTACACCATTTCATCCAATTTTCTTCTCAGCTCCAATCCCCTGCCATCTCCCTGTGTCCCTTTGTGCCCTGACCATCCATCTTTGTACAGATGATGTCCCCATTGAGGATGATATTGAGAGGGTGTTAAATGGATGTGCCACAGGACATTGTCACACTTCAAAGTTTGTATCCTTCTTTGAAAGCTCTATGAAAACGTTTCAGCTGGGGATAACCACACTACGTACTCAGGAGGCTCAGCTTTTAGCATTCCACACCCAGGTAAAGATTCAGACAGTAGAAATTTGGTGGTGCCAGGTGACTGCAGGACATTGGCACTCCATCTGGCAGACACAATACCATTGGCAAGACACCTTGGGTGACATAAAACTTACCTAGCATTAGGTAGTTGATTTTTCTGGCCTTCCATGTACACTGACATGCAAACATATTACAGCACGTGTACAGAGTGTCAAAGGAAACAGTGCTCTCCGTAAATCTAACCCAGTTCCCCTGCAGTCCGTGCCAATAATTACCACACCATTCAGGCGCTTTGCAATGGACATTGTTGGTCCATTGGACAAGAGCAGCTCAGGGTACCAATGCATACTGGTAGTGGATGATATTGCAACCCAGTTTCCTAAGGCATTCCCTCTTTGCCTTCTTACCACACCAAAGCTAATCAGTACCCTTGTCCAGCTCTTTTCTTGTGTTGGTATTTCTGAGGAGATCCTTGCTGACCAAGGAACAAACTTCACCTTATGACTGACGGCTCAGCTGCATGAAGAGCTGGGGATCTTGTCAATAGAACTCAGAGACAGATGGCCTGGTTGACACGTTCAATCAAACATTGAAGCACAGGTTAAGGAAATTGGTATCTGACACTGGGAAAGATTAGATTCTTCTTTTTACATATTAAAATCCACGAGAAGACATGGTATGACCAGCAGGTCAGCCAGAGAGAATTTGAATCAGGGCAGAAGGTCCTGCTACTCCTACCATCATCCCCTAGTAAGCTCGTTGCTAAGTGGCAAGTCCATTTACAGTAGTGAGAATGATGAGCCCAACTACTTATGATGTCCTGCACTCAGAGGAGGGGAAAGTGTGTCCAACCTATCACATTAATCTCTTAAAGGCTTGGAAGGAGAGAAGGGTTCCTACCAACAACACATCTCTCCTGGTCTGCCAGATTGCAGAGCAGGATGACTCAGAAGGTGTTGTGAAGGCCTGGAGGGGGCCTGGGAAGGTTGACCTTTCCCATCTCAATGGCCACCAATCAGTGAAGCTGCAGATGGTGTTAGCTAACTTTCCACAGTTGTTTCAGCAGAGACCAGGGCTGACAAAGGTCCTAAAACAGTCCATCAGGACCAGAACAGACCAAGGTTCAGTGCGCCAACAATGCCACTATCATGTTCCGGTCCGTGAAGATGGCATTCTGGTTCACAGTCCGGTCCGTGGACTCAGGACTCCGGGTCTTCCAGCTGTCTCTTGTTTAAGTTAATCATTGGCCCCTGATTCCCATCTTTGGGCTTGCAATATAAGTAGCCTTGGGATTGAGTGAGGGCTGCTGGTTTGTCTTGTCAGTCTCCCTTGGAGCAACCTGCTGATGGAAGGCTAGTGAAACCATTTATGATCTCTAGGCCTGGTTGGAGGACCACTGCTTCATGGAGCCTTGTTGCCACTCGTAGGAGTGGTCTTTGCGGTATGGATTCAGCTGTTTCCTGGGCCCAGCTGAGTGGCTGCCAGCCACTGCAAGTTAGGTAGGGATCTGGCTGTTTCCGTAGCCAGCTGAGGTTACTGGCTGAACTGAGACTTGGAGCTTCCCCGGAGCAGAGATGGAACTGTCTGTAGTTCTTTGGTGTTTGTCTCTTCTTGTCCTCGCCTCTGTGGGGTAAGCCAGGCCGTTTTGCTGTTGCTCTGCGGGGGGACCTGTCTTGTCCTTGCCTCTATTGGGTAAGTCTGGCCATTCTGCTGTTACCTGACGGAGAGACCTGTCCCACCTTGGTGTGGAGATGAAGTTGAGTCCCGGCTTGTCGTAGGATAAGGTCTGGCTCTATGTCTATGTTCTGTCCTGTCTCATGTTTGTGGTTGTATTAAAGATGAGTCCTGGCTTGTTGAAGGGTAAGTCCTGGCTCTATGTTAATGTTCAGTTCCCAGTTCCAGTCTCCAGTCTCAGCTCCAGTCTCCAAGTTATCAGCCCCCGCATTTCAAGACGAAGACCCCAAGCCTCAAGGATCCCATCCAAGCTCCAAGACCCCAAGCCTCGAGGGTCCCAAGCCAAGCTCCAAGACCCCAAGCCTCGAGGGTCCCAAGCCTAGCTCCAAGACCCCAAGCCTCGAGGATCCCTAGCCAAACTCAAGACCCAAGACCCCAAGCCTCGAGTTCAACTCTTTGAGAGAAAATGCAGAAAGTTTGAAGTTTCTCCTCATCTCCTTCTACCGTAGGCCACGAACTTATCAATCACCCCTGCTGTGGACCACTTCTGGAGGTCCAAGGTGCCAACTTCTACAAAGAAGGGATCCGTATGCTCCACAACCGCTGGACTATATGTGTAAATGTAGATGGGAACTATGTTGAAAAATGTATGTGCTAGGTTTTCTAAAAATGACTCCTTCTATCTTAGGCCATGAATCTATCAATCACCCTTTGTATATCTTTCTCTAAATATTGGCTTTTTACACTATTTTCACTAATTTTAAGTTTGATTTTTGATGCACCTCATAAACACCCTTGCACTAAAGTGCTAAGCGATTCCAGCCATTTTTTTTTTCTGGTAAAATTAAGATCATAGCTCATGTTTTTCACATTCTTACTCAATGTCAACAAGATCAAGAAATTGATTATTTACTTCAGGAGGAGGAAACCAAAGGTCCATGAGCCAGTCCTCATCGGAGGATTAGAGGAACTTCAAATTCCTCGGTGTTATCATTTCGGAGGACCTGTCCTGTGCCCAGCATGTAAGTGCGGCTATGAAGAAAGCTTTCACTTCCTTAGGAGTTTGTCTAGATCAGCATGGCATCTAAAACTTTGACAATCTTCCATAAATGTGTAGTGGAGAGTATATTGATTAGTTGTATCACAGCCAAGAAACACTAATGCCCTTGAATGAAAAATCCAACAAAAAGTAGTGGATACAGCCTAGTTCATCATGGGTAAAGCCATCTCCATCATTGAGCACATCTATACAAAGCAGCATCCATTGTCTGGCTCCGTCACCCAGGTCACGTTCTCTTCTCACTGCTGCCATCAGGAAGAAGGTACAGGAGCCTCAGGACTCACACCACCAGGTTCAGGAACAGTTTTCACTCCTCAACCATCAGGCTGTTAAACCAGAGGGGATAACTTCATTTGCCCCATCATTGAGGAGTTTCCACAACCTATGGACTCACTTTGAGGGACTTCACCTCATTCTCGATATTGATTTACTACTTTTATTTATTCCTTTTTGTATTTGCACAGTTTGTTGTCTTTTTCACACTGGTTGAATGCCCAAGTTGGTGCGGTCTTCCATTGATTCTGTTATGGTTATTATTCTATTGTGGAGTTATTGAGTATGCCTGCAAGAAAATGAATCTCAGGGCTGTATATGGTGACACATATGAATTTTGATAATAAATTTATTTTGAACTTTGAATTGTCATTCGATACCAAATCCTTAAATATACTGAATGAAAGCCTCAAGATGCTTCTGTGTAGAGAATTTCACAGGTAAACTGTTCTTTGAGTGAAGAAGTTTCTCGTCATCTTAGTCCTAAATGACTTCTTCATAACCTGTGACCTCCTAACTTTGAACGTCCCCCACCACAGGGAATAGGTTTGTCTAGTCTGTCCAAGGCTGGGTTTTATGGAATGCCCTCTGATTCCTCTAAACACTAGTGAATACAAGGCAAATCAACCAATCTCCTTCCATGTCATCCCAGAAATCAGACTGATGGACTAAGCATCAAGATTATCAAGTTGCTGAAATACTTTCCTATTACCTGAAACTTACTGACTCACATGAACCAGGATGTTCTAGACTAGGTCCAGGACTACACACTCAACTTTGAAACAGCTGCCACAGACACACAAAAGAGAAATACCACAACTGAAGGCCCTCCAGCCACTCTAGACACAAGGAGGCTGGAACCTATGCAAAGTACTCATAAAGCGTTTGGTTAAGGAATACATGTAAATTTAGAACTGGTATAAAACTGGGTGGCAAGGTGACGCAACTAGCAAAGCCACTGCCTCACAGCACCAGAGGCCCAGGTTCAATCCTAATCTTGTTGTGGAGTTTACTCGACCTCCCTGGGATGACAGAACTTCCTCCCGCATCCCAAAAATGTGAAGGCTGTTGGTTTATTAGCCATTGTCAGTTGCTCCTTCTGTGTAGGTGAGCAGTAGAATCTGGGTGGAGAAGGGAGTTAATGAAAATGTCAGCAATATCATCATTACACGCCATGTTGTATGATGTGGGAATCATAATCTCATGACCATGATTGTTCTTGGCAAATTTTTCTGTAGAAATAGTTTACCATTGCCTTCTTCTGGTTAGGTATCTTCCATCTGTTTTGTGTCTTCTGTCTGTCTTCAGTTTCCCAAATTGTTTCAAGTATTTTACTGTGAGGATACAGTTTCTGAATGATGCTTTTATCATGTTATTAATGTACATTGTCTGCAGAAGACTATTTTCTCAAATGCACATTTTCCCCCACATGAAAACAGAGGGCAACTCCCAAATTCATAACTATCCTTTGCCCCAAGACAGCAAGGAACCTCTCCTGTGGTAATCAAAGGCTAAAGACCCATAAAGTCAAGACAGCATATAAAAATTCTTGGCACGTTTGTAAAGATGAAGACAGATCTTGATACCAGGGAAGACAAACCTTGACTTTGCAATAACTAACATGTGACTAAAGACTGAGCTGGAATTCAATTATCAGCTGAAGGGTTGCCAAAGTGTCTGAAAATGAAAGCAAACCTTGGACAGGACAGTGTCATGGTCCGGATCAGGGTCCCTTTAAATTTACCTTGTTTATGTTACGATCCGGACCATTGATTCCCTGTTTTCCCGTGTCCCTCAGCTTTGGTGATTAGAGGCAATTAACGCTCGGCTGAACCGGTAGTTTATAGTCTCCGGCTTTCAGCCGTTCAGCGTGGGAGCATCAGCAAAGTCATCGAAGGTACGGTGTGTCGATGTCATCTGGCCGGAGCAAGCCTAGTCTCTGCCGAACCGAGTGCCGGTAATTCACTTCTCCTCACTGGAGCAACCCTGTCCAGTTACCTCGCCAAAGCGAGCCTGCAAAGTTTCCGCACCGAGGTGGGTCAGTCAGTTAACCCGCCGGAGGGAATCAAGAACTGCTGTCTACTGTTCCCGGGCCGAGTCGAGAGCTTGCCACTACCCGGAGGCTCCAAGTCAAGACCTGGCTCTGGGGGCATTCAAGTACCAAGTCAAGTCCTGGCCCTGGCGGCATTCAAGTACCAAGTCAAGTCCTTTCCCTGGTGGCCTCCAAGCACCAAGTCAAGTCCTAGCCCTGGCAGTTTCCCAGTTCCGAGTCAAGTCCTGGCCCTGGCGGTCTGTGATTCCTGTCCTACCCCCTTGTCTGAATCCCTTCGCTGCCTCTCTCACCTCTAGCCCTCGTCTGCAGCCCCCGCCTGCACTTCGGTGTAGTTCCATCGCCGGAGCTAGATAGGTACTGTCTGGTGTTCATTCGTTTTGGTCTTGTCCTGTCTTGTCCTCGCCCCTGTGGGGGTAAGTCTGGCCGTCTTGCCATTGTCCTACGGGGAGTCAGGTCTTGTCTTGTCCTCGCCTCCGTGGGGTAAGACTGGGCATCTTGCCATTGCTCCACAGGGGGTCGTGAGTCCTGGCCTTATGTCCTGTACCCAAGGAGGGGTCCCGACTCTGTGTTCTGTGTATGTGTCTATGGTTCCATGTACCTGCTCTCCTGAGACCGAGGCTCTGTTTTCCATGTTCCTCCTCTCCCCAGCCCATGTCATGTCCTTGCCTGGTTCTGGGCTCTGAGCCTGAGGCAAGACCCAGGTTCTGGGGTCCTTGTCCAGTCTCGGGCTCGGAGTTCATATCCTAGGTTCTTCATGTCTCCTCTAGTTCTGGGAGCCGATTCCGAGTCCTAGCCCAGACCCCTGGTCCCAGCCTAGTCGTAGTCTTGAGTCCTTGTCCAGTTCGCTACTCCTGCTCCTGCCTTGCTCTCCTGGTATCGAACAATAAACTAAATTTAATTAACCTCACAAGATGTGTCTTGCATTTGGGTCCACCCTTGCTCCCAATGCCCCCGCCAATGTGACAGACAGGACAGGACAAGAAGCATATAATGGGTGAGCACACTGTCCTCTGGTACTTGGGTGTAAGTCTAACGTCAGTGAATGACTGGGAATTCTGAAGCCAAAGGGGGGAATGTGAATTGCATCTTAATCCCTGGTGGCAGCCACTACACAGCAAGTAGCAAGTAGCCCTATAATTTCCGAGGAAGAAACAGGATCACAAAACTGAGATTATCCCTTTAGTGCAACGTTGAGAAAGTGTTACCTTTCAGGTGAGTTGTTAAAATTAAACCCCATTTTAGAGATAAAAAAAATGTTTTGATGAAAGTGTGGGAGGAATAGGTGCATTAAAAATGGTGGGGAAGAGATTAGCTGCCAAAATGGCTGCAACTTCAGTATATATTTTAATATATGACCTGGGATATTGAGAGAGACTACATCAATGCAAATCATTAATTTTTGCAAATTAGCAATCACGATGACAAATGAAATATTGAATTTAAGGACCTGCGTGCAGATTAACATACCAGCATTTTGCACTGGACTTGGTGAAGTTACTTGATGCCTAGAACATGACCTACAGTTGATCAGTATCTTAGTTCTCATCTCTACCTCTCACTGTAGAGTACATGGACATGAAAACATCCAGATCAAACAAATCCAATGCACATTGACAGACCTGGTGCTCACCTCCATCACTGTCCACATTGGAAACTGTCCTACACCCAGCAAGCCCTGTGGTCTAAATTAAGTATCAACATTTCCCTCAGGATCATTGTGATGTGCTACTACAGAGGATTTATTTGCAGCACGATGTCAAAGAATCACAACTTGGCGAATGTGATAAGGTAATCGGGATGAGCGTTGTAGGATAAAAGAGTCCAAATTTTAAGATGATCTGAATTAACAGCTGAAATGGTCCATGCAATTCCATGCACCATTAACCTACACACAGAAACAGACATGGCAAAGACACTGGTCAACCATGCTACAGTGCCTATAAGAAGTGGTCACCCCCCTTGGAAGTTTTCATGTTTTATCGTTTTACAACATTGAATCGTAGTTGATTTAATTTGTCTTTTTTGACACTGATCAACAGAAAAAGATCCTTTCATGCCAAAGTGAAAACAGATCTCTACAAAGTGATCTAAATTAATTATTAATATAAAACACAATATAATTGATTGCATAAATATTCACCACCTTTAATATGACACACCAAATCATCACTGGTGCAGCCAGTTGGTTTTAGAAGTCACATAACTAGTTAAATGGAGATCATCTGTGTGCAGTCAAGGTGTTTCAGTTGATTGTAGTAAAATACACCTGTATCTGGAAGGTCCAGCTGCAGGTGAGTCAGTATCCTGGCAAAAACTACACCATGAAGACAAAAGAACACTCCAAGCAACTCTGCGAAAAGGTTATTGAAAAGCACAAGTCAGGAGATGGATACAAGAAAATTTCCAAGTCACTGAATATCCCTTGGAAAACAGTTAAGTCAATCATCAAGAAATGGGAAGAATATGGCACAGCTGTAAATTGAGCATAGAACACAGAAATCTACAGCACATTACAGGCCCTTCAGCCCACAACGTTGTGCTGACCATGTCACCTATTCTAGAAAGTGCCTAGAGCTTCCCTGCCACATAGCCCTCTATTTTCTAGGCTCAAATACCTATCTAAGAGCCTCTTAAAAGACCCTGTTGTTTCCGCCTCCACCACCGTCGCCAGCAGTGCATTCCACACACCCACCACTCTCTGTGTGAAAAAATTAACTCTGACGTCCCCTCTGTACCTGCTTTCAAGCACCTTAAAACTGTGCCCTCTCATGTTAGCCATTTCAGCCCTGGGAAAAAGCCTCTGACTATCCACACGATCAATCCTTCTCATCATCTTGTACACCTCTATCAGGTCACCTCTCATCCTCAATTGCTCCAAGGAGAAAAGACCAAGTTCATTCAATCTATTTTCATAAGGCATGCTCCCCAATCCAGGCTTCTTCCTTGTGAATCTCCTCTCATCCTTCCTGTGGTGAGGTGACCAGAACTGAACACGGTCCTGCAAGTGGGGTCTAACTAAGATCTTACATAGCCGTAAAATTACCTCACAGTAAACTGTGGGATTGAACTCAATCCCACGGTTGATGAATACCAACACACCATACACTTTCTTAACGACACTGTCAACCTGTGCAACAGCTTTGAGTATCCTATGGACACGGACCCCAAGATCTCTCTGACCCTCCCCACTGCCAAGACTCTTACCATTAATATTATATTCTGTCTTCAAATTTGACCTATCAAAATGAACCACTTCACACTTGTCTGGGTTGAACTCCATCTGTCACTCCTCAGCCCAGTTCTGCATCCTATCAATGTTGCGCTGTAACCTCCAGACTATCCATAACACCCCCAACTTTTGTATCATCAGCAAATTTACTAACCCACCCTTCTACTTCCTCAGGTAATTTATAAAAATCACAAAGAGAAGGGGTCCTAGAACAGATCCCCACAGAACACCACTGGTCACTGTCTTCCATGCAGAATACAAACCATCCACAACCACCCTTCGCCTTCTGTGGGCAAGTCAATTCTGGATCCACAAAGCAAGGTCCTTTTCCCTGGTGAATACTGAAGCAAAGTATTCACTAAGTACCTCCTCCGACTCCATGCACACAATTGCACTATCGCACCTGATTGGTCCTATTCTCACACGGCTCATCCTCTTGCTCTTCACATACTTGTAGAAAGCTTTGGCATTTTCCCTAATCCTGTTCAGCAAGGCTTCTCATGGCCCCTTCTGGCTCTCCTAATTTCATTCTTAAGCTCCTTCCTGGCAACCTTGTAATCTTCTAGAATTCTAACAGTACCTAGTTTCTTGAAACTCTTGTAAGCTTTTCCTTTCTTAATAGATTTTCTGTGTCCTTTGTACACCATTGTTCTTTTGCCCTACCATCCTTTCCTTGCCTCAATGGAACATACCTATACAGAGCACCATGCAAATATCCCCTGAACATTTGCCACATTTCTGCTGTGCATTTCCCTGAGAACATCTGCTCCCAATTTATGTTCCCAAGTTTCTTCCTAATAGCATCATATTTCCTCCTACCCCAATTAAATGGTTTCCCAAATTGTCTGCTGCTATCCCTCTCCAGTGCTATGGTGAAGGAGATAGAGTTGTGATCACTATCTCCAAAATGCTCTCCACCAAGAGATCTGACACCTGACCAGATTAATTTCCCAACAGCAGATCAAGTACAGCCTCTCCTCTAGTTGGCTTATCTACATATTGCATCAGGAAACTTCCCTGAACACACCTGACAAACTCCACCCCATTCAAACCCCTTGCCCTAAGCAGATGCCAGGAAAGTTAAAATCACCCATCACAAAAACCCTATTATCATTATACCATTCCAGAATCTGCCTCCCTATCTGCTCCTCAATGCCTTTGTTACTATTGGGGGGGTCTATAAAAACACCCAGTTGAGTTATTGCCCCTTTCCTGTTTCTGACTTCCACCCACACTGACTCAGTAGACAATCCCTCCATGACTTCCTCCTTTTCTGCAGCCGTGACACTATCCCTGATTAGCTGTATTACGCCCCACCTCTCTTCCTCCCTTCCTGGCCTTTTTGAAACATCTAAAGCCTGGCACACTGAGCAGCCATTCCTTCTCCTGAGACATTCAAGTCTCTGTAATGGCCACAGCATCATAGTTCCACGTATTGATCCACGCTCTAAGTTCATCTGGCTTGTTTATGATTCTCCTTGCATTAAAATAGACACATCTCAAACCATCAGGCTGAGTGCATCTTTGCTCTATCACCTGCTTATCCTTCCTCACAAACTCCCTACAAGCTGTCTCTACTTGTGCACCAAATGCTCCATCCTCTGTCTCTTCACTTCGTTCCCACCCCCCTGCAAATCTAGTTTATACCCTCCCCAATAGCATTAGCAACCTCCCTCTCCGAAATATTGGTTCCCCTCCAATTCAGGTGTAACTTGTCCCACTTGTACAGGTCACCCCTTTCCCAGAAAAAGTTCCAATGATCCAAGAACTTGAAACCCTGACCCCTGCACCATCTCCTCAGCCACGCATTCATCTGCGCTATCTTCCTGTTCTGACCTTCACTAGCTCGTGGCACTGGGAGTAGTCTGGAGATGACCACCTTGGAGGTCCCGCTCTTCAGCCTCTTTCCCAAATCCCTAAATTTACAGCGCAGGACCACAGAACCTCTAGCCCTCTCCTGCCTATGTCACTGGTACCAACATGTACCACGACCTCTGGCTGCTCACACTCCCCTTCAAGAATATTCTGCAACTGCTCAGAGACAATGGACTCTAGCACCCGGGAAACAACACTATCCTGGCATCTCTTTTGCTGCCGCAAAATCGGCCTAGAGCAGGACATCCTCAAAACCTGAGGGACCATGCAAGAAGTGGATGTGTGAGGGAGGCCACCAAGAGACCTAGGACAACTCCTCTGCATGAGTTACAAACCTCAGTGGCTGAGATGGGGGAGACTGCGTGTAAAACAATTGTTGTCCGGGTGCTTCCCTAGACATAGATTTATGGGAGACTGGCAAAGAGAAAGCCACGGTTGAAAAAAAATCACATGAAATATCAGCTAGAGTGTGCCAGAAGGCACATGGGAGACTCTGGAGTCAACTGGAAGAAGGTTCCATGGTCTGATGAAACCAAGATTGGGTTTTTTGGCCATCAGACTAAATGCTGTATGGCATAAGAAACATAATCAGAAACACACCATCCCTACCATGAAACATGGTGGTGGCTGCATTATGCTGTGGGGATGCTTCACTGCATCAGGCCCTGAAAGTCTTGTGAAGGTAGAGGGCAAAATGAATGCAGCAAAATACAGGGAAATCCTGGAGGAAAACCTGATGCAGTCTGCAAGAGAACTGCGACTTAGGAGAAGATTTGTTTTCCAGCAATGCAATGATTCCAGACATAAAGCCAAAACTACACAGGAATGGCTTAAAAACAACAAAGTTAATGTCCTGGAGTGGCCAAGTCAGAGTCCAGACCTCAATCCAATTGAGAACTTGTGGCTGGACTTAAAGAGGGCTATTCACTCATGATCCCCATACAGTCTGAGAGAGCTTGAGCAGTTTTGTTAGGAAGAATGGGGAAAAATTGCAGTATCCAGATGTGCAAAGCTGATAGAGACCTATCCACACAGACTCAAGGCTGTAATTGCTGCCAAAGGTGCATCTACTAAATACTGACTTGAAGGGGTGAATACTTATGCAATCAATTCTTTTGTGTTTTATATTTGTAATTAATGTAGATCACTTTGTAGAGATCTGTTTTCACACTGACACGAAGGAGTCTTTTTCTGTTGATCTGTGTCAAAAAGTCAAATTATCTGTGATTCAATGTTGTAACACAATAAAACATGAAAACTTTCAAGGGGGGTGAATACTATTTATAAGCACTGTAAATCCTCTATAGCTTCACCCAACAATGTAGTTTCCCTGGAAGAGGTACTGTATTTTACAGACATCAAAGCAATTGAAAGTCATTGCATACCTTTTCACCCACATGCATGACTGCTCTATCATAACCTTAAAAACTGCCAAAAGCTGTTCGAACATGGAGTCACAGTGGTTGTCGTTAGAAGGGAATACTCAAATCTTTGGAATCCACTACTTAAGAAGACATATATTTAGCTACTAAAGGAATTAAGGAATGGATGTTGACTAGCATGGATCAGTCTTTATTGAATGGCAAAGCAAACACAAAGGTCTGAAAGTAAAAATGCAGACACAAGGAAATCTGCAGATGCAGATGCAAAGGTCTGAATGATTTACTTCTGTTTCTTATGCCCCATTGCTGGAGTCTTACTAGCAGTAAAGGGATGGTTATGAATGTTGGTTGTTAGTCATCACAAAAATATCATTGCAGGAGCTTTGCATGACATCATCTAAGCCCAATCATCTTCATGCCTTGCATCCACTGAGAATTAATGATGTTCAATTCCATTCTTGATTCATTTGGCAATTAATTTATCCCTGCAACAAAATTGCGAGGCTGATAAATAGCTCGTAACTGTCAAGTTACATTAATATCAGGTGAAAACCTCCTCCTACAAGAGTCTAACCATTTGTCACCTATTAAATGTTACACAAGATCAAATCCTCACTATCTGTTGTGTTCGATATTGAGGGATAGTGCAGAGCACACCAGGACATCAGCATGCAGGATACTCAGCTGAACTTTATTGAAAACCCTGCTTGTACAGTATGTGAACTCATCCCATGTGGCAATGGCTAACTGAGTGGTATAGGATTAACACTATTAACTACCACCACATCTCCCCTTCTTGAAAAACAAGTATGAACTTCTTGTCTAAAGAATTGCGTTGAAGTTATGGTCACTGAAATTGAGCAATCCAGTTCACTTCACCCATAGCATGTAACTTATTCTCCTTACATAAACATTTAAAAATTGCCCACGTTATAAATGTCTTCCTTGTTATTTCTAAAGGTCTCTCTCTCTCTCCCTCTCTCTTTGTTTACCTCCTTTTTCGCTAATTCTTTTTTTTAAGAACAGTCTCATTTTGCGAAATGTCTTCAGCATTAAAACCATTAAATCTAATGGAGGTCAGGATGGACTATCTGAACACTCTGATAAAGTGGAGGGATTATTCTGCCTCTTCAGTCACTTGCCCTAAGCGATTAGGCTATGGAGTATATCTCTGTGGTGGGACAGATAAACAACCCGATCTGGTACAGGTTCCTGGAAGTGTTGGAGTGGATGGAGATTCTTGAACAGGTGAATCCACCTCAGGTAAGTGGTCCTCGTCGTAAGGACCAGGCTACCCTATTTCCTTCTCTTCCTTTCATAGACCCTGAAGTCACATGAGCACACCCCTGTTCCGCCTGATTTCGTCTTGTGATGTTCTGATCACAAATGATCGTGGTGCATGATGCAGGACAATTGTTCCTTTGATGAAATGGTCTGAAACCCAAACAGCTTCACCACTCCTGAGCAGTGATAAAGGTTTTGTTCTGTGTCTGAGATCATGCATGCTCTTCGTTTTCTCATTTTTGTCTCAAAATGTCTCACTTTGTCTAAGTCCAGTAAGTGAGGTTGGAGAAGAGAAGGAAGAACGGGCAGGCTTGTTCTCTGTCTCCGGCCCATTGACAGCTCTGATAGACTGTAGCCATTCACAAGAGGTGAACAGCTAATGGTGCTTTGTAGGGGTCTTTTGTCATCAGCAGGAGACGCTTAACAGTTTGCACTGCTCTTTCCACTTCTCCATTTGCCCATGGGTAATGTGGACCGCCAGTCTGGTGTTTGAACTCACTGTCCCAAGCAAAGGCTTTGAATTCTGAGGAGCCGAACTGTGGATCGCTGTCTGACACAAGTGTCTCTGGTATTCCATGGTGAGTGAATACAGCTTCCAGGTGCTGTATAACTGCCGCTGAGGACGTAGAGGATGGCTTGGACACCTCAACAGTCCCTGAGTGGTAATTCACAGTGAGAAGATATTTGTCTCTTTTCAGCTTGAAAATGCCTGTATCTGGGCCGGCTGGTGGCGCAATTACATCGGCGCCGGACTCTGGAATGGAGGTTCCCGGGTTCGAACCCAGGCGGGGCCACTCCTGAGTACGCTTTCCATCCGTGCTGGGTTGAGTGTCAAGATCGCAATTCAACCTCATAAAATAAAAGGGAAAAATACTGCGAAGTGTGTGTGTGAGGAGTGACGCACCACACAGTCTCTCTCTCTCTCTCGCTGCACGCCTTGTACAGGCATGAAAAAGACATCGCCCTGCTAACATCACACACGCATGCACGCACACGCCAAAAAAAAAGAAAATGCCTGTACCTGCAATTTACCATGGGAAGTCTGGCAATTCTGTGGAACAGAATGGCTCAGCATGATGTTTGAGCTGTTTTCTGGACGTTTCACACTGTTTTGCATAATCCTCCAGCTGTGTGCTCAGATCAGGCCACCACACAAACTGCCTTGTTCTTGAGAAACATTTTTCAATGTCATGATGTCCTTGATGGATTTAACTGATGTTTTGGGCTGCATAGAAACAGGAATGACTAGTCTGGAGCCCTTTACCAGCAAACCATCCAGAAAGGTGAGTGTGTCTCTTTCAAGCCAGTAAGGTCTGAGTTCGTGAGCTCCTTTTGGAACAGCTGGCTATCCACGCTCACAGAATTGCATGACCTTGTTGCAGGTTTGGTCCTTTTTCAAATCTGCTCGACTTTCAACCACTTTACTCTGCGATGCAGGAAAGCTTCATATTCCTGAGCTAAGCAGATGATGGTATTTTCCATGAGGGCGGAGACAGTGTTTGTACACTCACTTTTGTGTGGCATCTCAACAGAGTGACTGGTGTTGTGAAAGATTTGCCGGGACATATTCAGTATCATTCCGAACCTTTGCCAATGTGGAGGCATGTCATCTCAGTGTTCCAAGCTGAGGAGGCGGACAAGTGGCTTGTGGTCTGTTTCAAGTAGGAATTCAGTGCTGATCAAGTAGCAGCCGAAGTGTTCAAAAGCCCAGAGTCTCCTTTTCGATTTGGGCATAACACACTTCAGTAGGAGTCAGTCCTCTTGATGCATATGCCACCAGTTTCTATACACCACTGCAGTTCTGCAAGAGCACTCCCCCAGGCCAAAGGAAGGGACATCTGCTAAGACCTTGGTTGCTTTGCTTGGATCAAAGTACGCCAATGTTTGTGGAGAGATAAGCCCTGCGTTAAGTGGTGACAATAACTTCTAATGTGGTGCATCCCAGGTGAGATGTTTATCGGAGAGGAGGTCACATAGTGGCTTTGTTTTCTCTGCCAAATCTGGAACGGATTTTCCCAGCTGGTTTATCATGCCAAGGAAACTGTGATTCATAGTTCCATGTTCTGAACTCCTGCCAGTTTGTCTGAACCTGGCTGCACTCTATCTGAGGATAGCTGGTGGCCTAAGAACTTCACTCCTACTTTGCAAATTCCCATTTCCTTTTGCTCAGGGTGATTCCAGCCTGTTTCAGTTTCTCCAAGGCAGTTTCCACTCTTTTGTCATGTCCTCACCTGAGCCTCTGAAGATGAGTATATTATCCATGTGGCAGATGACTCCTTCCAGTCCCTCCAAAATATCGTTCATCCTTATCTGAGGGTGTTCAGGGCTGATGAAATGCAAAAAGGGAGCCTCTTGAGGGCATAGATAGCACCCATATGGTGTGATAAATGTGTGAGCTTCTGTAACTCGGGAGCTAAACAGATCTGCCAGAACCTTGAGTTTGCATCTTGTTTGGTGAAGAACTTTGCTCCACCCAGAATACCCAACGTGTGCTCAACAGAGGGCAGAATAAACTGCTCCTGCCTCACTGCATTATTCAACTTTGTTAGATCACCTCAGATCCTCACTCTGCCATCTGACTTAGGAACAGGAACAATGCCCCCACACCAGTCAATAGGCCCATTCACTCTACTTATGATGTCAAGTGCCTCCATTCTCTCAACCTCAGCTTTGATTTTGTTCACCAATGGTACTGGTATAGGTTTCGTTGTGGTCAGAGAGTAGGGTGTCACTCCTGGCTTCAGATGGATAAGGTACCCCAGGCCTGTGAACAACTCCAGTTACTTCTCCTGCCACTGAACATTGTTTAGCAAAACCAACCTTGCATTGAGGTTCAGCTTCTCGATGGCATGTCATCCCAGTTGTGGTGAGAAGAGATTCTGATGAACGTAGACATCCTCTTTTAACTGTTTCTCATTTTTACGGATGGAAGTAGTGAACATTCTTTTTGTTTCCGTGCCCCATGAGCACTCACTTTGTTGGGTTTAGTGTAATGGCTATTTTCTTCACCAGTTTTGTGATCAGACACTTGGAGACAGCTGTGATATCTGCCCCAGTGTCCATTTTGAACATAACTGCCTCATTTTGCATCTGACCCATAGTACACCAGCCTGGTCTATGTGAATTGAGAGCCCCAAGGAAAGCTCTCTCTGTCTGAATCATGGTCCTCTTTGACTCCTGAAGAACTGTTTTTGAGTGACACCAGCTTTTATAATGACCAACTCTATTGTATTGCTGGCATTTCACTTCTTTCACTGGACAGAGCTCTTTGACGTGGAATGGCGACTTGCCGCATCTCCTGCAGTTGGACATTTTACCTGCTCTTTGTTTCGCTTGTCTTGTTTGAGCTGAGCTCTACTGTCTGCTCTGTCTGTGGTCTTTCTGATTGCACCCTGTTTGTACCTGTCTTTCTGTACAGCTTCTTGCTTTGCTCAGCAATATTTTTGTGCCTGAATTCTGCCTGATGCTGACGAGCGTTCTCACTCTGCCTGACCATAGTAATAGCCTTCTCTAGTGAGATTCACCTGCCACAGTAATCTCTCTGACAATTTGCTGTCTAGTAGCCCAAAACAATCCTGTCTCCAATGAGCTCATCCCACAGATCTCCACATGCATGGTTGTCTGACAGGACATGGAATGCTGTGATTCAGTCATTTACCCTTTCATCTGGATCCTGTTTTCTGGAGTTGAATTTTGCCCTCTCATACATCACATTTCCCTTTCCTGTGAAACATTCATTGAATTTGTCCTGCACTATTCTGTACTCCTTTTTCTGGGCATCTGTCAGTCCTAATTCACCCATGATGTCACCTGCTTTGTCATCCATTCAGTATATCAGTGTGCCTACTTGATGCTTTTTTGAAGACTGAGTGAGATGACTTGTAATCCTAAATCTCTCAAAGTGTCTGAGCCATCTCTCAAAGTCCTCTGGTTTAGAGAAATCAAATGCCCTGGGGGGCTTTATTAGGTAAATAAATGTAGGCACTGCAAGTATTTGCTCCATTTTCCTGTTTGTTTACTTATTTATTATTTTATTTATTTGCACTACCACTGTGTCTCCATGTATTTCCCCAGGCTCGTGGTCCACAGCTTATTACAATGAACGCACTTTTCGGTGTACCTTAAAGTCTTTGCGTAGCAACTACGGCCCTTGTTTTTCCCCTAAACTTCATCTCAGGATCTGAATAACCAACATTGTCCCTGAAGAGGAATCAGTGAGCCAGGATGTTTTGGGACAGGGATGCAAATCTTTATTTTCTTTTGGTTTGTTCTTTATTTTGGCTTGTAGTCATGCTCAGAATGCCAACAAAAATGATAGATCAATGTCAGTATGTTATGTAACTTGGAAGGGGACAAACAGAGGGTGGTGTCCCTAAGTACCTACGTGTGTACATAAATCATACGTTTGAGAGTCATATCCGAGAAGCACAGCTGAGTAATTGGTGTATATTTCATAGGCAGTACACAGTTCAGCCTTGATTCACTGGCATAATAATGTTTAGATGAGGTGCCAGTCGAGCAGATTACTTTGTTGTAAATACTGTCTTATGTGTTGCTGGTAGAAAGGCTTTAAACATAGAAACATAGAAAACCTACAGCACAATACAGGCCCTTCAGCCCACAAAGCTGTGCCGAACATGTACTTACTTTAGAAATTACCTAGGGTTATCTGTAGCCCTCTATTTTTCTAAGCTCCATGTACCTATCCGGGAGTCTCTTAAAAGACCCTGTTGTATCCGCCTCCACCACCGTCGCCAGCAGCCCATTCCACTCACTCACCACTCTCTGAGTGAAAAAAAAACTTTCCCCTGATATCTCCTCTGTACCTACTTCCAAGCACCTTAAAACTGTGCCCTCTCGTGTTAGCCATTTCAGCCCTGGGAAAAAAGCCTCTGACCATCTACATGATCAATGCCCCTTATCATCTTATCCACCTCTATCAGGTCACCTCTCGTCCTCCATCGCTCCAAGGAGAAAAGGCCGAGTTCACTCAACCTATTTGCATAAGGCATGCTCCCCAATCCAGGCAACATCCTTGTAAATCTCCTCTGCACCCTTTCTATATTTTTCACATCCTTCCTGTAGTGAGGTGACCAGAACTGAGCACAGTACTGCAAGTGGGGTCTGACCAGGGCCCTATATAGCTGTGACATTACCTCTCGGCTCCTAAACTCAATCCTACGATTGATGAAAGCCAATGCACCGTATGCTTTCTCAACCACACAGTCAACCTGCGCAGCAGCTTTGAGTGTCTGATGGACTCGGACCCCAAGATCCCTCTGATCCTCCACACTGCAAAGAGTCTTACAATTAATATTATATTCTGCTATCATATTTGACCTACCAAAATGAACTACTTCACACTTATCTGGGTTGAACTCCATCTGCCACTTCTCAGCCCAGTTTTGCATCCTATCAATATCTCACTATAACCTCTGACAGCCCTCCACATTATCCACAACACCCCCAACCTTTATGTCATCAGCAAATTTACTAACCCATCCCTTCACTTCCTCATCCAGGTCATTTATAAAAATCACAAAGAGCAGGGGTCCCAGAACAGATCACTGAGGCACACCACTGGTCACTGACCTCCATGCAGAATATGTCCCGCCTACAACTACTCTTTGCCTTCTGTGGGCAAGCCAGTTCTGAATCTACAAAGCAATGTCCCCTTGGATCCTATGCCTTCTTACTTTCTCAATAAGCTTGCATGGGATACCTTGTCAAATGCCTTGCTGAAATCCATATACACTACATCTACTGCTCTACTTTCATCAATGTGTTTAATCACATTCTCAAAAAATTCAGTCAGGCTCATAAGGCACGACCTGCCTTTGACAAAGCTATGCTGACTATTCCTCATCATAATGCCTCTCCAAATATTCATAAATCCTGCTTCTCAGGATCTTCTCCGTCAATTTACCAACCACTGAAGTAAGACTATAATTTCCTGCGCTATCTCTACTCTTTTTCTTGAATAAGGGAACAACATCTGCAACCCTCCAATCATCCAGAAGCTCTTCTATCACTATTGATAATGCAAAGATCATTGCCAGAGGCTCAGCAATCTCCTCCCTTGCTTCCCACAGTAGCCTGGGGCACATCTCGTTCAGTCCTGGTGACTTATCCAACTTGATGCCTTCCAAAAGCTCCAGCATATCTTTTTTAATGTCTACATGCTCAAGCTTTTCAGTCCACTGTAAGTCATCCTTACAATCACCAAGATCCTTTTCCGTAGTGAATACTGAAGCAAAGTATTCATTAAGTACCTTTGCTATCTCCTCCGGTTCCATACACACTTTTTCACTGTCACACTTGATTGGTCCTATTCTCTCATGTCTTATCCTCTTGCTCTTCACATACTTGTAGAATGCCTTGGGATTTTCCTTAATCCTGCTCGCCAAGGCCTTCTCGTGGCCCCTTTTGGCTCTCCTAATTTCATTCTTAAGCTCCTTCCTGCTAGTCTTATAATCTTCTAGATCTCTATCATTACCTAGTTATTTGAACCTTTCGTAAGTTTTTCTTTTCTTCTTGACTAGATTTTCAACAGCCTTTGTACACCAAGGTTCTTGTATCCTACCATCCTTTCCCTGTCTTATTGGAACGTACCTATGCAGAACACCACACAAGTATCCCCTGAACATTTGACACATTTCTGCTGTGCATTTCCCTGAGAACATCTGCTCCCAATTTATACTTCCAAGTTCCTGCCTGATAGCTTCATATTTCCCCTTATTCTAATTAAACGTTTTCCAAAGTTGTGTCCCCCATCCCCCTCCAATGCTATGGTAAAGGAGATAGAATTGTGATCACTATCTCCAAAATGCTCTCCCACTGACAGACCTGACACCTGACCAGGATCATTTCCTAATATCAGATCAAGTACAGCCTCTTCCTCTTGTAGGCTTATCTACATATTGTGTCAGGAAACCTTCCTGAACACACTTAACAAACTCCACCCCATCTAAACCCTTTGCTCCAGGGAGATACCAATCAATATTGGGAAAATTAAAATCTCCCATCACAACAACCCTGTTATTATTGCACCATTCCAGAATCTATCTCCCTACCTGCTCCTCAATGTCCTTGTTACTATTTGGTGGTCTATAAAAAAACTCCCAGTGGAGTTATTGACCCCTTCCTGTCTCTAACTTCCACCCACAGAGACTCAGTCGACAATCCCTCCATAACCTCCTACTTTTCTGCAGCCGTGATACTGTCTCTGATCAACAGTGCCATGCCCCCACCTCTTTTGCCCCCATTCCTGCCCTTTCTGAAACATCTAAACCCTGTCACTCTAAGTAGCAACAACCTCATAGCTCCAAGTTCTAAGCTCATCTGCTTTGTTCATGATACTTTTTCCATTAAAATAGACACATCTCAAACCATCGAGCCGAGCGCGTCCTTTCTCTATCACCTACCTATCCTCCCTCTCACACTGCCTACAGGCTTTCTCTATCTGTGAGCCAACCGCGCCTTCCTCCATTTCTTCAGTTTGGTTCCCACCCCCCAGCAATTGTAGATTGAACTCTCCCCAATATCTTAGCAAACCTCCCCACCAGGATATTGGCTCCCTTGGACTCAAGTGCAACCCATCCTTATTGTACAGGTCACGCCTGCCCCAAAAGAGGTCCCAATGATCCAGAAATCTGAATCCCTGCCTTCTGCTCCAATCTCTCAGCCACACATTTATCCCACACCTCACTCTATTCCTATATTCACTGTTGCACGGCACAGGCAGTAATCCTGAGATTACTACCCTTGTGGTCCTGCTTCTCAGCTTCTTTCCTAACTCCCTGTAGTCTGTTTTCAGGACCTCCTCCCTTTTTCTACCCATGTCGTTGGTACCAAAATGTACCACAACCTCTGGCTGTTCACCTTCCCACTTCAGGATATCGTGGACAAGATCAGAAACATCCCGGACCCTGGCACCTGGGAGGCAAACTACCATCTGTGTTTCTTTCCTGCATCCACAGAATCGCCTCTGATCCCACAAGTACAGAGTCCCCTATCACTGCTGCCATCCTCTTCCTTTCCCTACCCTTCTGAGCCACAAGGCCAGACTCTGTGCCAGAGGCACGGCCACTGTTGTTTCCCCTGGTTAGACTGTCTTCCCCCAACAGTACTCAAACAGGAGTACTTATTGTTAAGGGGAACAACCACAGGGGTGTTACCAACTTATCTGTCTCCCAAGGCGCCTATGAGACTAGCTGCCTATAGCTCCTATCTATCACCTCCCTCACTTTCCCTGACCAGATGAAGATCATTGAGCTGCATCTCCAGTTCCCTAGCGCGTTCCCTAAGGAGCTGTAGCATCTGCGCAGATGTGGCTGTCCAGGAGGCTGGGAGTCTCCCGGACATCCCATATCCAACACTCAGTACAGAACACCAGCCTCGCAGACAACTTCCTATTCCTATTCTTCACAAGTAACTTACCACACCTTGACCTGTTACCACCAAAGCCCTGTTGAGTCAAAGCCCTCCTACTCTGACTCCCTCAACTCTGGCGCCCACCCTATAATTCTTTTTAAATTTTCCCCATCGGTCTAATTTGCTGACATTCACACACCTGCACAGTCGTGCCTCGATCAAACCGTTGAAGAAAAAATGCTCTCCTTTTAAATTCTTCCCACCAGTCTAACTTGCCTGCTCAGTTGTGTCTCGTAAAATGTACAGCAACGTCTTACTCAGTGTCAGCAAGACCAAGGAGCTAATTATTGACTTCAGGAGGAGGAAACCGGAGGTCCAGGAGCCAGTCCTCATCGGGGGAGGGGGATCAGAGGTGGAGAGGGTCAGCAACTTTAATTCCTTAATTTTATCATTTCAGAGGACCTGCCCTGGGCCCAGCATGTAAAAGCAATTACCATAAGGCCATAAGACATAGGAGCAGAACTAGGCCATTTGGCCCATCGAGTCTGCTCTGCCATTCAACCATGGCTGATCCTTTTTTACCCTCCTTTACCCCATTTCCTGGCCTTCTCCCCATAACGTTTGATGCCATATCCAATCAAGAACCTATCAATCTCTGCTTTAAATAAACCCAATGAGCTGTCCTCCAAAGCTGCCTGTGGTAACAAATTCTACAAATTCACCACCATCTGGCTAAAGAAATTTCTCTGCATCTCTTTTAAATGGATGCCCTTCTATCCTATCCTGAGTCCTAGACTCCCCCACCATGGGAAACAGCCTTTCCATATCTACTCCATCTGGGATTTTTAACATTCAAAACGTTTCTATAAGATCCTCCTTCATCCTTCTAAATTCCAGCCAGTACAGACCTGGAGCCATTAAACATTCCTCATATGATAACCCTTTCATTCCCAAAATCATCTTTGTGAACTGTCTCTGGACCCTCTCCAATGCCTGCACATCTTTTCTTAGATGAGGAGCCCAAAGCTGTTCACAATACACAAGGTGGGACCTCACCAGTGCCCTATAAAGCCTCAGCATCACATCCCTGCTCTTGTATTCAAGAACTCTTGGAATGAATGCTAACATTACGTTTCCCTTCCTCACCATTGACTCAACCTGCAAGTTAGCCTTTAGGGTGTTCTGCACAAGAACTCCAAGTCCCTTTGTACGTTAGGTTTTTGGATTTTCTCCCTGATTAGAAAATAGTCTGCACATTTATTTCTACTACCAACGTGCATGCCCATGCATTTTCCAACAATGAATTCCATTTGCCACTTTCTTGCCCATTCTCCTAAATCTGTCTAAATCCTTCTGCAGCCTACCTGTTTCCTCAACACTACCTGCCCCTCCAACAATCCTTGTATCATCTGCAAACTTGGCAACAAAGCCATCTATGCCATCATCTATTCTAAATCATTGATGTATCATCAAAATAACCGGTCTCAACACCAGTAGTCACTGGCAGCCAACCAGAAAATGATCCTTTTATTCCCACTCGCTACCTCCTACCAGTCAGCCAATTCTGTAACCATGACAGTAACTTTCCTGTAATACCATGGGCTCTTAACTTGGTAAGCAGCCTCATGTGTGGCACCTTGTCAAAGGCCTTCTGAAAGTCCAAATGTACAACACCCACTGCATCCCCTTTATCTATCCTACTTGTAATCTCCTCAAAGAATTCGAACAGGTTTATCAGTCAAGATTTTCCTTTAGAGAAGCTATGCTGACTGTCCTATCTTGCCCTGTGTCACCTAGTACTCCATAATCTCATTCTCAGCAATTGACTCCAACATCTTCCGAACCACAGAGATCAGCTAACTGGTCTATCATTTCTTTTCTGCTACCTTCCTCCTTTCTTAAAGAGAGGAGTGACTTTTGCAGTTTTCCAGTCCTCTGGCACTATGCCAGAGCCCAATGATTTTTGGAAGATCATTGCTAATATCTCCACAATCCCTAACACTACCTCTTACAGAACCCTAGGGTCATCTGTTCAGGGTGACTTACGTACCCTTAAGTCTTTCAGCTTTTTGAGCAGCTTCTCCCTTGTAATAGTAACTGCACTCACTTCTCTTCCTTCACACACTACAACATCTGGCACGTAGCTAGTGTCTTCCACAATGAAGACTGATGCAAAATACTTTAGTAGATCTGCCATCTCTTTGTCCCCCATTATTATTTCTCTGGCCTCATTTTCTAGTGGTCCTACATCCACTCTCATCTATCTTTTATTTTTTACATACTTGAAAAAGCTTTTGCTATCCACTTTGATATTGTTTGCTAGCTTGCTTTCATACTTTATCTTTTCCCTTCCAATGATTCTTTTAGTTGTGAAGAAAGCACAGCAGCACCTCGCCTTCCTTTAAAGTTTATGAAGATTCAGCATACCATCTAAAACTTTGACCACTTTCAATAGATGTGTTGTGGAGACTAGATTAACTGGCTGCATCACAACCTGGCATGGAAAAACCAATGCCCTTGAATGGAAAATCCTACAAAAGGTAGTGGATAATGGCCAGTCCATCACAGATAAAGCCCCCCCCCACCCCCACCACCACCATTGTGCACATCTGCACAAAGTGTTGTCACAGGAAAGCAGCATCCATCATCGCTATCCAGGTCATGCTCTCTCCACACTGTTGTCATTAGGAAGGTGGTACAGGAGTCTCAGGACTCACACCATTAGGTTCAGGAAGTTATTACACCTCAACCATCAGGCTCTTGAACCAAAGAGGATAACTTCACTCAACTTCATGTTGTTGCATGAACAAAATCACCAGAGAGAAGTACAGTACTGGTAAGTATGAAGCAGTCTCTTTATTCAACAAAATATCACAAATAAGCTGACAGCCTTTGGAGAAGAGAGAAGGAGAGGGAGAGAGATGGGGAGGGGAGAGGGAGACAAACGGGGCAGAGAGAGTGGGAGATGGAGGGAATGGGAAAGAGGGAGGGGGAGAGGGGGCGAGAGGGAGGGAGGAGGCGAGGGAGGGGAGAGGGAATGGAGATATACACACATTTTATACGCTGAAGATCATTCAAGCCAAGGTCAAAGGACAATTCCATATTTACAGTGCTACCTTTCAACTACATGTAACAGTTTCAAATGCTTGGATCTTCCCACCACCATACCTTCCTGATAAGATGTTTTCCTTCGTGTGAAGGAAGCTGAGGATGTACTTAACAGAGGTGTGAAATTTACGAGGGCCACAGCAAGGGTAGATAGCCATAGCAGAAGTATGTTAAACCAGAGACATGGGCTTAGGATAAGGAGCACAAGGTTTTAGAGGGAATTGGAGAAATTTTCCCACCCCTAAAGATGATCAGAATCTTGAAAATACTGACTTAGTTGGTGATGGATACAGATACCCTAACATTTAAAGAGTATTGATGTGTACTTGAATTGCAAAGACATGGACCAGGTGCTGGTAAGTGTGATTAGTATGTGGTCACCATGGATTTGGTCATCTGAATGGTCTTTTTTTCTTGTTACACCACACTATGATTCTATGATGTCGGAGCCAAGTAGACCTACTGAAAACCAAATTTGACACTGGTAAGCCCAATAATATGGAATAAGTACCACTCTTAGCACTGTCAACACCAACCACATGAAGTGAGTGTCAGAATCTGGGGCTCACTCTCAAATTTAATTATTCTGATCAATAACCTAAATTACCATGATCAAGAGCAAATCTGTTTTCTCCCCAAACATATGACTATTGACTTTGAATAATAAGGTCATGGTGATTTGTAGATTCCCCTATTAACACAAATGAGCAGAATCCCTGCATGTTTCTCCAAAAGCATTCAAGACTATAAGGGAGGAGAAGATGAAATGTGAGGGTAAACTGCCAATAAACTGAAGGACACCCCAGAGTTTTGTAAGTAGCTGAAGAAATTATGGAGGCATGTGGCCTTTCAAGAACTGCTGGAATCAGATAGGCAATTTTCCAGTCCTCTAGGGCCCTTGCTGATTCCAGTTTAAAAAGAGGGAGGCAAAGGACAGGAAATTACAGGGCAGTTAGCCTGATCTCAGAAGTTGATAAGATTTTAGAGTCCTTTATTAAGCATGAAATCTTGGAGCACTTGGAAGAGTACATGATAAAATAGGGCAAAGTTAGCTGTTCTGTTAAGGGAAAATTTGCTTGACAAATCTGATGGCAATACTTTGAGGAAATAAGCAGGTTAGATAAAGGAGAATCCATGGAAATTATTTACTTGGATTTTCAGAAGGTTTTTGACAATGCTGGTAAACAAGAGCCTATGTTATTAGAGGCCAGGTACTAGCATGAATAGAAAGCAGGAAGCAGAGAGTGGGGGTAAAGAGGTCCTTTTCATGATAGTCATTGGCAAATAATGGAGTTCTGCAGAACCAAAAAGTTTCACTTTATGTATTAATGATCTGGACGAAGGAACTGATGGTATTGTGGCCATGTTTGCAAACAATATACACATAGGTGGAAGTACAGTAAGTCTTGAGGAGACGGAGGGCCTGCAGTAGTACTTGGACAGATTAGCTGAGTGGTCAAAGAAGTGGTAGCTTTGACCAGGTGGGGTTATGCACTAGGAAGAATAAAGGTGTAAATTATTTTCTAAATGAGAATAGTATTCAGAAATTGGAGGTGCAATGAGACTTGGAAGTACTAGTAAGAATGATCTTGGTAAAGGAAGACATAACATATGAGGAGCACTTCATAAATCTGGGTCTTTACTTAACAGAGTTCAGAAGGACAGGGGCGGTGGGATTCTCATTGGAACTTGCCAAATACTGAAAGGCCTGGATAGAGTGGACTTAGAAAGCACGTTTCTACTAGAAGGAATTTCTTTAGCCATATGCTGGTGCATCTGTGGATTTTTTTTTGCCACAGGGGACAGTTAAAGCCAAGTCAATAGGTGTATTTAAGGCAGAGGGTGAAATGTTCTTGATTGGTAAGGGGGCTAGAGGTTACAGGCAGAAGAAAGGAAAATTGGAGTTGAAAAATAAATCAGCTACAATTGAATGACAGAGCAAACTCCATAGGATGAATGGCTTAAATTTGCTCCTTTCTCATACCTTATGACCTTAAGATACTGATGACTGTGATGTGACAGATGATCCAGTTACAACCCCAAATGAAATGAAGAACTGGGTGTGTACAAATGAACAGTCAATTGCAACAGGGACAGAGTGTAAAACTCTTCTGCACAGTACAAGCTCCCTGGTCACATCATGAAATGAACATAGGAGGCATATAAGAAGACATAATAAAGACAAAAAAGTCCATTATGAGCAACTAAAATTTTATTTATAGAGAATCTTTTAATGCAATTTCACACTGAAGATATAAATGTAACAATTAAAATGATAAAATCTCTCATCTTCATTAGATATGATTAAAAAAATAGATGTGCTAAACTCAGGATTAGAATTTATAGATTACAGTGTCTACAGCAGAAATAGATTTTAAAATATACAGAATCATTAATCTTATGCGCAACCTAATATTCAGTTTTATTCCCAGAAAATCTATTTCTTGATTACTTTAAGGATGGCAAGTAAAATGATTACATCATAATAATCTTGGGGAATACTTTGAAGTGTGTTCTCACTTCAATGTGCCAGACTTGAGCTTACTTCATAAATGAATGGTGCAATATGGAAGGTGTTAACCAATAATATCCACAGAACAGTGGCTTCAGGGTTGAGGAACAGTATAAGCAGGTAATCAAAATCACCCATATGCATCAAAATCAAACTGCCTCTGTGATACAATGAAAAATTATATTCACCTTTCAAATCAAGTTGATGACATTTTGATTTTCTATGTGTGAGGTACTTACTCTTTGCACCTACTCAATCTATTTTTGAGTTTTGCTTCCCAACTGCCTGCTGCAAGAAGCTTTTTCTCTGAAGATTGGAAGATTTGACATATTCACTATGAGAGGAACAGCATCATTTACTTCAAACCCCCAGCAACAATAATGCTTTAGCAACATTTATGCTAACACAACTTTTCACTTGGGCAACTTATTTAGATTAATGACCATAAGATAAAGAATGCCCATCAGAAGCAATCTAGTGTTCATTGCATCATTCATGTGTTGCTGTAGGAAAGTATGCAGCTGTAGGAGTGAGACAGACTCTACTAAGCTTGCAGTCAGTGGGAGATGGAATTTGGCAGCAGTGAAGTGCATTTAATTGCTGGATTTGTATTTTTGAATATATCATAAAATTTGATTAAAACATGGGAAGTAAATATAAACTCTTTTCAGTTATAATAACCGTACAGATTGGTACAACATATTTCAGCATTTATAAAACTAAAATGCTGTGATTTGTGGGCAAATGTTTAACTTCTACATAAAGCACTGTAGTAAAGATAATAGAACTATTTGCATTTTATCCAAGTGCAAACTTACCCGAAGAACGCATCACTATAAATAGAAAACTTAGTTTTAGGGCACACCTAGACCACTGGATTACTCTGGTGAACTACACTATCTCAAGCAGAAAGGCAAGCTGTTATTCCTTCTAAATAAAATATAGTGGCCTGAAAATCTTCTGATAAAAAGCAGGCTCAGGCAACTGACATGACATTAAAAAGACATTTTCTGAGGTAGAAGATGCAGAGGATTCTTAAGATTTTGATAAAACTGAAAACAAAAGTAATTAAAATCTAAACAGATGTTCTAGGATGTTGTGAAATCACCAATCATGTAAATCTTCAAGAATTCTTTGAGTTTGCAGGCAATATTAATGACGGACTACCTTCCATGATATGACACCTAAATTAATATAAATCTGAGAGTAAGGGGCATTGTCAGGAACATCACCTTGTGCAGGCAATAAAAATACAGAAGCAGCAAATGTTATTAATTAAAACATAGTTTTCAAAGCAGCTTCGATGTGTGTATACTGTTCATTACAGCCCTCCTATTATAATTTCATGTACTTCCTAAAATGCAATTTATTTACTACTATAATAAAGGCCTAAAACTTAACTCATTATCAGTAGTATATTTATTTTGTATTGATATCTGACTCAAAATTACAAATTAATATCAGAGTCACTGAAGTCATCATAACTACAGTAAATTTCCCTCCGAAATGATCTAGTGAAGTACTCTGAAGTTGCAGCACTACACTGACAGAGGAGGCTTTGTTTTATAGCAGTGACAGCAAGGACAGTAGAACTTGGAAATTCAAAGAAACACCCACCCCAGGCTCATTCTTCATTTGAAAGCTCACAATAAACATTCTTTACAGCCTCCACACCACCAACATCCACATTGCCGAAGGCACTATTTCATGTTATTATACTGAGAAAAACTATGAAACATGCTGTATAATTAAAGAAAACCACAATATTAAAGATGCTGGCTAATTGTAAAACAGATCTATTCCATTAATATAGAATATTTTCCAGTTAAATTTGTATTCTCCTGAAAAACAAAGACTATTTAAAAACCTTATTCATTTCTTCATTTTGGATAGTGGAGAAAAAGAATAGTTTGAACAATGTCAGCATTTTTTTCCCCCAGGAACTGACTAGATTCTATTTCAATTATCTTCTGACACAGGGGAACCATATTGAAAACTCAATGCAAATCCCTGTTATTTCTCAGAATTTGTTTATAAATGCAGATTGAACTTTTTGGATTCATGGCTGCTGTTCTTCTAACTGGAAATGCACGAGTCAAGTTCTCTTATGCCAGTTTTCTTCAGTAATGTTTCTGGAGGTAACATTTCATTAACAGGCCTGCAGGTGGCAGTCAACAGTTGACTCAGTTTGTTCTTTGCCTCACAGTTATCGTCATGTCCTCAGTTATTAATGGTTTAGCATTTCCTCATTTCAGTAAAGGTTTAGAATTTCAGCTCCAAACTAGTACAGCTTGCTGTTTTGAACAGATGTTTAAAATAATTGGCAACCATGGAAGAGAAATACACAAACTTTATAACAACTGAATTATTCTGAACAGCTGGGATAGTTCACAGAGCAATTAAAATTTTCGTGAACAGCAATGCTAGGTGAGACAGTTGCAATGTAGAGTGAAATTCTAGTCAAAAATCCAAAACAAAATGACAACTTTTACAACATTTAGACAGACAAATGTCAAGAAATATTTATAATTTATACCATTTATAATTTAGACACTCCTAGTGAAGAAAACAGGCAGATTGCAGCTTTACCACAAATTACCAATATGCCTAGAAACATATCCAGGAAAAAGTTTGGGAGCCATATTTATTTGCGAGAGCATAGATGCTTTACTTTTCATTAGCTGTGTGAGATCATTTACAACAGCTCACACTTCCTTTCTACAGTTATAATCTGACTTCCCCCCATTCATTACTATAAGGATGCTTGGATAGAAAGGTGTATGAATTCTTAAAATTTCTAAGGAAGTTCCAATGAACACCTTCTAAATCCTTACTGACAATTTAGTGGTAGAGCCAGCAGTTTCCATGTTCAGTATTTTATATATTCTCCTGACAATTCAATACATCTAAAAAAATAGAAATATGCTTAAATCAACTATATCTCATAAATTGAAACAAAACTTCTATGAAAACTTGCAGTCACATTATCTGCACTCAATAGAACTAACCTAAATCATGATTTTCCCTGTACTGGACTGAAGCTGGCTGAGTTTAGAAATTGAACTCTTCCTAAAATTTCAGGATTTGACGAGGCTTGCAAAAGTATATTAACCAAAATGGTTTCATCAGCTCTCAAATTATAGTTTTCAGCAGTTCACCCTGTTAAGAAATTACAGATGATCAAGAAACAAATTTACACTTTGCTGATTTAGCACATTATTCAAATGTGCAGCAAAATAATGTAATAAAGAAATGTTAGTAGCACAAGCATGCATATATTCTGCACTCAGTTGATACATTGATTTTGGCATGTTTCAAAACACAATGTAGTTTAATAATATTTGCTATTCCTTACCCTCTAGAAGCACTGACCATAGAGCTAATAAAGATTTAGTGCAGGCTAGTTTGGATTTTTAAGACCGTCGTTCCAAACATGAAAAAAGAAAGCATGTGTAATTGCATAGATCAAGCTACTTTGCAGCTACTTATACATTGTGTGTTACAATGTATAATGTGCATTACTCTTTCATATCCACACTGTCAAGTTCAACTTAGAAGTGTAATTTATTTTTCATGATACCCTTTTCTTGAACTAGTTTGAGAGTTCCATGTTAATCATGCTATAAATGCAATCTTCTGCCATTATTTTGAATATAGATACACCTCAAAATTTACCATTCCTGCCAAGAGCATGCATGTCCCTATTGGGACATCACCTTTTACACCAGATCAGATTATTTTCAGTCTCCAAAACCATTGTGAAGTGCAATGACATTAAAAATGAGGAACAGCATCTGCTTTCAGCAGATCAGTCATTTGTGATGAGGCATTGGAGCACATCTTTTTGACATGTATAGCGTACATTGTCAAATATAGCTGTATTTTTTTTTTCAAGTTTTCAGTAGAATGTAAATACTTCATTCTCCATCACATGATTCATACTGTTATTGCACTGGTACAGATTCTGGGATTTGACCCTTTGCCTCCTTGTAAATATGTTGCTACTCAGTGTTATGGCCAGGGCAGCACACAAAACTTCCTCCTTCACAGTTTTTGCCTTTTTTCCAATTAGTAAAAATATTTGAAGGCAAGAACCAATTGCTAAATTTTGCCCACTGCAATCTTTCCCCCAGGAAGTTTTAAATGATTTGGTAAAAGTAGCCTACATATAAACTCTACTTTGACAACACTAATAGAATGGATTAACCAGTTAATGCATAGGTCAAATCCAAACAGTACATGCCAAAGAGCTATCTTGAGTTTCCAATTTACAGTGCAAGGCTCTTTTAAGATGTTTTACTTATATACAGTTAGCAGTCATAAAATTATTTGAAGTAGAAGATGAAGCCTGTAACAAACCCTGGCCCAATGGGGTACTGCATATTGGCAGCCCTCTCAGGAGCATGAAGTTTCCTGTCTTGAAAGCACTAAAAACACATCAAACTTGTCAGATTTCCCAGCAATCCAGATAACAGGGAGATGACAAGTGCTGAAATATTAAATAGACTTAGATAATTAAAAAAATAGAAATATCTCTGCACAACTGAAATCAGTCAGGAGATTGTAGAAACAAATTATAGAAAACATTGAATTAATTTATCACAATGTGCACTCTGGGGGCATGTAAGTTTTAGAAACTGCAATGAGGAACACCAGTATTTTTACCACTGTTAAAAGCACACAATTTAACATAAAAGTTTAAATGCCTAGCTTAGCTTTAGAACATATAGTACTTTGGCTTTTATTTTAAAGCAGAACCTGCACATCTTTCCATCATACCCTTGAATTTAAAAATCAGCTCTTTCTCCCATCCCATCACCAGTTAGACTCCATCCTAAACTGCTAAATAAACTCAATTCTTTCTTTGGGATGGAGGTATGAGGTGCTCTGGTAATTCACCAGGCAAGTCATAGCCTTCAAGTTTAATGCTAATCAGGTGACAGGCCAGAGCAAATTCCTCATCATCCAGCATTCCATCATGATCGTAGTCAGCCAATTTCCAGATCTTCCCCAAGACAGTGTTTGGCAATTTAGACTTGACCATTTCTTTCTTTGCATTGTTCCCATTGATTTTGCCATTAATTGGAGACAGTGTGTAGAAAATTTCATCATATTTTGACTTCTCCCTTGCCACAATCCACTCACTCTCATCTATTCCTGCTTCAGCTCCTTCACCATAGCCTTCATTAAAGGGTCCATTAACATTGCCATCAAACGCGCCACCTGTCACTTCCTGTGCTGGCTGGCTTGCTTCTTCACGCCGGATCAAGTTCATCAGTTGGGCAATGTGATTGGCTAACATTTCATCTACTGCCTCAAGCAGTTTGGGTTTTAGACTATGAAATTTGCTGAAGTCATATAACTGCAACATTTCCTGTCAACACAAACAAAATACAAGTTATATAGAAGTAAAAATTCAACAGATCTGAAAGCCATCCTTTCATCCTCCGATCAAACCAAAAACTAAAAGGCAGAATTTGATACCAAAGTTATTGAGCATTTTCTACTGGATTCTTCTGACAATCTTGCATAAGAAAGTTTGTTCTAACTGGTGCTAGCACAGCTAACTTGCTCTTAAATCCACCCAGGTGCCAGACAAGGAAAAGATGCTATCAGTGATGTAGTTAGATGAAAAGGACTGTAAGAAATACACCATTATTCATGAACTGCAGTGCTCAGGGACAATGTATTTCTGCATCGGAACTCTTTGCACCCTTATGTATCCCATCCACATCTCCAGCTACATTCACTGGTGGCCAAATAATGGCAGAGACAGAAAGCAAAAATGCTGGAATGACCAAGCAGCAAGAGTAGGGAAAGGAGCAGAGCTGGAAGTTTATGGTCAAGGATCCTTCCACAGAACTGAAAAAGTGAGAAAATAAGTCTGTTAAGCTGCGGAGAGGGAAAAGGGTAGGGAGTAAAAGGGAATTTCTATAATAGAGTGCAGACCAAAGTAGTCAAAGCAATAATCACCTACTAGACACAGAAGAAAGAAACAAGTTGAAACAAAGGCATCTGTGGAGAGATATACAATGAGAGAGGTTTGTTGGGGTGAAACACTAATAGGATAGAACTTCTCAGACTTTCCATTTTCCAATTAATAGAAGTTTTATTTATTTTCCCATAAAATAGGATTTAATTTCAAGAATATTCATCCAATTTTGTTAATGGCCATCCTAATTTATTTTCCAGATCAGAAAGTCTACAGCATTACTGAACCATAACAATCAATGACTGCTTTTAACATGAAACATTCAGCTAACAATCTATGACATTGTGCAAAGGAACTTAAACAGCCAAGAAAATGCGTCATTATTTGACCTTTTAATCACTGACAAAACACTGCCATTATATTCTCCTATTCTTTGCTACAATGTGTTTACACTAGAGACTGCAGCATGAATTATTTCCAAACTTTTCAAACAATTACAATGCAGTGCACAGACTGTAAATTCCAAACAGCATGCTGCGGCTTCTTTGTTCTCCTGACTTTATTACAACACATGAGCTGCGAACTACAGTACAATATTGAAGAGAAAAAATTGTTCCGCTTTTGGGAATATGCATTCCTGTACAAGTAGGAATGAAGTGCATTATGCTACACAATGCTTTCACTCAAGACAGTAAAATTAATTCCCAGTCTAATGACCCTGGATAAAAGCAGGAGGTTGAAATGTTCAACTCTGTGGAATTGTGTCTATTACTAGACAACTTCCACAATGAAGGAAGCAGCTCCAAGATAACAGCTTGAAGTGTCAACATCGTCAGTACGTGATAACCATCACTTCAAAAAGGAAAAAACTACCACGATTTAAACCCTAGGTGACAGCATGTACTTTCCATGTGTAGAGTTTTGTTAAATGTAAAGATTGCTGGATGTAAATGGCTTTTGTCTCCACTGGTTATGATGCCAAGATTTGGTAACATTTCCACATTTTGAAGTTTCATTCACTATCTATAAAGGGATTGATTCTCCTTGCTATATGCAAAGCAGATCATTGTAAGTTTAATTAACATTCCACAGACCTGTCAGATCAAAGAGACCAAAAATAAAAACCCCACTGATACCGACTAGGTACATCAAGCCACTTTCTTGCCTTAATCGCCCACAAATATCTGTATTTAATAATTGCTAGAACTCTAAAATTCAAATGCAAGGAAAGACTTCCTTTGTTACTTTTAAGTGCATAAAATTGCAACTCCAGACCTGCTGGGCACCTTCCAGAATTTAAAGCGATAACTGACTCCGGAATGTTCTAATCTTCAATTCACATCTCTCTTGCATTACGTTTTAATATTGGTATTTGCTTGGTTTATTACTGTCACCTGTACTGAGACACAGTGTCATCCAGGCAGATTAGTCCATACACAAATACACTGAGCTTTGTAAAAAGAAAACAGAATGCAAAATATAGTGTAAACAGCTACAGAGAAAGCACGGTGGAGTTAAACAAATAAAGAGCAAGGTCCACAAGAGGCAGAATAGGAAATCAGGAATTCAAATGGGCATACAAGAGGTCCATTCAAGTCTGATAAAAACAGGATAGAAGCTGTCTGAGTCAGGTGGCACATCCTTTCAAGCTTCTGCCCAGCAGAGAGAACGACTGGAGTGCGAAGGTCCTTGATTATGTTGACTGCTTTACCAAGGCAATGGAAAGCGTAGACAGTCAATGGAGGAAATACTGGTTTGTATTTACAATTCTCTGCAATTTCTTGCAGCCTTGGCACATACTAAGCAGTGAGGCATCCCAAATAGGATGTTTTCTATGGTGCATCTGTAAAAATTGTTAAGAAGCATTGGAGACATGCCAAGTGCCTTTATCCTTACAAAAAAGATGATGTATTGGCACACTTTTTTTTGGCAGTACCATCAATGTGGTTAGACCAGAACAAATTATTGGTGATATTTAACCTACAAATTTGAAGCTCTCAACCACCTCCATCTCAGCATCACTATACATATAGGGGTGTATACTCCATCAGCTTCCTAAAATCAATGTATTGCTGACATTGGCAGAGATCGCCATCTTAGAACCATGCCACTAGACTCTCTATCAACTTCCTGTAAACAGTCGCATCATTGTATAAGATTCAGTCTGCTATGGCGTTGTTATCTGCAAACTTGTAAATGGGGTTAAAGCAGAATTTGGCCACACAGGTGAAAGTATATAGAAAGGAAATGCTCTGCTTTGCCAATGATCTCATGCTTAGCTTTCCAGAAATAAAACCATACAACAGGTTTTCCCAACATGCACTGTAGTATCCCTCAGTGCTGGAAAAACACACCTTGATTTTAATCTGCATCAGTAAAGGGTGAACAGTAAGGACACCAATGTCAGATTATTATTTGACTACAGCTCCACCCGCAATAATTCCAAACTCATCAACAAATGCTTGACCCTGGAAACCAACACCTCCTTCTGCAACGGGATCCTTCGCATTTTGACCAACAGAGTATGAACAGCAAGGGTAGGGAGCAACACGTCTGCTGTGATTATTCTAAACACTGGTGTTCCACAAGGTTGCATGCTCAGCTCCCTGCTCTACTTCCTGTACTTCCTAAATGATTGGCCAACTTCTACTCTAACTCCATTCTACCAGTTTGAAGATTATACCACCATAGTAAGCCACATCTCAAATAATGATGAACTGGCATACAGGAAGGAGTTAGAGAACCTAGTAACACAGTGTCATGAAAACAACCTTCCACTCAATGTCAGCAAAACAAAAGAGCTGGCTATGGGCCACTGACTTCAGGAAGTGGTCGGGGGGTGGGGGGGGGAGAGTGTGATAGTGGTGCAGTGCACATACTACTGTCTACAACCTTTTTATGCCACGGAACAATACCATTAAGCAAGGGGAAGAGTATGCCTCTCACTCCTGATGCAAAGGTATTGATATGCCAAGTAACATGCCATAGGAATATTATACCCACTCTTGCAGCCACAGTATTTTTGTGACCGGTCCAGTTGAGTTTCTGGTTAGCGGTGACCCTGGGATGTTGATGGTGGGTGGAACGTCAAGAGTGAGGTTAGAATATTTCCTACTGGAGGTGCAGTTGCAAGAAAAGGTTTGTGAACTCTTTGCAATAGCCTGGTTTTCTGCATTAATTTCTGTATAAAATGTGGTCTGATCTTCATCTGTCATAATAGACAAACACAATCTGGCTAAACAAATAACACACAAACAATTGTACTTCTTCTCGTCAATATTGAAACACCATTGAAACAATCACAGTTTAGGTTCAAAAAAGTATGTGAACCTCTGGGGTGATGCCTTCTACAAAAGCTATTTGGAGTCAAATGCTCCAATCAATGAATGCTGAAGGAGGTGACAAGGGTAACAGCAAAAGACCTGCAGATGTCTCTAGAACTTGCTAAGGTCTCTGTCCATGTGTCCACTATAGAAAAAACTGAACAAGAATGGTGTTCATGGAAGAATACCACAGAGAAGACCACTGCTCTCCAAAAAAAAAATGCTGCTGCACATCAAGTTTGCAAAAGACCACCTGGATGTTCCATAACACTTCTGGGACAATGTTCTGTGGACAGATGAGACAAATGTTGAACTTTTTGGCAGGAATGCACACTGCTATGTTTGGAGGAAAAAGGATACTGCACACCAACACCAGAACCTCACCCCAACTGTGAAGCTTGTTGGAAGGAGTATCATGGTTTGGGACTGCTTTGCTGCCTCAGGGTTTGGACAGTTTGCAATTGCTGAGAGAACAATGACTTCAAAATTGTATTAAGACATTTTACAGGAGAATGTCAGGTTAGCAGTCTGTCACCCGAAGCTTAATAGTTGGATGATGCAACAAGGCAATGATCAAAACACAAGAGTAAATCAAGAACAGAATGGTTTGAAAAGAAGAAAATTTGTGTTTTGGAATGGCCAAAGTCTATACCTTAACCCGATTGAGATGCTGCGGCATGACCCAAAGAGGATTGTTCATGCTAGATGTCCCAGAAATATTAATGAACTGAAGCAGTTTTATATGGAGGAATGGTCTAACATTCTTCCTTGCCATTGTGCGAATCTGATCAGCAGCTACAGGTAATGGTTGGTGGAGGTTCTACAGCTTGTAGCTTAAGCAGATTGTTTGTCTACCATTGTGACTTAGATGAAGATCAGACCACATTTTATAAATAATTAATGCAGAAAACCAGGTAACTGCAAAGGATTCACAAACTTTTTCTTCCAACTGTATATATTATCTTGCACTTTGCAACATAGCTATTAATTGCTCCTCTGCAACTAGATCCTTGAGTTTCTAACCAAGACTTTGCAATCACTAAAGACAGGCAACAACATCTGCTCCATGATAACTTCAACAGCAATGCTCCACAAGGCTGCATGATTGTGGCCAAATTCTGCTCTACCTCAATTTTTTAAGTTTTCACATGATATCTATGTTGTGGACCAGATCTCAAACAAAAAGGTGAAGTACAGTAAGGAGTTAGAGAGTCCTGCTGCATGGTTTCAAGACAACAACTTTTCCCTCAATGTCAGCAAAATGAAGAAGCTGGTCATTGACTTACAGATGCACCATAGAAAGTATCCTATCCAGATGCCTTCACAGCTTGCTTTACCCAAAACAGCAAGAAATTGCAGATAGTTGTGAACACTGTCCAGTGCATCATTGAAATCAACCTCCCCATTGAATCTGTCTACATTCTCTGCTGCTACAAAATAAAGGACCTCTCCCACCACAGTCTTTCTCTCTTCTCCCCTCTCCCATCAGGCAGGATATACAAAAGTCTGAAGGCATGAACCACCAGACTCAGGAACAGCTTCCCACTGTTATCAGATTCTTTAACAGACCTCTCATCTGCTAAAAGATGAACTCATGATTTCCATTCTTCCCACACTGCACTTTATCTGAATCTACAACAATATATTCTGCCTTCTGTTTACGTTTTACTACTTTAATGTAATTTTGTATGGAGTGACCTGCCTGGATGCAGACAAAACAAAATCTTTGCACTGTACCTCAATCATAAGTTAATATAGCAATAATAAACCAATACCAGTTATCAGCTCATGACTAAACATTGCCTAACCTTGTTGTGTTTAGAGATGGGCTGCTTCAATTGCTAAGGAATCAGGAATGGAAATGAACATTATGAAACCCTTGGTGAACAGCCCATTTTCTTGGGTAGGAAGATCAGTGATGAAGGTCAGTGAGACCACTGAGCATCTCAAATGATGTCCTGGGACTGGGATAACTCCCAACAACTGCAACCATCTTTTTTTGGTGTGAGGTATAACTCCAACTATAGGATAGTTTTCCCCTTAATGATTATTGATCTTAGTTTTACCAAGGTTCCTTGATGCCACATTTAGTCAAGTGCTGCCTATATCAAGAACAATCATCCTCATCTCTGAAACAAGGTTCTGATGAGACCTGAGGCAAATGGTTCTGGTGAAACCCAAATTGAATATTCGTGGTATTTGACTGCCAAACAATGTTTCTTTTATATGCACAATTGACCCAATCCACAAAAGATGAACTGGAAACAAACTTCAAACGCTGGTAAAGTTAACCAAAATTTCTCAAATTCCTGAACTTCACATAAGGAACTAAACAGCTGTCTGAAAATAACAACTGCTGATGTACACAACCAAGCAAAGCCTAGTAACAGAGAATGGAAGGGTGCTCAAAGCATAAGCAGTTTGCATCTTAGTGTACACCATGTCCATTTCAGAATCTGTATATTTTAAACATTGAAACAAAAAATGATTATTCTTCACCATTCCCCATTCCCATTTCCCTCTCTCACCTTATCTCCTTACCTGTCTATCACCTCCCATGGTGCTTCTCCCACTTTTCTTTCTTCCATGGCCTTCTGTCCTCTCCTATTAGATTCCCCCTTCTCCAGCTCTGTATCTCTTTCACCAATCAACTTCCCAGCTCTTTACTTCACCTCTCTCTCCCTCCCTCCCTATTTCACTCATCACCTTGTGGTTCTTCCTCCCCTCCCCCCACTTTCTTACACTGACTCCTCATCTTTTTCTCCAGTCCTGATGAAGGGTCTCAGCGTGAAAACATTGACTGTACTCTTTTCCATAGATGCTGCCTGGCCTGCTGAGTTCCTCCAGCATTTTGTGTGTGTGTGTGTGTGTGTGTGTGTGTGTGTGTTGCTTGTATTTCCAGCATCTGCAGATTTTCTCATTTGTAAATGATTATTCTTTGTGATTTAGGAACTTTGATGGCATCTGTCTGCTAACAGCCCTGACCACATTCCAGTGAGAAAGAATGCATTATTCAGTAACATTTGAACAGCCTATACTGTATGGTGCAGTGGTTGTTGGGGTGCTTCACAAAACTGAAGCAGCACTAATGGTCATTCATAGTGAATTCTGCAACATATTTAAATGCTCACTGGCCAAAGGAACCAAGATAAAATATTTAATTAAACAATTGGCAACACCATTGTTTCTGGGGCCATTTCTGATTTTTGTTTGATAACGATTTTGATTATGGTTCAAAGTTCAGGTCAAAACATCCTGCAGCTACAGCCACCTTGTAGAATAGATTTGTCTACCTCATGGCCCCACTTCTGCCCTGTCTGACCACTTGCCATACCACTGTCCTTAGGAATCCCCAAGGCAGCCCAAATTCCTTAAAATTTGTGGCCCAAGATAACATTAGAGGAAGCATCGTGGAAGCAATAACTGAAGACCCAAGGTAGAACTCAACTGCATCAACTTGCTGCCAGGGTCCCTAGGGACCTCATCTGACCACTTTCCAGGGATACCAGAACCAAGAGACTAGGGACTCAGTAACCATTTGGGAGTTAATCCGTTCATCTGTATCAAGATCATGACTCAGGTATGCACTTGTCTGACATGATAAAATGGAGGAGGAAGATCAATGGATTTTGGAATGGGCAAATGAAATTAGAATTATTTGCTTGGGTGGAGACAGAGACTAGAATGAAACAACCCATTTCTGTATTGTAACTTGTAACAATATGCACATAAGCCAAAATTCATATCAAACTCCAGTTCACTTCCTTCAGATAACTCAAATAATAAAAAATAACATGATTATCAGGGGTCACACTCAGGGAATTACATTAAACATCTACTGTTTCTTGTTGAAGCTTCTCCTACAGTTTATACAGGACATTGAAAAAGAATAAAGAATGGCAATTACCCACATAATGACTTTTCAGTAGCACAGGAATACATGGAATATTTTCCCCTTTTTGTGCAACAGGACCGGTTTATAGTAAAGTAAATTAATCCTAGAATTAAAAAATACCACTTTCTTCTTTCACTCATTCAGATGTATTCTTGAAGAAATGATAGTACCCACCCATTGTCAAAAGGAAACTTACTGGCATATTCATCTGCGTTACTGTACCTGCATTTTGTTTACATTGGGAAAATCACCAGCAGAGATATTATGTTCCTGCTGGAGGTTCATATATATCTCTGGAAGTCTGCTTATCATTTCTCTTTTCTTTGTATCTTTTCCAAACATTGCTGGCATCTCCTTCTTTAAGTAACTGATGATATACGCATGAACCTAGAAAACATAGATAATAATTAGGAAATAAATTAAATATTTAGTGTGCCAGCGAAAAAATTTCCTACAGATTATTTATTTCCTTTATTTAATGATGCAGTGTGGAGCAGGCTTTTCCAGCCCTTCGAGCTCACTAACCCAGCAACCCCACAACCACGATTAACCCTAACCTAATCACAGGACAATATACAATGACCATGGAACCTACCCAGTACTTCTTTGGACTGTAAGAGGAAACCAGAGCACCCGGGGAAATCCTACGTATTTCATGGGGAGGATATACAGACTCCTTACAGAACGGTGCTGGAATTGAACTCCAAACTACAGAACACCCTTTCTCAATACAGCCTTTGCTATGATTGCATGAGACCAGTAAACCTAACATCAATGGCAGTTGTTACTGTCCAGAATTCTGAGGAGTAGATATACATTCAACTAGAAAGACAGGTTTTGATGTAGCCAGCACAGCTTTGTGCACGGGAGGCTGTGTCTTAGGAATTTGATTAAGCTTTTTTTTTGTAAGTGTGCAAGAAGACCTGACAGAGCAGGGTAGTAGATATGTTCCGGAAAATTAGATCAGATAGAATTCAGGGAGAGCTAACTGGATAAGTACATTGAATTGAATTGAATTGACTTTTATTTCTTACATCCTTTACATACATAAGAGTAAAAATCTTTACATAACGTCTCTGTCTGAATGTGCAATGTGCAAATTATAGTAATTTGTAATACATAGTATGTACAGTACGATATACAACAGAATAGTCAATATAGCTTAGAAATACAATTGTGTCAGCGTGATGGCCTGGTGGAAGAAGCTGTCCCGGAGCCTGTTGGTCCTGGCTTTAACGTTGCGGTACCGTTTCCCTGGATGGTAGCAGCTGGAACAGTTTCTGGTTGGGGTGACTCATGTCCCCAGTGATCCATTGGCTTGATGGTAGGAAGTGGAAGATGAAAGTGGAAGGTAGTTTTTTAGACTGGAAGGCAGCGACTAGTGAGTGGTGGGTCCAGCTGTTGTTTGTCATCTTTGTCAATGATTTGCATGATAATATGCAAGGCATGGATAGTAAGTTTGCAAGTGATATTAAAATAGGTGGTATCGTTGACAGTGAAGGTTATCGAAAATAACACTGAGATTTTGATCAGCTGAATTAGTGGACTGAGGAATGGCAAATGGAGTTTAATTCAGGTAGGTGCAAAGTGTCGTATTTTAGAGAGTTAAATCAAGCTAGGATTTTAACAGTGAACAGTAGGCCTTGTGGAGTATTGAAGATTAGAGAGACCTTCAAGTTCAAGTATATGGTTCCTGGAAATGGAGTCACACGTAGGCAGAGTGGTAAAGGGGGCTTTTGGCACTTCTGCCTTCATCAGTCAGGGTACTGAGTATAGAGTTTGGAGTTCTGTTGTCGTTGCATAAGTTGTTGGTGAAGCTACAATGAGAGTATTGTGTTTAGTTTCACTCATATTGTCATAGGAAAGGTGTTATTAAACTGGAAAAGTGCAGAAATTATTTACAAGAATGCTGCCAGGACTCAACAGACTGAGTTATAGGGAGAGGTTGGACAGGATAGGACTTCTTTCCTTTGAGTGTAGCAGACTGAAAACTGATTTTATGGAAGTCTATAAAATCACAAGGGGCTTAGATAGGGTGAATGCAGTGAGTCTTTTATTCAGGCTGGGGAAGCAAGAACTAAAGAGCACAAGTTTAAAGTGTGGGGGAAAGACTTGGAAGGAACTTGGATGAACTTTTTTTCTTACACTGAGGGTGGTATGTATATGGAAGAACTGCTAGAGGAAGTAGTTGAGGCAGGTACATTAACGACTTTTAAAAGGCATTTGGGCACGTACATAGAAAGATTCAGAAGGCTTTGGCTCAAACACGGCAAATGGGTCAAAATGGTGCCTACGTCCACGCTCCTTTGATTGACATCTTTTAGATAGATCATGAAACCATTTATTTCCCCATTTCTTTTATATCTTTTACATTTGTTTCTCATCTTGAATGTGATTCTGGAACCGTTGGAGCCTGTGCTTTGCTGTTTGGAGATCATTTGGGTGCTTCAGTACCCTGCAGTCTCCGAGAGGATTCTGGGAAGCAGAGGCAGCGTGAGTGAACCTTGTGGCAGGGAGGCTGCAGGACAGGGTGCAAGCTGATGTTTGGCTCCATTTCATTGATTAAAGCTTCCATTGTTCGCCGATTAAAGCGACAAGGATGAGTGAAGCATTGAAGTGAGTGCAGAGGGTGAGCGCCGGCTGCTTGCCTTTTGTTCGGTTGCTTAGTACTGGAGAAGGGAGAGCCAACTGCTGCACATGGAGAGTGCTGACCAGGTTTTTTTCTGCATTTTGGATGTGGACTTGGCCGATAGATTCCCTTTTTCAACCTTATAGTTTTTACATTCTGTGTTTTATCGTCTGATTTTCTCTTTTTTTTTGTGTGGGGAGATGATTTGGGGGTTAAGGTGCCTGATCCGTTTTGTTCATTTTTTTGTGTGGGAAGAGGAATTTGGAAGTCGAAGTGTCCAATCTGTTTTATTTGTTTTTTTTGTGCGGGAAGAGGGATTTCGGGGTCGATGTGCCTTATCCATTTTTATTTGTTTTTTGCAGGGAGGGGGCACTTGGGGATTGATGATCATGCTGCTTTTTTCTCCTTTCTTAGTTGCATGGCTACCCAGAGAATTGAAGAATTTCAGATTTGTATACTTTGGTAATAAATGAATCTTTGAAATGGGAGTAGATTAAATGGGCATCTAATATCAAAATAGACAAGTTTGGTCAAAGGGGCTGTTTCTGTGCTCTAGGACTCTATGTATGAGAGTCCCCAGGTTGTAGAGTGCTGTTGCATGTTACACAGAAAGACCACTATCTCCTTACAGACCTTCTTTGCAAACACACATTCCAGAAGATGAAGGGAATGTCATTACCAATATAGCTGCCTTTACAACGCAGTGGCACAGAGACTCTGATTGCGTGCAAAGGTTCTGACAGGGAGGGCCTGGCCTTTGTCACCACCAGCCAAGTCAGAGCCTGATACTTATTTAATAGTTGTGGTAATGAAGGGTGCTGGAAGATCATTTTGACAATATACTCAGTGTATACATATCTTTGCAGACACTATCATTTTTCTAGATACAAGGGCCTGAATGACTGCTGCAGTACAGGGTCAGGGAGTGGGACCATGACTGCATCGTACACGTAATGATCAGGTTCTTTCCTGCAATTCCAGTTGACGTTTCAATTTGGTTATATGCTCCACTCGGCTTAGTGCATGACCTAGTTCCTACAAGCCATTTTCCCAGGCATGGGAATCAGATATGAAATTGAAGGGGTCATTGTATCAGTCAGCTCTGTTGCTAAAGCATACAGCATAGAATAGCTATGAAAGACATATAGAATATGATTTTGCTGCTACTAACCATAGCCCAAGGCTAGTTCAAATTAATCATAGATGCTCATCAGTGTGAAAGAGAATGTCAATGTCATGCATGTATACTGAAACTGTGCTCTAACTGCTTAGAATCATCACTACTCCTATACCTACATCCTTCCTGCTGAACTTGGCAAAAGAATCAATATGTGAAACAAATAAAACAGAAACAGAGGGTAGCCTTGCCCAAATTCAGGTTTGACTAGGAAGCTTCGGGTTTGTAAACCATTAACTTGCAATGCACTTCAGACATGCCCACACACTGGTGTATTTAATACTTAATCCCCCCAGTAAAATAAATCTATGTATACTTCCAGTTTAGGATCTTAGTTCATGCCCTCATCACTTGATTCAAAATTTGCATTCTAAATTGTCCTATTTACAATGGAAATACCATATAAATCTGTCACACCTCCCACCAATCATGGCACAGCATCTCCATTTTGCTTTGCCGAAGCCTGCAAGCCTTACATCAGAGAAACTCCTCCCTCCCTTTCAGCCCAGTTTCTTTCACTGTTCTGTAAGTTATGGACTTTTCTCCAATTAAAGAGAACTGAGAGCACATAGCTCCATGTCAGTGGCCACACAGGCAGGATGGTGATGAACGTATCTGGAACACCTGCCTTCATCGTTCACAACACAGAGTACAAGAGAAGAGATACCATGCTACAACTGCACAAGTTGTTAATGAAACACCATTCTCACTGCCATAAGGAAATCATTAAGCCAAACAAATTGTAGAAAAGATTCATAAGAATAACACTGGACTTGATGGTATGAAATATAAGGAGCTACTGGATAAGCTGAGAATTTTTTTCCCCCCGGAGCATAAGGCGGCTACAACTTCGTCGTGGTTTGGAGGCTTGCGTGCCTCAATGACCTGGAGAGCTTTGTTGGCTGGAGTCAGGGCTTTATGCTTTGGCTCTTGGTAAGGTCACCCACTTCAAACAGGTCAAAGGCTAGAAGCCAGACCAAGAGTGGTCCACCAGTCCTCCAGGTTTGGGGGCTCAGCTCAGGGCTAACAACCCTGACTGATAAAACAAAACTGTTACGGAAACAGCAATGAAGATCACATTTCTGAGTCTCCACCCAGGACTTGCATGACTGACAGTATTTGAAAATCAAGGGGAATCTAGTGACATGATGAAGGAAGCCCTGAACACCGCCATAGACGGAGAACCTTCACTGTTGCCCTAAACGGGCAAAGGAGAGAAGAGACATGGGGCTGAGATTCAACCTTAGAGAAGGTTATAAAACCATAAGGCACACAGATAGGGTGAATGGTCACAATCTTTTTCCCAGAATAGAGGAGGCTCAAACTAAAGGACACAGTTTTAACATAAGAAGAGGCATACTTAGAGGGGACCCAAGGGCAACTTTTTCCACAAAGGGCATAGTTGGTGCATGGAACTGCCAGAGGAAGTGGTAGGGGTAGGTACAAGTACGATATTTAAAAGACATTTAGGCAAGTATATGGATAGGAAAGGATTAGAAGGATGAGGGCTAAACACAGATAGACAGGACTCACTGTGGTATGCAAATTGGTCAGCATGGATAAGTTTGGCCAAAGGGCCTGTTTCCATGCTGTGTAAAGCTATGACTCTGGAATCTGGTGATTCACATCTGAAATACATACCCAAGTATGCTCAAACTTTCAATAAGAGTCCAGAGAAGCTTTACCAGATTGATTCCTGGATAGTGCATAACAACAAAATTAAACAGAATGAAGCTGACCTCGTTCGAATTTTGAAGAATTAGAGATAATTTCTTTAAATTTACAATTTTTTAATGGAGCTTGACAGGATAAATGCAAAGTTGATATTTTCTACAACTGTGCTCGAGTCAGACTGAAATGTTATAACACTGAGTGAAACTGAGGAGGAGGACTGATGCCTTTATTTGAGATGAGTTTTTATTCGTATATTAATGAGTTAACTATACTTGTTGACAGTGTTCAAATAATTCCTTGGAAGTTGCAATAAAATCTGTTTAAAACACAGCACTTTGGATTATATTTACGTAATATAAATGGCAGGTCCTGTCCTGAAACTACTTAAGCTCTCTTCCAGGCTTACCAACTGACAACTGGCAATGTCTATAAATGACTTACAAACATAGGAAAATATTCCAAAAACAGTACTTCATCGTATTATCGAAAATAAAATCTAAAATGAAAATTAAACTTCAGAAATGCAATTGAGATGTTTAAAATACTAGAAAAAATTGTTAACAAATACATTCGAGGTTATTAAATTAACTCAAAATATGTAAATCACTTGAAACCTCCTATCTGTCTTACTGCGACTCCTCACCACAGAGATGAAGGATGACTCTGGGTCTAAATTAGGACTACATTGAATCACAGGTTCAATGTCGACACGTCTTAGTAAAACTGTGTAGGAATGCAACTTGGAGATACTGGGGACTGGAGCAACACACAACAAGTTGGAGGCACTCAGCAACTCAGGCAAAATTTATGGAGGGGAACAGACAGTTGATGGTTCAGGTCAAGACCCTCCATCTGGACTGAAAGATGGAGGGGAAATAGCCAGTATAAAAAGGAGGAGGCATGGGGTGGAGTAAGAGCTGGTGGGTGACAGGTGGATCCAGGTGAGGTTGGGTAATAGGCAGATGGAGGAGGAAAGTGGGAATAGTACCAGAAGCTGGCAGAGACAAGGTACTAGAATCTAATAGGACAGGAAGGCGGAGCATGGAATCAAGGTAGGGAGGCAGAGAGGGCTGATGGTAGTAAAGGGGGAAGGAATTGAGTGGGAGGAAAGGAGGAAAGAAAAGATCAGGGAGATGGAGTCTGCATTGATCTGGGGAGGGGCTACTGCACAGGACTGAAAGAAGCTGCAGGAGGTTGTAAATCTAGTCAGCTGCATCTTGGGCACTAGCTTACAAAGTACCCCGGACATCTTTAGGAAGCGGCGTCTCAGAAAGGCAGCATCCATTTTTAAAGATCTCCAGCACCCAGGGCATGCCCTTTTCTCACTGTTGCCATCAGGTAAGGGATACAGAAGCCTGAAGGCACACACTCAGTGATTCAGGAACAGCTTCTTCCCCTCTACCATCCGATTCCTAAGTGGACTTTGAAGCTTTGGACACTACCTCAATTTTTGTATTTCTGTTTTTGCACATTTTAAATAATCTATTCAATATACATAATTGATTTACTTGTCTATTTATTATGTTTTATTTTATTTATTATCTTTTTCTCTCTGCTAGATTACATATTGCATTGAACTGCTGCTGCTAAGTTAACAAATTTCACGTCACATTCCGGTGATAATAAACCTGATTCTGATTCTGAAAGGTCAGAGGGCAAACAGTTTACTGGAAGTTGGACAATTCAATTTTCATGCTACCAACTTGTAGACTACCAGCATGAGGTGCTTGCGCTTAGCCTCACCTTAGTGGTACGGGAGGCTAAAGGCAGACATATCAGTGTGGGAATAAGAAAGAGAATTAATACTGGTTGGAATTCAGGAAATCCAGATGGCCTTCAGCAAAGTGGTCACCCAATCTGCTTCCTGATGAGGCCACATCAGAAGCACTGGATACTATTATGTATTTAATATTTCAATAATATTGTAAATTTATTGTTTGTTAAAGCATTCTTGTTGTTTAAATAATTTATTATCTTTATATGTAAGAAGTATGCAAATAGCATATGCCATCATGCTACCGTGTCATACATACATACATTACCACTTAAAGTAAAAACTTGCATTCCCAGTTCTCTTGTTTTCTTCTCAGTTAGTTATTGTGTTTTGGAGTTATAAAGTATAACAGATGCAATAAATAAAGCTGGAGTATATGCAATTAAATTTCTGCCTCACCTGGAAGGACTGTTTAGGACTCTTTTGGTGGGAAGGGAGGACGCATAGGGATAGGTGTTACACCTCTTACGGTTACAGGGGAGAGTGCCCAGGAGGGAGGGGGTAGCAAATTGATGATCTGCCACTCACCATGAATAACGATGGCAAAGACATCGCATAAAGTTCATGACTTCCATGTTTATGCAAGTGGCCAAAAACAATTCATTCTGGGCCTCTGTAAATAAAGTTTCACACTACTTCCCTATTTTGTCCTCACTGCTTTTCTCTGAATGAGCCTTCTATTGTCTGCAAATTTGGATTACACTAATATTTAGACATTAGACATAATTTCATCTGTAAGGGCAAATTGTGCATGAAATTAATTTGCCACTTATTTTAAAGTGTTTGCACCAACTTTATTATGCATAATAATAGATCACGACAATATGACCTTCACAAATAACTTACCAAATAACAAGATGTCCGACATGCTGAAAGTAGTGAATTAAAGTGTTCCACTAGCAACAGTTACAATTCAGAAAGAGTAGAAATAGGAATACTCATGAGATACTTAAGCAATTTACAAAGGCATTTTGTAGAGATTGAGTACAAACAACTGTCTCAATGCCACTGATATTCAACAGTTTTGAACTTGTTTTCTATATAAATTAAAAGGATATAAAGTACAAGCAATTTCAAAGTGCATCTGCAAATAATTTGTTAATTGCTATAATTTCCAAAGCAAAATCCAAATTACTGCTCTGTAACCAGTTGTGCTTGGTTGTTTACAAAAATAAAATATCAGACATAAACAAGAAATCATTTGGGGAAACTAAGAAGAATGCATCAGTATTCTATTGTAAATAGAAATGTGACATTAAAATATAATGCAGTACACGACCTTGCAGTTGAGACTTCCAAAAGTCTCCAGCATGACCACGAAGTATATCCTCAGGATACAAGTGACATAAATATAACACACCCTTCAGCCTGGGTTATAACAAGGTCACCATTACGTGTGTGGAGTTTCTATAGGATTGCTACTAAATAACTGCTGCCAGCTATGGTACACCAAGACTGCAGCACTAAAGAATTGTGTGTCACCAGTGGAAGGAAGCCATTTGCTACTAACTCCATGCCACAGTAATTCGGGTATTCCTACTCACTGGCAATTACCCCATTGTGTGCATATTCTTTTCCTTCAGATAGTCACCTAGCTCTCTTTTGTCAAATACAGTACTCATAATATATATGGGTACATTTGGAACAGAAAACACACTATATGGAGATATACTGTACTCTGGACCTATTTTGTACAATGAAGCAATAGCGATGATTAAATTATAATACCTAAATTATTCCTACAGCCCAATGCATCCTGTCTGACTGATTTAGGATGGCCCATCGCTCACAACCTGATTCATGGCAAAGTCATCTTCATTATTGAAATTAATCTAGTATTGTATTAATACAATGTTCAAACCTGTGCAGCTTAACAGAAGGAAAATTAAAATTAAAAACAAAAAAAAACTGATGTAATAAATGTCATGGCAGCCAGTTACACATTTAATATTCTTTCCTTAGAAGCTAAACCAGAGAAAGCTCTATGAAATCAGAATTGCATTGCACTACACACTACAAGCTTTTCTAAGATTTTTTAATATTTTGTTAATATGAAGTTCATTGTAGGTAGATGAATGATGCTGCCTCCGTAAAATCCTCTAAATTCACTGGAAGGATTAAGTAACTGAAGATCAATGATTTTGTTTTATCTTTGTGAAGCAATGTTTGTCATGTAGGAAAGCAGCCTTGGATGTTTAAAAAGTAGAACAAGAGGCATCATTCCTCTCACCAGAGCAAAAGTCTGATATCTAGTTAGCCTCATTGATTTCATTTAAACAATTCCCACCATTGTTTTCACATTATAATGCTTATATCAAATCTTCAGATGTTTAAGGTACCTGAATAGATAGAATACATATAATCCTGAAACTGGTTCAACATTCTCACAGTACTTTCTCCAAAAGATTGGCCAATAATTTGTCTGAATTTCTTGATTAGGACTTTCCTAAAATAGAGAACTTCACTTATGGAGTTAACACTGCATAAATTTTGGGGAACATACAAAATGCTGGAGGAACTCGGAAGGCCAGGAAGCATCTATGAAAAAGAATACAGTCAACGTTTCAGACCGAGACTCTTCAGAAGGACTGATTTTGAGGCTTTACTTCACCTACTTCTTGGTTTATTAAAAACACTCACCATTTATTAAGAAGAAATGCTGATTACATGCTTCAATCCAACCTACAGAACGTATGTAAAATCTATCTAGTTAACTGACAAGCAACACTCACAACATGCTGGAGGAACCTCCAGCGTGTTGTGAGTGTTGTTTTGACCCCAGCATTTGCAGATTATTTTATGTTTATAATGAACTGACAAAATCATGCATCAGGAGTAGGAGCAGGAGCAGGCCGATCAGGTCCTCGAGTCAGCTCCACCTTTCAAAATGATTGTGGATAATGCAATCTTGACAATCACAACCATCAACTCACTTGGAATTCAAATCTTCGTCAATCTCCACAATGAATATGCCTCCACAGCTCATTGGAAGAACAACCCTCAGAAAAGTAATTCCTCTTTACTTTTGTTTTAAGACGTTATACTAAAAGAATAATATACCTTATTCTACATCCATTCTTGAATGACATCATCATCCGCATTGACAAATACCCTTCAGGCTCAATTCATTCTTCTAAACTCCAATGAATTTGGACTCAATCTGTTCAACTTCTCTTTATACATTAACTCTCTCATCCCAGGAATCAAAATAGTGAAACTCACCTGCACTCTTCCAGTGCAACTCTGGAGTGCTTAAGTATGGTGAGTAAAAACATACAGAGTACTCTAGGTGTGATCTCACCAGTACCTGTAAAAGTTGCCTTAAGTCTTCCACTATTTTATACTCCTCACCTATTGAAATAAAAGCTTACATCCCCTTAAAAGTAAATTTTAAAAATGGCTTCAGTTTTTCAGGACTCCTTTATGCCATTCTCCATTACTTTGTTGACAGCTTAAGTGCGAATTAACCAGCCACTGCATGCAGATTTCCAATGCATCAATGAAATTCAACTGCTACAATTGCAACAAATAGTTTGACTATTGATACACATAGATATGAGGTATTGTTGGGTGTCATGGCACTTACAGTGTTCAATTTTTAATATCTTATTGCTAGATGTGATGATGGGGACTTGAGGAAGAGTTAAAGAGGGATTATCCGATTGACACAATTGGCTAAATTATGGTTGTAAATGCTTCATTATTGTCTCTGGCTAGACTCCTGATTGTATATCATGCCGCTACCTACTCTCTGTTATGAGACAGAATAAGCCCAGAAAGAGATGGGGAAGTTTGGAATGTTGGCTGGAAGATATCAGATCCATGATTATAGTGTTTGATTAGTCTGTAGAATAGCTCTCCCCAGCGTTTTCTATCACTCTGCAGTATTTTACTTTCATTGAGAATAGTTAACATGCCAGCTTTAACTCATCACTTACTGTTGTGCAACGAACCAGGTTCAATATTTGTTTAAACTCATACCTTTGCAAGCCTGGCTCTTTTGATGAGGTCATTAAGTTTACGTAGTGCAGCATTCCGGGGTAAACTCTTAATATCCTTGAAGAGATCCTCTGCTTCCATTTCAAAGAGTTTCCGATTTTCTGTAATCTGGAGGGGTTTTGACCAGAAAGAACCTATGTAGACACGGACGACCTCAGGGGTGTCAATCACTTTGCCAAGGGACCACATCAAGGCACCATATACCCTCATCAGTTGCTGTGTATCAACTTGATCAGCCTTGTTCAGAACAACTCTGATTTTGTCATCTTGGCCTCTTAGTGCCTTGATAGCCTCTGAAAACTCATCAGATATATCCAACTTGTGGGCATCAAACAGCAGGATTATGCGATCAACTCGTTCAGCAAACCATCTCAAGACTTCTGAAAAGTCATATCCTAAAATAGCAAGTGTACTGTGATTAGTCATTTTTTTTCATCAAAATCGGCACAACCTATGTAGAAAACCCACAGCATTAAAATATCTGGCAACCATTACTGTTATATTTAGAAGAGACTAACAGTTGAACTAAGTGTTGGGGGGGCGGTAGGACCTAAACAGCACATACGGGAGGGGTGAGGGGAGGGTAGGGCTGGGAAGGGGAAAGGAGACGGGGTGGTAGGGTTTCCTTTGCTTTTTGCTTGTTTACTATACATACATTCATTTCACTTTCATTATGTTGTTATAAGAAAGAAAAGAAAAAAGAAGCATTGCACGTTAATACATTGTCGGTTGTGGTTAAGCTGATGCTGCTTCACAATAAAAACATCTGAAAACCCACGCATTTAAAAACCCTTATGGAATTTCCTACTTAAGAGCATAGGTAAAAAGACAGCTCACTACTAATTTCTCAAGCAGGATTATGTTTGAACATTGAAGAGAAGCTTTGGTGGAAAGCTTCACATCTCAAGGGTGATTAATAAAAGTTTTAACTAAAAGGTTTGTAAAATAATAAAGGGGTGCACTTTTCAGAACATAGTAGATATGGCCATATTGAAACTACTCCCAGACTTTCGGAAAATGAAATTGACTGCAGCTTAGAATCTATAGCCCTGACTTATTTTTGGGAGGAGGCAACATAAAAAATGCAATTGGCAATCACACACAAAAATAGTACCCGTGGAATTAAAAGGGTGAATAAATGGGGGAAAAAAAGAATCCAGTTTATGCAAGTAATTTCTAATTTACCATTTCTATACAAATTATGCCAAAACTGAAACAAAAAGGTTTGGGCCTGTCAAGACCACCTTAAACCAAAAAGGTGCCTAAGCCCAAGCGGCACTACACATTGATCAAAGCAAAAAAGAACAGTTAGAGCATATCTGCCCAACAGATCACCAGAGTACCAGTTGAATAAACCCAGCTGGGATCAATAACTCAGCTTGTGGATGCTGACTAGCCTATGAATTTCTATTACTTCCTTCTTAAACTTAAAGTTTTCAGCAGCAGTATTTCAGTTTTGTTTCAGAATACGTAAGTATCATTTATGGAAACAAAACTAACTACTATAAACTGAAAATATTTCTACTTCTTTATAAAGTGGTCCAGCTCTGACGAATAAAGGAAAAATACCAAGGGAAACAACTTTTCTTTAAAAATACAATATTATACTATTCGTTTGATGCAACATTTCATGTTGTTCGGGATATCAATTTATGGCAAATTTAAAAAGGATGAGTTTAGAGCCTGAAGACCTTTACTCACCCTACTATTAGAGCATTTTTATTACAAGCATACCGTGAACAAAATCCAGTTTGGGATAAATTATTAATTTTGATGTGAAAACTGAATGAAATTCCTCAACTCCCCTATTGAATAAAATTTTGCTTACTTATGTAAATCAATTAGCCAAGTAGAAATATGCACATCTATAATTCCATCTGAAAAACTGGCAAAGTAACAAAGTCTCTGAAGAAATAATCTGATTACTGACCAAAATCATCATACAAAGAGACTGTCAAACATAACAATGGAAGGAAAACCAGACACAGTTCCTTTTCAAGCAACTTTGATGTATGTTGCTTGAATTTCCAGCATCTGCAGAATTCCTGTTGTTTACAGTTCCTTTTCAGGTGTCCTGAAATAAATTCCCAACAGTCAAACAGGCACACATTTATGGACGGTACTGCTGCTGCAAAAATAACAAATTTCACATCATTTAAGTCAGTGATAATAAATCTGACTCTAATTAAACCGTAATCAATCAGAACAAAACTAAACAACACTATGCGGAAATCCTAACCACTGGGTGTTTTTCTTCGGTTAAGAGAACATGAAATCAAACAGAACTATGAAAAAAAACCCAAGATTTATTCAGTTCCATAATAAAACAACTGAATTATTAATTCAAAACCTCACATTTCAACAACCTACAAAAATAAACAAAACAACTAAGAAACAAAACATAATGGAATATACTCCAAGTTTCTACTTTCTTCAAAAGAAACTATGCAGCTGGCTTAATTTGGTAAAACTGAAAAATTAGTCTAATTTCTCAATTTTACTGGAAGTACAGCAATGGAATCAATATAATGAAAATGTTTTAGAAGTAGATATATGATATCAATAGAATAAACCTTCATATAAACATACAATGCACTTGCAGCTATTGTCGTTCTTTAGTGTAATAATATGCATTAACCATTACAAGAATACTGGTACTGACTTCAGAACCAGAATCAGGTTTAATATCACTGATATATATCGTGAAATTTGTTGTTTGCAGCAGCAGTATATTGTAATACATAATAATAAAAACCATAAATTACAGTAAGTATATATTTATAAAAAAAGAAAATTAAATAAGTAGTGCAAAAAGAGAGGGAAAAAAATAATAAGTTAGTGTTCATGGGTTCATTGTCTATTCAGATTCCATAGGCGGAGGGGAAGAAGTTGTTCCTGATACGTTGAGTGTGTATCTTCAGGCTCCTGTGCCACCTCCTTGATGGCAGCAATGAGAACAGGGCATGTCCTTGGTGATGGGGGTCCTTAATGATGAATGCTGCCTTTCTGAGACATCGCCTTGTGAAGGTGTCCCCACGATGCAGCTGGAAGAGTTTACGACTTTCTACAGCCTGCTATTAACACCAAAGTTGTATAAGCAACAAATACACAAAATTTATATTAGAGAAGGTGGGGGCTTTAAGGGCAAGATAAAAAGATTACATCTCCTCAGATACCAGTGTATTCTTGCTTTTCATGTCAAGTACACGTGCTGTACTTTTCTATGACTCTACACTTAGGTATTGCTTCCCCACCAGCAACAAACAGGTACACACATAAATGTCTGCCTTGTGTATCTAATTGGAATTTTTTTTTTACCCAGGATAGAAAGAAATTAAAATTACATGACTTTGGAATATCTGTTCTGTCCAAACACATTGGGCACAGGAAGCTCAAATGCTGACCAAGGAATCAGTAATTGAAAACGCAAGTTTCAATACTGTGCCTATTTGATAGTTCCCAAATTGTGGTCAGTGCGACACTGAGCAAGCAGCATGATTGCTGAATTAATAAGTTTATCTGAAAGTACTTCCAGATTGTAGATAGCCCTAAGTAATGTGCACAAACTAATTGCTCATATCACAAACAGCTAGATAATTTTAGATTTTATATCCACTTCCTCATTTGCTAGATTCACGTGAGTTGAACAAAATGTAGCCTCAACTTCTGCAATTTTCAATCTGAAATACTGGGGCAATTGATCAGTGGCTGGCATTGCCTAATCTATTGGACAGGTTTTATCTGCTTTCATGTTAAAAAAAGTAGGAACATTTAAAATTACAAGTATAAACAAAAACAAAGTGCTGAAGGAACTCAGCAAGACAGTCAGCATCCATGGCAAGCAATAAACAGATGAAAGAATTTCAGCTCCCAGTGTGAAATGCAGGCAGTTCACCCCAGAACCGGAAGTGATGGTGGTCTGGCATCGAGCTGAAGCCATTTACTGTAAATCATCAACATCATCAGGTGCCATGCCCAATTTGAGCTTTGACTGTCATGGTCCACACACTCCTGTTTCAGGTCAAGTGGATCAATTCATTGGTATTCATTTCCAGTTCTCTGGCTGCTGTCTCCATCATCATTTGTCTTTGTCTTCCTCTTGCTTTCTTCTCTTCAATCTTTCCCATAATTACCGTGCATTCTAACTCCTCTTTCCTAATCACATGTCCAATGAAGTTACGTTGCCTTTTCATGATCTCATATATTATTTCTCTTTTTGTGCTTGCTCTGTTCATGACATTCTTGTTAGATATTCATTTCGTCCATGATATTCTTTGCATCCTCCTCAAAAACCACATCTCTGCTGCTTCAATTCCTTTCCTCATGTTACTAGATATGATCCACCATTCTGAGCCATATAACATAACTGGATAAACTTAACATTTTAGTACTCTGAGGCGGGTTGTCATGCCTAGTTTAGTGTTGGTCAGTATATTCTTCATTCTCGTAAAGGTGTCTCTTGCCATCCCTATTCTTCTTTTGACGTCCATGTCATCTGCCATCTGATGTCACCCAGCTTCCTAAGTAGCAAAAGTTCTGTACTTGTTTTATGTCTTCCCTGTTTATTTACAACCTACAGATAGGATTCTCCTTCTTTTTGGATATCATCATACATTCTGTCTTTTTGTAATTGATAGATAGACCCATTTTTGCACTTTCTTCAACAACTATATCAATCAAGTTTTGTAGTTCCTCCTCCGTACTTGCAATTAGCACAGTGTCATCCGCATATCTAAAATTATTGATGTTTTCACCACCAACTTTGATTCCTAACATATCTCTTATTCTTTGTATTATTTCACTGTACACATTAAACAAATCTGGGAGAAAACACACCCTTGTCTACCGCCTCTCTTGATTTCACTTCTTCATCTATTCTTACAGCGGCAGTTTGTTCCCAGTACAGATTTCTGATTAGGTGGAGGTCTTTCCAATCTAGATCTACAGTTTCCTGTAATATTTCAAATAACTTACTGATTTAATCAATGACATTGACTGGAATAATACCAGAAGAGATGAAAAAAATCAGTATTTACTGTAAATATGTATTAATTTTACCCACCCAAAGTTTGTCTTTTATCAAGAACGTATATAACATGGTTTCAGGAGTCAGCGTGAGAATCAAATAAGAAAAGTAAATATACCGCAAGCAGTTACGAAAGAGACTCAGTTCTGACAGAGAGAAGCTGCCAGCCAGAGAGCGTGTTGTGTCCCAAAGCTGGTGTTGTTCAGTAAATTCACCAAGAGGCATTCAGGTGAGACCCTAAAATGGATAACCTAAGTCTTCCTGCACCTATGCAGTTTACCAGCAATTTAACGATAACTGGAAATGCTTCAAACATCAATTCAATATATATTTAATGGATGAAAAGTTGAAAGTGTCCATCTGTCTACATTGTAATTAGCAAAGATGATTTGGACATCTATAACAGCTTTCTAATTGATGAGACAACCTTGACATTGGACACTCTAATGACAAAATTTGAGGAGTATTTTGCCCTAGAGTAAAACATCACGTTTGAAAGATACAAGTTTTCCTCTGACCAGAAACAAGGTGTTAGCTTTGACCAACACTTAGCTGAGCTTCACACACTGAGCAAGTCCATAAGTTTGGAGATTTGAGAAACTTACTAGTTAGAGTCAAAATAGTTTGTGGATTCCCAGATAATGTTCTCAGAGAAAGATTGCTTCACAAAAAGATTTGATGCTGGAAAAGGCTGTGGATATGTGTAGGGCAGTGGAGACCACAAGCTAAGGAACTGCACAGGGCTGAAACAACAGGGCATGCTGTGAAAACAGAGCGGATGAGCACAAGGCGTTTCCCAAATCAATAGCAAAGCAAAGAGTTAGGCTCAAACAGCAAATGTGGAGGTAGGCACATCCCAAAGATGTATCCTGCTTATGGAACGTCCTGCAGTCATTGTGGGAAGCGGAATCATTTCACTAAGTACTGCAAAGCTGGGGCTACCAAGAGAAAGATGCATACAGTTGCTAAGGAAGTGGAAGAAGTCTTTGTACATTTTCCACAGACTGCTGGTGCTGGTAAAACAGGATGGGTCGTTCCAGTGACTGAATGAGACAGTAATTCCATTCAAGCTTGATACTGGAGCCCAGGTTAATTTGTTATCTATGGATGATTACAAGACTCTCAAAGTAAAGAGCATGAATTACACAGTTAAGTTAAAAACGACAGGCTATACTGGAGAGAACATTCCAGTAAAAGGGGGCTGTTTAGTAATCTTCAAGCACAAGAGGCAGCACCTAAAGGCACAGCTACTGATTGTTGAAAAGTGATTTCAGCCAATATTAGGTCTGAGTGCATGTAGAAGTCCCAACCTGGTGAAAAGAGTTTTTGTAGTGGTTTCACAGACCAAAGATGACCACACTTCATTCATGGAAGAGTACACAGATGTCTTTGAGGGGCTCAGATGCTTACCTGGTGTACACAAAATTCATGTAGATGAGACAGTATCTCCTGTTGTCTATGCATGCAGGGAAGTTGCAATTGCACTTAAAAACAACTCAAACAAGAACTAGCATGCATGAAATAGATAAATGTCATACAGAATATTGAGAACCAACAGATTGGCTGAGCTCACTGGTCATTGTGCAAAAGAAAAGTGGAGTAAAGCGGATATGTCTAGACCCAAGAGATCTCAATGAAGCCATCAAGAGAGAGCATTTTAAATTGCCAATACGGGAGGAGATCATGTCCCAGTTTGCAAACTTGACACGTCATCTGTGTTTTGGCAGATGAAGCTTGGTGAGGCAAGTTCAAGACTGTGTACTTTTAACACACCAGAGGGAAGATATCGCTTTCTTTGGTTACTATAAGGGATCCTGTCAACACCAGAAATCTACATGAAACCATCCACGTAATCTTTGAGAGCACACCTGATGTTGAAACCATTGATATCATTGTCTGGGGGTCCACCAAGGAAGAACCCAATGCACTACTGAGACAGATACTAGACATGACATGAAATGTCAATTTGAAATTAAATAAAGAGAAATGTGAGCTTTGTGTTAAGACACTTTCATAGGAGATGTCATATTGGAAGAATGAGTGAAGTCTGACCCAGGAAAGATGTCAGCTATTGGGAACATAGAGAGGCCCCAAAACAAAGAGGAGATAAGACGTTTCCTAGAGATGGTGACTTACCTGGTAAGTTCATCCCTCAACTATCTACTGTATCAGCACCAGTTAGGTCGTTCCTTAAGCAGGGAAATGAATGAATTTGATCTCACCAGAGGCTGAAATGAATCCTAACTGAAGAGCCCATACTGAAATTTTACAATCTGGAAAGGCATATGAGGATCTTGGCTGATGTGTCCCAGCATGGCTTTGGAGCAGTAGTACTGCAGCAGCATGATAACACATGGCAACCTGTGGCCTATACATCAAGGGCTTTAACAAGTGTGGAAGCCAACTATGCACAGGTAAAGAAAGAGCCTCTTGCCAGCACATATACATGCAAAAGGTTCTATTTGCAAATCTATGGATAAGCTTGAGAAGTGGAGACAGACCATAAACCATTGGTCTCTATTATGTCCAAACCACTGAATGACTATCCCATGAGGATACAGCACTTGTTGATAAGGCTGCAGAAATATGACGTGAAGATGATCTACACACTCAAGCAGTCAACAAAAAAGGAAAAAGTGACCAAGAGATTTACACTGATATACAGGCCTACATCCACATGATTGTCACCTCCATTCCAGTATCTCCCAATAGAACAGAGATTAGGACAGCAGCAGGGACAGAAGAAACAATGAAAGTAATCAAAGCGACTATACATTTGATTGTAATGGAAAGAGTCATATTATGGTAATTGATTTACTTTTTAAACTACTCAGAAGTTGCAACACTGCAATCAACATTCATCACCTTCCTGAAAGCTGTGTTTGCGAGGAATGGAGTTCCATGTGAAGCAGTATCCACAATTTTCAAGCTGTGAATTAGAGTCCTTTGCCACTGATTCAAGGTTTTGACATATAACTTCAAACCACATTACCCAAAATCTAAGGCCTAATATAGAGTTTTGGTCAAGGTAGTGAAGGGCCTCATGAAGAGGGCACAAGATGCATGAAAGGACTTCTACAAAAGTCTGATGATTTACAGAAGAGTGCCACAGTAGAATGGTTTTTCACCAGCCCAAACACACACACACTAACCTTCCAGTACACAAAAATCTGTTGACACCTGAAAGAGCAGACAACACCTAATTGGCTATAAGAGAAAGGGAAAGGGAAACAGAAACAGAACCATGCACCTGGCCGCATGGAATGCTGACAACAACCTGGCCCTCAACACCCAGAAGACCAAGGAGATCATTGTGGACTTCAGGCATGCTAGGAGCCACACTCACGTCCCCATCAACAGAGCTGTAGTGGAGCATGTATCAAGCTTCAAATTCCTTGGTGTCCACATTTCCGAGGATCTCACCTGGTCCCTGAACTCCTCCGTCCTGATCAAAAAGGCGTAACAGTGCCTTTATTTCCTGCGGAGCATCAAGAAAGCTCACCTCTGTCCCAGGATACTGACGGACTTTTATCGCTGTACCATTGAGAGCATGCTCCCCAACTGCATCTCAGCGTGGTATGGCAATTGTCCCCTATCGGACCGTAAAGCACTCCAGCATGTGGTGAAAACTGCCCAGCAGATTATCAGCACCCAATTGCGCACTATTGAGAACATCTACCATAAACGTTGCCTGGGCAAGGCGAAAAGCATTATCAAGGATGCATCTCACCCTAACCATGGACTTTTTACTCTCCTCCCATCCGGTAGGCGCTACAGGAGCCTCCGCTCCCACACCAGCAGGCACAGGAAGAGCTTCTTCCCTGAGGCTGTGACACTGCTGAACCTCACATCACAGCACTAAGCAGTATTGCACCCATACTGTACTGTCTCAGTACTTTTATATTTGTGTGCTGTAGCACTTACTTTTTATTCGCAGTTATTTTGTAAATAACACTATTCTTTGCATTTCTGGTTAGATGCTAACTGCATTTCATTGGCTTTGTATCTGTACTCGGCACAATGACAACAAAGTTGAATCTAATCTAATCTAATTTAATAACAAGACTTCAAAAAGCCTACTGGTTCTAACGCCTGGAGATCAAGTGCGAATCCAAGATCAATATTCCAGCACATGGTCCATGCAAGGATATGCGCAAGAGGAAGTTGCTCCACATTCTTACCAGATCCATATGGAGCAAGGAACACCTCTGAGAAGGAACAGGGTGGATCTACGATCACGAGCTCCAACCCAAAGCTGTGACACATCACCTCTTAGTACAGCAAAAGGGCCAGCAGAGGTGATAAATAAACTTGTTGTTCAGAGTTATCAGAAAGACACAAATATTAACACAGCAAGTGAAAGCAATGTTTATGAAGACAAACAGCAGACCAAGGATCATCAAACCACCTTAGATGCTGACTGAGAGTTGATAAGTGAATAAGGGGCTGTATTTGCTCATTGCAATTGAACTTAATATAAATATCTTTGTTGGAAAGCATTATTGTTTCTTGCAAGTTTATGAGGACATAGTATTGTGTTTGTTTTTTCTTTAAAGGGGAAGATGTGTTACGTGTGTACATAATAAAGAACTTCAGTTCCCAGTGTGCAATGCAGGCGGTTCACCCCGGAACTGGAACTGATGTTGGTGGTTTGGCCGTATGCGCTGGTATCAAGCTGAAGCCATTTACTGTAAATAAATTTGTGTTAGGAAAATATACAAACTTCACACCGGCAGCACTGGAGGTCAGGGTGGAACCTGAGTCACTGGAATCATGCAGCATTGAGTCTACTAGCTGCATCACTGTGCTACCTCTATTTATAAAATTCAGTCTTCTAAAGTTTGATAAAATATCAATTATTGTCAACACAGTAGTCTATCAGCTCTACTATTTGCTTTGGTTTTAAAATTACGTTGTGCGTAAACTGCTGACCCATTATACTCATTTGTGGAATGCGATTCAACAATTATATCTGTAACTTGGAATTGAAATGATTCAGATTTGTCAACTTGCAAGCACCAATAAACAATAGATAATTATTCAGCTTTGCCATTACAAATGTAGCTGTATTCCTGAAACCAAAAGTTAGTACATTTTGTTACATAGCTGAGAATACTCCATTTTGTTAAGCAATAATGGTTGAACTGAACCTCTGAATCAATAGCAGAAAAATGTTTATTAAATACATCCAGTTTATTAACTATACAATGCTTTCTAATCTCATGCAAATATTCTCAACTTCCTTTTAGATGTCCATAGAGTACAAAACAATAAATTTAGTTTTCTGTTGTGATTTTTTTTCTGCCTGAAATTTTCCCCTGTTTGAATTGAACAGTTTATCCTGCATTTCTACAGTTATACGTACTCCCACATCACATCCAGACACTCTACATTACCACATATTGCCAGTTTCCTATCCAGTCAACCACAACTGGTCTCTCTCTGAACTTTATAGCAGTTCTTTTGCACATTCTGCAAATGGCGCCTACAGCTAAATTAGCATCGCACTTTGAAGACATGATGCTCTTTTAGTTAATGCAGTGATGTAAAAGTGGCACTGCAGTGATCTGCAATTCAATCCAGTGCTTAAGTATAAACCCTTCCCACACTTATTTAATTCTTTTTATATATTGTCAGATTTCATTCTTTATTCCTCAATAATTAATAGTTCAGTAAGCAAACTTTAGCCTAGTCAGGGTTCACAGGAAAGGTAACAGCAGAGACAGTTATTTTTAAAATAAGGGAGACAAAGTAAAGGAAGGAAGAAATTAAATTTTGTAAACCAAAAGCAAAAAAATCTTCCTGCTTGGGGTAAGTTGAAAACTGAATGACAGTCACTGTCGCTATCAATAAAATAAAGCTGTCAAGGAGGAAACAGAAAACAAAATATTTGGCTTTTCCCATAGGTAATTCAAGGGGAAGATACTAGACAGCCACCCACTTCCACTTTTGGTACTCTTACCTCTGCTCATGCGTTGCTTCTCCCCAGAGAGGATTCCAGGTGTGTCAATAATAGTAATGCTTTCCAGCACTTGATTTGGCAGCTGAGCACACATGAACCTGCAAATGGTTAAGAACACATTAGTTAGATCTTGAACATGCACCAGTGGAATTATGAATAAGTCCCAAAATCAGAAAGATCCTGAACATACACGAGAGGAATTATGAATATGTACCACAGTCCAATCGATGATTAGCTAAATAGTTCACCATAATCAAAACAAACTTGAAATTTAAATATGAAGATACAATTATCAGAGTACATGCTAATACCTGAGAAGGTGCTGCACATTTCCACCAAGAGTTCTGAGCTCCCACAGAATGTGTTAAGAGTAACCGGTCCAACATACAACTCATTGTAGTTAAATCTATCAATGATATATACTTAAAGAAACAAGGATTGACATTACAAGACCACATAATATGTTTGTTTCATAAAAATAACCAAAGCAGTTATGTAGTAATCTGCACTGAAAACAATTCAGGGCTTTCCAATAATTCAATGAATTCTGCGCTAAGCCATACAAACTGGTTTGTGTTGGGTTCGGTCTACAGCCAACTGTAGGAGCACTAGGACTGATTACATCATCAGACTACTGTTTGAGACCAAGTTCTCATACTTCTGCTTTCCACCAACCCTTGAACGGAATGTTGACACATGTATTATATACAAACGTAGGTTCATGATCTGCTCCTCAGACACATCCATGAAAATATGATGTTCATTATGGTCTGACAGCACCAGTAAAACCCTTTTCCTACATTGGAGGATGAAATGGATGGAGAAAAAGTGCTAGGAAACTAAAAGTGGAAACCAACTGACTTTAGGTTGGGGCATTAAAATTCAACTTTCCTCAAATCATTTTCCATCTATTACATAGGGAAGAAAACAGTCACTACATTTGAAAACTTATTTTGCCTCTTTGGTCTTGAGAGGCAGGAGGCAGAGCAGCAGCAGGAAGCTTAAAAAAAGAGCCTTTCAAAATGACGAATAGAGCTTTTCAGAAAAGTATTTCTTACTAGGTAACTGTGAGAAACATCAGCCATAAAAAAAGGGAAAGTAGGCTCTAGCAGAGTGACCATGGTGAGAGTGGATCAGTATTTGGTAAATTAGGAGGCTTTGATGAGAAAAGATGCAGATAAGGTTCTTTGAATTTCCTCTTTAGCCTTAGAGCAATCAGGGCAATGTCCTGATCCTTCTTGTTTGGAAGACTCACAAATAAGAGAAAATCTGCAGATAACACACATCAAAGTTGCTGGTGAACGCAGCAGGCCAGGCAGCATCTCTAGGAAGAGGTGCAGTCGACGTTTCAGGCCAAGACCCTTCGTCAGAAAATCTGCAGATGTTGGAAATACAAGCAACACACACAAAATGCTGGAGGAACTCAGCAGGCCAGGTAACATCTATGGAAAAGAGTAAACAGTTGATATTTCAGGGTGAAGCCCTTCATCAGGACTAGAGAAAAGAGATGAGAAGTCAGGGTGAGAAGGTAAGGTGAAGGAGAGGAAGAAAGACAAGGTAGTAGGTGATAGGTGAAACCGGGAGAGGGGGAGGGGTGAAGTAAAGAGCTGGAAAGTCAATTGGTGAACGAGATAAAGGACTGGAGAAGGGGGAATCTGATTGGAGAGGACAGAAGACCGTGGAAAAAAAGGAAAGCAGAGGAGCACCCAGAGGGAGGTGATGGGCAAAGTAAGATGATAAGGTGAGAGGGGGAAATGGGAATGGGGAATGGTGAATGGTGAAGGGCTTAGGGTGGCATTACCAGGAGTCTGTGAAATCTATATTCATGCCATTAGCTTTGAGGCTACCCATATGGAATATAAGGTATTACTCCTCCAACCTGAGTGTGGCCTCATCGCGACAATAAAGGAGACCATAGACTGACATGTCGGAATGGGAAGCGGAATTAAAATAGGTGGCCACTGGGAGATCCCACATTTTCTGGTGGACAGAGCGTAGGTGCTTGGCGAAGTGGTCTCCCAGTCTATGTCAGGTCTCACCAATATACAGGAGGCCATACCGGGTGACCCATATGTGAAATGTGACTCACCTGGAAAGACTGCTTGGGGCTTTGAATGGTACTGAGGGAGGTAGTGTAGGGGCACATGTAGCACTTACTCCACTTACAATGATAACTGCCGGGGGGAGGTCAGACGAGGAGTGATGAATGGACAAGGGAGTTGCATAGGAAGTGATCCTTGCGGAAAGCAGGCAATGGGGGTGAGGGAAAGATGTCCTTGGTGGTGGGATCCTGTTGGAGATGGCAGGAGTTACAGAGAATTATGGGCTGGATGTGGAGGCTGGTGAGGTGGTAGGTGCAGACAAGAGGAACCCTATCCCTGGTGGGGTGGTGGGAGGAAGGGGTGAGGGCAGACATGCATGAAATGGAAGAGATGTAGGCAAGGGCAGCATTGATAGTGAAGGAAGGGAAGCCACTTTCTTTGAAGGAGGACATCTCCTTAGATCTGGAATGAAAGGCCTCATCCTGAGAGCAGATGTGGCGGAGACAGAGGAATTGTGAGAAGGGGATGGCATTTTTACAAGTAACAATGTGGGGGTCCAGGTAGCTATGAAAAACAGGTATAAAAGATATCAGTAGATAGGCGGTCTCCAGAGATAGAGACAGATAGTTTGAGAAAAGGGAGGGAAATGTCAAAAATGGGCCAGGTAGGGAGAAAATTGGAGGCAAAGTTAATTGTCAAAAAGCTCCGCATGGGTGTAGGAAGCAACACCAATGCAGTTGTCGTGTAGCACAAGAAAAGTTGGGGACTGATATTAGTGTAGGCTAAGAACATAGACTGTTCCACGTAGCCAACAAAATGACAGGCATAGCTGGGACCCATGGTTGTGCCCAGCTACACCTTTTGTATCATGGAAGTGGAAGGAGAAATTATTGAGAGTGAGGGCCAGTTCCGCCAGACAGAGGAGAATGGTAGTAGAGGGGAACTGGTTGGATGTGAAAGATTACGTCTTTGGGAAGTGTGCCCAGATGCAACTCCTGACTGACTACATGAAGAAGATGAATTTGGAGTTGGACATAATCAGGATATGGGTGGAAGTCAGTGTAAGGGGGTTTCGATTTTTATGTTACTGCGGAGGCTAATTAAAATGGCGTCTTTGTTATGTTAATCTGGGGAATGCTGCTTTGTTGTCTTAAACGCTGAGAAAGTTTGCGCTAGCAGCTTGTTGTGGTTTAGAGGGTGATAAGAAATACGTTATTAACCAATTGGGATAGTTGTTATGGTTTTGGTGTATTTGAAGATACTGTATGCATGGGGTTTTGGGGTAGAAGGCGGGAGAGCGAGACAGAGGATGGACGAAGTGCTGTGAGTCCGCTAACGGGGTCAGACCCCGAGCGGGACGTTCGGCAAGGAGACGGAGACAGATTCATGTGGAGCGTCTGGTCGACCACCGTTGTTGGTCCCAGGCAGCCGGTCGAGGTGGTCCGAGGGGATCGCAGGGCGAAGAAGAAGGTCCTTGAGCTCCAACGGGTTTTTTTGTGCACAAAGAGATTGAACTTTGATAAGTGTGGTGCCTTTTATTTTCCTTTTATATTTTATTCTCTTTTAATTACATAGTTCCAGTTATATCTATAAACTGTAAATCATTTAATTGCATCTGGTGTATTGTCTGTTATTTGGGCGGGGTGGGGTACCTCACACAGCATCTGCACAAACAAGTTATCCAGTTTGGCGGGACCGAGGCTGTTTCCCTAGACGACAGCGAGCCGAGCGACCCTGAAAGTGGCCGGGGGGCTACATTGTGGGGGCTTTGTCCGGGATGCTTGAGTCTGTTGGTATGCTGTGTGAGTGCCCTGTTTAAATCTGTAGTGTGTCTCTCTGTGGGTTATTTGCTGGTTATTGCTGTATGCATGGTGGGTGAGGTCTTTGTTCGAGTTCAGTCTGGCATTGACGAGTTGGAGGTGGCACTCGGGGCTGTCCATGCGGTTGGGAGAGAGAGGAAAGAGTGGTCTGATTTGGAGGTAGAGTCTGCGAATAAATGTTCTAGCTCTGGCAGGCTCCGCCTGGCACTTGGGATAGTGTCCACCCCAGGAGAGGCGGAGGCATGTGAGACGCGGGCGGAGAGGATCTCTCAGTTGTTAGATGAGTGGCAGTGCTCGGTTGAGGGAGAGCGACAGGGATTGGTTGAAAGTTTGAGTAGGCGGGCTGGTGACAGTGTTAGAGCTGTCAGGTTCACTTACACCGTAGTGACAGCTGTCGGTTATTTGAAAGAGGGGGGAAAGTTTTTAGTGAGTCTTCTCTGGCAAGGAGGGCGGCTAAATTGCTTGTAGTGCCAGGGGGATCATTTCAGGGGATCAGCCCCTCCCTCAGTTGTTCAGCTGATCAGAGAGGGATCGAGAAACTTAGTGGAGGCCCAGTGGGGGAACGGCTTGGGGTCTCTGGGGAAGCACGTTCCCAGCAATGTACCACTGAACTTCCGCAAGGAAAAGACCCTATTCCTGAAGGTTTAGAGGGACCACGCCCCAGGGTGTCGTTATGAATAGAGGGAAGCGATGCTAAAGCCATCCTCGACCTCGGGGCACAGATCAAGTTGTTGTACAGTTCGTTTTACAACCGGTGTCTGAAGCATTTATCCTTGACAACCGCAAGGGCACCGGAGACTTTGGGTACTAGTGGCAGTAGTTATCCAGAAGACGATGATTGGTTAATGACCCTGGAGTTCATGGAGGCATTTTCTGGGCACCCAGCGTGTCGAGTTGCTTCTGAGGACGTGTGTAGCAGGCTTGAGCCAGTACCGAATTTAAACGAGACCCAGCGGTGGTACGGCTTGGGGAAAGTAGCTGAGGGTGAGACCCTCTTAGTAGATGCTCCGAACCACCACGAGGGAGGGGAGTTGACTGCTGAGGACACCTCAGAGAGAGAGAGGTCGCAGCAACTGGACCCTGGCGGTGTGGAAGATGAAGGCAGCGTGTGTGTGGATGATGCGATGTGGTTTAATGTGCTGCATCTGAGGAGTGGATGTTGCCAGATCCTGAGGAGTGCGGCTGTTGAGCTGGAGATGGCCTTTACTAGTTCCCTAGGATTCTTTCGATCCGAAAAGATGCCCAAGGGCATATCCGGAGCCCCTGCATCCTTCCCGCGGGGCATGAGGAAAACCATGGAGGAAGTGAAGGTGTGTGGAGTTTTGACGTATGTGGATGACCGCCTAGAGCTTGGATTCACCTGGGGGGACTATGAGGCGAGGCGAGGCGAGTGGCTGAGCCCGGGCGACCGAAGTGAAGTGTCAAATGTGGAGGAGTTTTTGGCCGGAGGAGTTTGGTGCAAAATGACCCGACATACCAGTTGAACTTCCTGGTGTTGGGACAGACGGTGGTGGACCTGGGGATGAAAACCTGGGTCGTCAATCTGAATGAGACACAGGGGAGAGAGGGGATTTGCACCGCACTGCGGTCATATACTGACGAATTAATCTAGCGAGAAGAAACAATGACCCGCCTTCGAAGGGATCAGCAGAAACTCAAGACGTCGATTCAGAACAGATTGGAAGACTTGCAAGTTGGGGAAGATCATGGAAGTGTTCTGACTAAGGTCAACAGAAAACCGAGAGCCCAGGGAGGGGAGTTTGACTACACTCCCGAGGAGGTAAAGAAATGGAGGACAGATCTCGGAAAAGGGAGGCAGACGCTTGAAAGGAACCTGAAGATGACTATCGCGAGTTTAAATGAAGTGGAAAAACTGAACGTTGACCTGGAAGACGCCCTCAGGAAGAAACCGCCGGAGGCTGAACATTCTTTAACTGCTGCTTTTCAGGTCAGGGAGGGAGAAGCTGGTGGGGTAACTGCATCCCAGACTGAGATGGCCAGGAACCCTGAGTCAGAACTGCGGAGGCTGTGGCGAGAGTTGAAGGAGTCCCTGAAGAAGCTGACGTCTCGACTGCAGGAGGCTGAAGGGGTAGCCCCGGCTAAATGTTTCAGTTTGGAGAAACTTAACCAGCAGCTATCGATCGAGGGAATGAGGAAGGATATGGATTCGAAGGATGATGTGCTGCACATGTGGAACATGCTGCCTTTCGCTAACTTCCCCATGATTGAGGAAGAGACCTTTGGCCCTTCTCCCACTGAGTCAGGTGTAGTGGGGAGGGCTAGCTGTGGGCAGTCTGAGTTCCGGCAGAATTGGGAAGGAGGAGAGGCGGGGCCCTGGACACGGGACTGGGGGCTCTGAGCTGTAGTGGTGGCCTGAGTGACAGAGGAGTTGGCAAGCAGGCCCGAGGTATCCCTAGTAGTGTCTGAGCCTTTTGGGTTTAGGTGAGGGGGGTACGGAGGTCTCAGAGGGTTAAGAAGCTCCCAGATAGGTTGGCGTATTTAGCGCCCGTGGGACGGGAGTAAGGTCCACTGTTTGGGGAGAACTGTCACTGTGTGTATCTGTGTAAGTTTGTGTTGTGTGTCTGTAGGACTGGGTGGCGAGTTATTTAGAAGTCATGAGGACATGACTTTATTTGGTGGGGGGAGAGTGTAAGGGGATTTCGACTTTTATGTTACTGCGGAGGCTAATTAAAATGGCGTCTTTGTTATGTTAATCTGGGGAATGCGGCTTTGTTGTCTTAAACGCTGAGAAAGTTTGCGCTAGCAGCTTGTTGCGGTTTAGAGGGTGATAAGAAATACGTTATTAACCAATTGGGATAGTTGTTATGGTTTTGGTGTATTTGAAGATACTGTTGCGAGGGGGTTTTGGGGGTAGAAGGCGGGAGAGCGAGACAGAGGATGGACGAGGTGCTGTGAGTCTGCTAACGGGGTCAGACCCGAGCGGGACGTTCGGCAAGGAGACGGATTCGTGTGGAGCATCTGGTCGACCACCGTTGTTGGTCCCAGGCGGCCGGTCGAGGTGGTCCGAGGGGGTCGCAGGGTGAAGAAGAAGGTCCTTAAGCTCCAACGGGTTTTTGTGCACGAAGAGATTGAACTTTGATAAGTATGGCACCTTTTATTTTCCTTTTATATTTTATTCTCTTTTAATTATATAGTTCCAGTGATATCTATAAACTGTACATCATTTAATTGCATCTGGTGTATTGTCTGTTATTTGGGTAGGGTGGGATACCTCACACAGCATCCACACAAACTAATTACCCAGTTTGGCGGGGCCGAGGCTGTTTCCCTAGACGACAGCGAGCCGAGCGACCCTGAGGGTGGCCAGGGGGGCTACATCAGGAACAGGAAGGAAGCAGTTACTCTACTGGGGGTATCCTATAGGCCCCCTGGTAGCAGCAGAGATACAGAGGAGCAGATTGGGAGGCAGATTTTGGAAAGGTGCAAAAATAACAGGGTTGTTATCATGGGTGACTTTAACTTCCCTAATATTGATTGGCACCTGATTAGTTCCAAGGGTTTAGATGGGGCAGAATTTGTTAAGTGTGTCCAGGATGGATTCCTGTCACAGTGTGTGGACAGACCGACCAGGGGGAATGCCATACTAGATCTAGTACGAGGTAATGAACCGGGTCAGGTCACAGATCTCTCAGTGGGTGAGCATCTGGGGGACAGTGACCACCGCTCCCTGGCCTTTATAATTATCATGGAAAAGGATAGAATCAAAGGGACAAGAAAATTTTTAATTGGGGAAAGGGAAAATTATGAGGCTATAAGGCTAGAACTTGCGGGTGTGAATTGGGATGATGTTTTTGCAAGGAAATGTACTATGGACATGTGGTCGATGTTCAGAGATCTCTTGCAGGATGTTAGGGATAAATTTGTCCCGGTGAGGAAGATAAAGAATGGTAGGGTGAAGGAACCATGGGTGACAAGTGAGGTGGAAAATCTAGTCAGGAGGAAGAAGGCAGCATACATGAGGTTTAGGAAGCAAGGATCAGCTGGGTCTATTGAGAAATATAGGGAAGCAAGAAAGGAGCTTAAGAAGGGGCTGAGAAGAGCAAGAAGCGGGCATGAGAAGGCCTTGGCGAGTAGGGTAAAGGAAAACCCCAAGGCATTCTTCAATTATGTGAAGAAAAAAAGGATGACAGGAGTGAAGGTAGGACCAATTAGAGATAAAGGTGGGAAGATGTGCCTGGAGGCTGTGGAAGTGAGCAAGGACCTCAATGAATACTTCTCTTCGGTATTCACCAATGAGAAGGAACTTGATGATGGTGAGGACAATATGAGGGAGGTTGATGTTCTGGAGCATGCTGATATTAAGGGAGAGGAGGTGTTGGAGTTGTTAAAATACATTAGGACAGATAAGTCCCCGGGGCCTGACGGAATATTCCCCAGGCTGCTCCACGAGGTGAGAGAAGAGATTGCTGAGCCTCTGGCTAGGATCTTTATGTCCTCATTGTCCACGGGAATGGTACCGGAAGATTGGAGGGAGGCGAATGTTGTTCCCTTGTTCAAAAAAGGTAGTAGGGAAAGTCCGGGTAATTATAGACCAGTGAGCCTTACGTCTGTGGTGGGAAATCTGTTGGAAAAGATTCTTAGAGATAGGATCTATAGGCATTTAGAGAATCATGGTCTGATCAGGACAGTCAGTATGGCTTTGTGAAGGGCAGATCGTATCTAACAAGCCTGATAGAGTTCTTTGAGGAGGTGACCAGGCATATAGATGAGGGTAGGGATGTGATCTATATGGATTTTAGTAAGGCATTTGACAAGGTTCCACACGGTAGGCTTATTCAGAAAGTTAGAAGGCATGGGATCCAGGGAAGTTTGGCCAGGTGGATTCAGAATTGGCTTGCCTGCAGAAGGCAGAGGGTGGTGGTGGAGGGAGTACATTCAGATTGGAGGATTGTGACTAGTTGTGTCCCACAAGGATCTGTTCTGGGACCTCTACCTTTCGTGATTTTTATTAACGACCTGGATGTGGGGGTAGAAGGGTGGGTTGGCAAGTTTGCAGATGACACAAAGGTTGGTGGTGTTGTAGATAGTCTAGAGGATTGTCAAAGATTGCAGAGAGACATTGATAGGATGCAGAAGTGGGCTGAGAAGTGGCAGATGGAGTTCAACCCGGAGAAGTGTGAGGTGGTACACTTTGGAAGGACAAACTCCAAGGCAGAGTACAAAGTAAATGGCAGGATACTTGGTAGTGTGGAGGAGCAGAGGGATCTGGGGGTACATGTCCACAGATCCCTGAAAGTTGCCTCACAGGTGGATAGGGTAGTTAAGAAAGCTTATGGGGTGTTAGCTTTCTAAGTCGAGGGATAGAGTTTAAGAGTCGCGATGTAATGATGCAGCTCTATAAAACTCTGGTTAAGCCACACTTGGAGTATTGTGTCCAGTTCTGGTCACCTCAGGATAGGAAGGATGTGGAAGCATTGGAAAGGGTACAGAGGAGATTTACCAGGATGCTGCCTGGTTTAGAAAGTATGCATTATGATCAGAGATTAAGGGAGCTAGGGCTTTACTCTTTGGAGAGAAGGAGGATGAGAGGACACATGATAGAGGTGTACAAGATAATAAGAGGAATAGATAGAGTGGATAGCCAGCGCCTCTTCCCCAGGGCACCACTGCTCAATACAAGAGGACATGGCTTTAAGGTAAGGGGTGAGAAGTTCAAGGGGGACATTAGAGGAAGGTTTTTTACTCAGAGAGTGGTTGGTGCATGGAATGCACTGCCTGAGTCAGTGGTGGAGGCAGATACACTAGTGAAGTTTAAGAGACTTCTAGAGAGGTATATGGAGGAGTCTCAGGTGGGGGCTTATATGGGAGGCAGGGTTTGAGGGTCGGCACAACATTGTGGGCCGAAGGGCCTGTACTGTGCTGTACTATTCTATGTTCTATGTTCTAGGATCATATGATACACTTCCAATTTCATAGATATTTATCTTGGTAAGGTGGTCACACCCAAGGTACAGGCAAAAGTATTTGGTGACCCAAAGGAAAAGGGGGGTAAATAGAGGGTGCAGGTCATTCCCCTCAAAAACAGGTATACCATTTTGGACACTGTTGGGTGGAATGACCATTCAGGAGAAGACAGTACTAGTCTGGTCGGTGGCATGAGTACTGGCTCTGAGACTCAGCAGGGAAGGGTGAATGAATAAAGGACAACAGTGATAGGGGACTCTATAGTTGGAGGGGGGCAGATAGACAATTCTGTGGCTTCAAAAGGGACTCTAAATAGCTGTGTTGCCCCCTTGGTGCCAGGGTCTAGGATGTTGCAGAGCAGCCACAGAACATTCTTAAGAGAGAGTGAACGGACAGAAGTTGTTGTAATTTATGCCAACGTATACGTGGATAGAGAAAGAGATGAGGTCCTGTGGGATGAATATAGGGAGCTGGAGGAGAAGTTAAAAAGCAGGACCAAGGATAGTAATCTCTGTACTATTCTCCAGTGAGAATAATAATAGGAGGATATGACAAATGAATGTGCGGCTGAAAAATTGGTGTAACGGCAGAGATTCAGAGTTCTGGACCATTGGGATCTCTTCTTCAACAGGGGTGACATGTACAAGAGGGGCAGGTTATACCTGACCTGGAGGGGGAGCTGACAGGTAGTTTTGCTAGTATTACAGGCTGGGGTGGGTCTTAACTAGACTGGGATCCTAAGCAACAGGGAGGCAAATGAGAGGCTGTAAAGTGTTGCAGAAGTCAAGGACAGCAAGTTGAATGGGCATGACAGACAGGAGAGTCCATTGGATTAAACAACAATTTCAATGCAAGAGGTACTACAGATAAAGGCAGATGAACTTGGAGCTTGGATAGCTACGTGGGCTGAGGGTAATATACCCAAATGCAGAACATGGCTAAGGAGGGAAAGAACTGGCAGCTTAATGTTTGGGGAACAGGTGCTTTAGATGGGATAGAAGCAAAAGAAAGAGAAAGGAGAGTTACAGAAGTATAATCAGGAAGGCAAAAAAAGAGGCATGAGATACTTTGGTAGAGACTACAATGGAAAATCAAAATATTTTTATGTATTTTAAGGGGGAAAAAAGTAACCAGAATGAAAATAGGGCCCTTCAAATTCCAAAGGGGACACCTTTGTGTGGAGCGCCACAGGAAATGGGCAAAGTTTTTAATGACTATTTGCCCATAGGTTTTACTGTTGAGAAAAACAAAGATGTGAAAATTAGGAAAATTAAATGAGGAGGTCCTGCAGATATTCCACATTGCAGTAGAAGCGATATTAGATTTTTTAGTAAGTGTGAAGGTAAACTAATTACTAGGGCCTGACCAAGTTTGTCCAAGTACTATGTTGGAGGCCAGAAAAGAAATGGCAGGAGCCCCAGCTAAGGTATTGCAACATCATTAGCCACGGGAGAGCTGCTGGTAAACGAGAAGGTAACGAATGTTGTGCCTTTATTTTAAAAGGGCAGCAAAGAATAAATCTGGGAAATATAGGTCATTAATTCCAATATTCTGTGGTAGATAAGTTACTGGAGAGGATTCTGTGGGGTAAGATATACATATATACACAGAGACAGAGGTTGATTAGTCAAAGTAACTTTACTATTAAAGTACATATACGAGGGGTGATTGATAAGTTCGTGGCCTAAGATAGGAGTCAATTTTAGAAAACCTAGGACATTTATGCTCCATGACCGCTAGACTGAGTGTGTACATGTAGGAGGGGGCTATGTTGAAAAATAAATGTGCTAGGTTTTCTAAAATTGGCTCCTTCTACCTTAGGCCACGAACTTATCAATCACTCCTCATATATGTTACCATATAATTACCTTGAGATTCATCTTCTTGCAGGCATTTACAGGGAAACAAATACAATAGAATTTATAAAAAAGTATACATAAGGACTACAACTGTGCAAAAGAAGACAAATTGTGCAAATAAAACAATAAGTAATACTGAGAACATGAGTTGTAGAGTCCTTAAAACTGAGTCTGCAGTTTGTGGAATCAGTTCAGGGTTGAGCTGAGTGAAGTTATTCACACCTGTTCAGGAGCCTGATGGTTATAGGGTAATAACCCTTCCTGAACTCGGTGCTGTTGGACCTAAGGCTCCCGTACCTTCTGCCCAATGGTAGAAGTGAGAACACAGCATGGCCTTAATGCTGTGGGTCCTTGATGATGGATTCTGCTTTCTTGTGGCAACACTCCTTATGAATGTGCTCAGTGGTGGGGAGAGCTATGCTTGTGATGTACTGGGCTCCATCCACCATTTCCTGTAGACCTTCTCTGTTCTTGGGATTGATATATCTACAGTAGACCCTGATGCAACCAGTTAGAGTAGTTTCCATTGTGCATCTATAGAAGTTCGTCAAAGTTTCTGATGGCATGCCATATCAATGCAAACCCCAAAGGAAGTAAAGGCACTATCATGACATTTGCATGCTGGCCCCAGGACAAATCTTCTGATATGATAACGCCAAGAAATTTAAATTTTCTGACCCTCACCTGATGAGGACTAACTCATGGAGCTCCAGTTTCTTCCTACTATAGTCAATAATCAGCTCTTTGGTTTTTCTGACATTGAGTGAGAGGTTGTTATTCAACAAGATTTTTCAATTTCCCTCCTATATGCTAATTCATCACAATCTTTGATTTGGCCAACAACAGTGGGTCATCAACAAAATTAAATAAGTCATGGGAGCTGTACTTAGCCATATAGTCATAAGCAAGTAAAGCAAGGGTCTAAGCACAAAACCTTGTAGTGCACCTGTGCTAATAGTGATTGAGGAGATGTTATTGCTAATCTGAACTGACTGAGGTATGCAAGTGAGGAGATCAAAGATCAGTTGCACAAGAAAGCATCAAAGTCCAGGTCTTGGACCTTAGTAATTAGTTTTGAGAAAATTATAATGTTGAATGCCGAGCTGTAGTCAGTGGGGAGTATCCTGATGTATGCATCTTTATTGTCCAGGTGCCCCAGAGCTGAGTGAAGGGCCAATGAAATAGCATCTGCTGTTAACCTGTTGTGACAGTAGCCAAAATAGAGTGGATCCAGGTCGCTCCTCAGGCCAACTTCTCAACCAATTTCTAGAAGCACTTCATTATGGAAAGTGTAATTGCTACTGGATGATAGTCACTGAGGCATGTTATCATGTTCTTCTTGGGAACCAGTATGACTGAAGCCTCCTTGAAGCAGATGGGCACCTCAGACTGCCGAAGCAAGAGATTGAAGATGTCTGTAAACACTCCAGCCACAGGTCTTCAATACTCAGCTAGGTACACCATCTGGGCCAAGTGCTTTCCGTGGATTCACCCTCCAGGAGGTTGCTCTTGCACTGGCCTCAGAGATTGAGATCACAGGGTCGTTGAGGGCTATGGAAGCTTGTGAAGGTCCCTCCATTTTCTGTCAGTCAAAGTAAGCACAAAAGGCACTGAGCTCATCTGGGAGTAAAAACTTGTTGTTTATGTGACTTAGTACTGCTTTGTAGGAGGTGATAACATTCAAGCTTGCCACAGTTGTTGAGCATCCTTCAAGTTTAGTCCAGAATTGCTATTTTGCATGTGAGATAGCTTAATAGACCCCTTGTACTTTCCTGGGTCACCAATCCTAAACACCACTGATCTAGCCCTCAGGAGATAATTGAATTGAATTGACTTTATTTCTTACATACTTCACACACGGGGAGTAAAAATCTTTACATTACGTCTCTGTTTAAATGTGCAATGTGCAATCATAGTAATTTACAATAATTTATAATAAATAGAACAGTCAATGTAACATACAAATACACTCAAATCAGCATGAGTTAATCAATCTGATGGCCTGGTGAAAGAAGCTATCCCAGAGCACGCTGGTCCTGGCTTTTATACTGCAGTACCGTTTCCCGGATGGTAGCAACTGGAATAGATTGTGGTTGGGGTGACTTGGGTCCGTGATGATCCTTCGGGCCTTTATTTCACACCTGTCTTTGTAAATGTCCTGAATCATGGGAAGTTCACAACTACAGATGTGCTGGGCTGTCCGCACATAATCAATCTCTTAGTTCATCCAGAGCTTCTGCTAGCGGAAGACTCCAAATGATTTTGTTGACACATACTCGTCCATGAGTGTCTTTATAAAGTCCGACAAACTTGGTGTCTTCTGAATCCTAAAACATGCCCTAGGCCACCAACTTGAAGCAAACCCGTAGCCACTCCTCTGCTTCTTGTGACAATACATGTTCAAATTGGAGCAGTCACTTAGTTGGGCCAAAATGTACTGGTCCTGATGTGTTGCAATTAACTGGATGGATTTTGATGGATAGATAGATAGATAGATATTTATTCTACATATACTTAGGGCACTAAGACTTTTACACAGTACTGAAGTAATTTTATGTATTGCACTATACTGCTCTGCTGCAAAAAAAATGTTATAATATACGAGTGACGGTAAACCTGATTCTGATATGCATCTCTATTGTGGACTGAGAATGGGAAGGGGACAGGGAGAGGGGAATCATGATTGGGGAAAGGACAGAGAAGGGAGCGGGAAGCACCAGAAAGAGATTCTGTAACGACCAATGAAGAAATTGTTTGGAATTAAATGACCTTGCCTGGCATCTCAGGGCTGGGTTTTGCTGTACTCATGCCAACACCACCCCTGACATTCTTTCTCTGCAACCTGCCCCACATATCTCCCACGGCACTCCACCCTCGCTATTCCCAACATCTATTGTTCCTGCCAGGTTTATAAATGCACTCTCCGTTCCACGTTGACAAATACAGTACTATTGCAAAGGTCTCCAAAATACTTCGATTTATAAAAGTCTTAGACCTTTTGATTGACTGTAAATGAACAAAATCAACACAGCCACCTAGGACAGATTATGGACTGCTTACATACAATGCTGTAGGCAAATGCATCTTCCAAATCTTCATTTTCATTTAACATTCAAGGTGATTGTTGAAACCTTTAATTCTTCTTAATTCCTAACTTGAAGTAGTGAAATAGTTCCCAGCCATTTCTGGCATCTCCAATATGCCTGCTTGAAATTGCAGTGAGCAAAACAGTTCCGAATTGTCTTGCTGTTATTTCTCAACAACTATAATAAAACAAAGGGGATCCTGACTATGTTCTCCATTTAGTTTTTGTTCTTAAGAGTTGTGCCAAATAAATAGTTGCCTCGATTAATTGATGGCCCAATTAACTGGATCCGTGTGTGCGTGTGTGTGTGCGTGCGCACGCACGCACAGACACACACACAGTGCTTTGTAAAAGTATTCAGCCCCCAACCTTTCGTTCACATAAATGATTATTACAACCAGGGATTTTGATCAATTCAACTGAGAATTTTTATTTGTAAATCACATGCTCCTTTTTTTCCCATAATAGAGCCCAACAGACAGGGAAAAATGTAAAGCATGAAAAACTAACAATTCAAAAACTTAAATGTCAGCAGTTCAAAGATCTTCCTTTCCCTTTGCTCAGTACTTCGTTGAACCATCTCTTACAGCCAGTAGTTCATTTTGATTAGTCTCTCTTAGCTTTGCACAATGTGATGAAGCAATATTTGCCTATTCTTCCTTGCCAATTGTTCAATCTGTGCCAGGTTAGTTGGGGAGCAGCAGTGGACAGCAATCCTGAAATCTTGCCAGAGATGTTCAATCGGGTTAAGGTCAGGACTCTGACTGAGTCATTCAAGGACATCAATTTTCTTCATTTGCAGCCACTTAATGGTTGTTCTGGCAGTGTGCTTTGGGTCACTGTCAAACCACATCCTCCCCCACAAGCAAGAAAACAAATTGTGCAAACAGCAACAAAAACATCAAATCCCAATCCCAAATTCTCCCTTGCCATAAAAAAACAATTCACACAAATGGCAACAAGGAAGAACAGGTGAAAACACAGAATATAAAAACATAAAACTGAAAGAGTCCAAGAGAACTACAGTCCAATCCATAAGTTACAGATCCAGGACTTCAGTACCATGCTCCAACAGCATCAAGGGAGAGAGACCATTTGAATGCAGGAGCCTTCCTTCAGGAGCAGTGAGTGAGAGACCATCACATGCAGACACTTTCCACCTTCCTTATCCTTTTCTAGCCCATCACCTTCAGGGTCATAGGCTGCTGACGGCAACTTGCCAGAGCCATCTGTCTTGGGCCAGTCTTTCAAGTTGTCGCCAGGCGTAGTCCATCTTTGAATATCCTTCATCTCCCAGGGTTAAGGTTCTTGGAGCTTCTATCAGAGTTTCTGTAGCGCGTATTTTTTTTTACGGGATGTTGCTGTACATGTACAACCCTCTCCTTTCGCAGCGGGGCTTGGGACCATCCATGATGGAGTTACTGCCCTATTTAGAATATTAAAAATAGTATTTCCGTTCTTCATGCTCCTTTCATCTGCACAGATGAACATATCCATAAATCCTAAACAACATCCCAAAGCAACGATTATCTTAAAAGTGACAAGATAAAAGAGTATCATTTATGTTCTTTATGGAGACACACATATCCAACAGTTTTGTTTGACCTGAAGACTTCCAACAGGTGAAAATGACAGCCCCAGCTCAATTTATTATTACATGCTAAGCCATTCTTATGAAAAACAAATTCAATTATTGTGCAACAGCATGAACTCCCTTCATTCCTTTCTGACAATATAGCTTTGAACTCTGGTAGATGTACTACATAATTATTTAGTTCACAAAAGTTTCTCATAAGTAGAATTGATCCACATACAATTATTTGTACAGCTTTCCATTATATTCATTGAGGTGAGCAGACTTTTTTAATTAACAACTTCATCTGGGGAGATGTTTCCGATGATCATCCTTCCTTCTTTAAATATCAATAGTTTAACTCACACACAGTCCACTCAATCAGAGAATAAGCCAAGTGACATTGCCAGCATAACTTGCAACTCTTAAGTGCTAGGTTGGTTCTACACAGAATATTTGTATGGCCATATGAGAGGTGTGAGAAGCTCCAGCATCATAATTCCTGCATGTCTGAATAAAGGTAGGAATAGGTACAACACCTACTATATTGAAATATTATGATGACTTTTGCTGTTTAGACTAACCAGGCATGGACGAATACTTGGGGAAAATATCCTAGGACAACTTTGTGCTTTTAAAAACAAAATAGAGACAGTAAAACAGCTAAACAAAGGTGAAGCATTTATTTTCCAGATGTTTCATTTAAATCCAACCAATGACCACCATTTGCTATCCTTCCTCAGTGGCCATGCGGGAAGAAGTTTGCCATGGTAAGTTATGGGCAGCATTATATCGTGGACTAGTACACACTAACCTGGATAAAAACTGCCCAAGTTTATACCACGCTACAAGCTTACAGTCAGCAGGAAAGTGTCTGTTCAAGACTACAACACTAACCCTTGGTGGAAGCATAGCTTTTTTCAATCTCGTACACAATACTGCTTTAACTTGTAGTTAAATATTTTGTTATCTTATCATTTTGAACAGTTTTACAAGTTCATCCATAGAACAGTCATACATACCTGTTTAAGAAAGCATTTCCAAAAGAATTCAGTTTTCGGAAGGGTTTTTTGGGATCCACAACAAGTGCATTGCCAGGAATGATGCCTTCTTCTTTTCCATACATCACAGCAATGAAGGAATCAGTTGTTGGTTCAGGTCCAATTCTCATCCCTGGAAAATCCTGTTCCAGGAGGTATCTATGGTATAACAACACGTTAATCAGACCTTAGATATTACAACACTCTGCAGCACACTAGAAAAAATGTCATCTGATTAACTTTAGAATACAAACTCAAAGATATTTTAAAAAATAATTCTGTTGCACAATTCTTTTCCTGAAAATTCCTCATTCTGATGAGGATATAGACCTGTAATAGTTGAAGCAACAAGATTATATTAAAGTACAAGGTATAATAAATTATTTTAAAGATTACTAAAAAAAAGCTACAAAGAGTTAGTGATATAAATTACAATTTGATAGCAAGAGTAGATTACTTAGTTCTTTAAATTTGCTGTCATTTAATAGGGTCATGGCGAATCTAATTATACCCTTAGTTACACACTACCATCTTGCCCCAATGATCATTTACTCCTTTATTTATATATTTTTATTCAGAAGTACTGTACAGCACAGTAACAGGCCCTTCCAGCTCATCAAGTCCGCACTGTCCAAATACACGCACACGACCAATTAACCTACTAATTCAAGTGTGTTTGCACTGTGGAAGGAAACCGGAGCACTCAGAGAAAACCCATGTGGTCACGAGGAGAATGTACAAACTCCTTGCATACAGCGGAACGGAATTCAACCTGGTTTGCTGGCGCTGTAATAGCATTACACTAACCACTATGCTACCTTGCCACCCCTTACTTATCAAGATTCAAAAGCTGAATCATGCTTTGAGGAAGATGTTCTCTAAAACTCTTTGGGAGAAAATGTTCATCATAGGCAACTCTTCATTTTAAACAATGATCATTAGTTCTGAATTATCTCACAAGAAGAAACATCCTCTCCACATCTCCCCTCAGGATCTTGCATATTTCAATCAAATTTCTTCTTAGCCTCAGCAGATACAGGCCTAAAAAGAAGGCAGGGAGAAGTTAAGATGGCACTAAACGGCAACTCCTTTGCTTGCATCTCTGTAAACAACTTTATTTCTATCTTTGCTATCTCTTTTTTCCTTTTCAGGGTGTGGGGGGTTCTTTTGAAGACCCTGATCTGGAGTTACACTCTGACTTCGGTTCATTATGGGAATGGGACCTGCTCTTAGGGCCTCAAGTCCAGCTGCTTTCTGATATCCCAAGGACGCAGCCTGGAAGATGAGCGCGCCTTCAGGGTTCCGGGATTTCATGGCTCTGGAGACATGCTGATTCTAGGCCGGTGCCCCTGACTGAAGTGTTATGGGAGAACACGTAACATCAGGAGCAGTGGGTTAGCTGCTGGGGGTAGTCTGCCCAGAGAGCTGCGCCTTTTTGGTGCCAACTCTCTGGGTGCAGAGCTCGTAAAATGTGACACAACGGACTCTTAACATAGTAAATCAGTGAGTTTTTTGTTATGTCTCTCCTCTTGCTGTGAAACAGGGATACCTCTTTTTCCCTTATTAGGGAGACAGAGAGAGCCTGTGATATGTCGAATTATCAGGTGAGTGATTAGTCTTTGGGGTACTGCACCTGTGTCTTTACTGATGCTTTGTTGCATGCTTGAGTGCTCGGTAGAGGGTGCTGATGCTTTTTTTGCCAGTGGGGTGGGGAGGGTTCGTTGCCTTGCTGCTGCTTGTGCTCGGGAGGGGGGAGCGGGGGGCTTTGGGATTCTAACGTTTTAACTGTCATTCATTCTTTGGGACACTCCTCTGTTTTCGTGGATGTCTGCAAAGAAAAAGAATTTCAGGATGTACATTGTATACATTTCTTTGACATTAAATGCACCTATTGAACCTGTCAAACCTTGCCTCAAGGCAACCAACTTATTCTAGATAATAGTCTAGGAAATCTTTTGCTTCTAATGCATTAATATCTTTCCTGAATTAGAGAAAACAAAATTGCAGGCAGTATTCCTGATGTGATCTCAATAATGCCCTTTATAATGAAGCATACTTTATACTTTATTGTCTCCAAACAATTGATACTAGAACGTACAATCATCACAGCGATATTTGATTCTGCACTTCTCACTCCCTGGATTACAAATCGATAGTAAATATTAAAAATTTAAATTATAAATCATAAATAGAAAATAGAAAAATGGAAAGTAAGGTAGTGCAAAAAAAAAAGAGATGCAGATCCAGATATTTGGAGGGTACGGCCCAGATCCGGGTCAGGATCCGTTCAGCAGTCTTATCACAGTTGGAAAGAAGCTGTTCCCAAATCTGGCCTTACGAGTCTTCAAGCTCCTGAGCCTTCTCTCAGAGGGAAGAGGAACGAAAAGTGTGTTGGCTGGGTGGGTCGTGTCCTTGATTATCCTGGCAGCACTGCTCCGACAGCATGCGGTGTAAAGTAAGTCCAAGGACAGAAGATTGGTTTGTGTGATGTGCTGTGCCGTGTTCACGATCTTTTGCAACTTCTTCCAGTCTTGGACAGGACAACTTCCATACCAGGTTGTGAGGCACCCTAGAAGAATGCTTTCTACAGTGCATAACCTCTCTAATTCTGTATTCAACTTCTACACAAGATACTGTATTCTATCATCCCCAATTATTTGCTGGAGCTCATCATTCCCTCACCATTTAGACCAGATGCTGCTATTTTATTTTTTGAATTTCCAGAATGAAAAATGTCAGATTCTCGTCACTATCAGTAAGGAGTTTCTACGTTCTCCCTCTGACCACGTGGGTTTCCTTCAGTTGTTTCAGCTTCCTCTCACAGTCCAAAGATGTATCAGTTGGTAGGTTAATTGGTCATTGTAAACTGTCCCGTAATTAGGCCAGGATTAAATCAGGAGATTGCAGGGCAGCGTAGCTTGAAGGATTGTTCCATACTGTATCTCTAAATAAATAAAGCAGTAAATTTTCCCATTTGCTGGTTCTTGGCCCCTTTATTTAACCTATCACTATCCCATTGTAGTCTCCTCACATCCTCTACACAAGTTACTTTCCTATTTACCATTGCGTCATCAGTAAATTTAGCAACCCCACCCTTAGTGCCTTCATCCAAGAAATTCCCACTCAGACCATACAGTTCTTTATACATGAATCAAGTCACTATCTTCAGCTCAGATCCACTGCTGCTCTGCAGCTTGACTAATAGCTTGAATTGGTCTCGAGGGCTAGGGTGAATCATGGAAAAAACAAAGCCGAGGACATTGGTAACTGCTCAGATCTACAAGTGGTCAAATCCTATTACCTAGAAGTGCAAAGAATATGGTTTCCTGGTTACAGCCAAGATAAAGCAGAAACTAGGAACATAGAAATGGCTCTATATTGAACATGAGAAAGATCTTGCTCATCAGGTGTGAAATGATCCCGATGTTAGGGTCCTCTTGCCATTGCACACAGAAGGGCTGTATTCTCTGTACAACTGATGTGTGGGAAAGAAAAATTGATGCCATGCTGCTATAATGTAAATCTAATAAGCAAATTTAAGGATATGCTAGGTACAGTAAACACAGATGCACATACTGCATACATGCAGATAGTATTAAGAGCAATCAAAACTATGGGTGGATCTTCATATAGAAATTCACAGGTACAAGAAGAAAAAAAAAGGCTAATAAAAAATTAGTAAATATGCCCAGACCAACCCTCAAAGTGGGAGTAGGAACTGCATGTTAGAGCAACGTACAATTGAAAATAAATTTATTATCAAAGGTCACTTATATTACTATATACTACCTTGTGATTCATTTTCTTGCAGGTATTTACAGGGAAAAACACCGTCTGCGTTAGATGATCAGTCGATCGGGACTTTGAGACTTTTTTTTACCGTGCCCATGGTCTGCTCTTTATCAAATTATGGTATTGCTTTGCATTGTTGTAACTATATGTTATAATTATGTGTGGTTTTGTCAGTTTTAGTCCTGGTTTGTCCTGTGTTTTTTTGTGATATCATTCTGGAGGAACATTGTATCATTTTTTAATGTATGCATTTCTAAATGACAATAAACAAGGACTGAGTGTCCTCATAATCTAATCTAAAATAAATAAAATAAAATTTTACAAGAAAACTACACATAGAAAGACAAAGGCTAACACCATTGTGCAAAAGACAAACTGTGCAAATAAAAATAATACTAAGAACATGAGCTCTAAAGAGTGCTTGAAAGTAAGCCTCTTTCACCATTATAAAGTAAGAAATGCAATCATTCTATGGGCTGAAGGAGAAAAATTACTGGAAATTTTAGGTAATCCAAAGATAGCAGTAATAGGATGAGGAGAGATATCTATATTCATTACCTTTGAGATAATATTAAAAATGTCTCTCCAGAAAGTTTCCAGAGTAGGACAAGACCAAAACATATGAGTTAAAGAGGCTATCTGCCCCGGACATCTATCACAAAAAGGATTAATATGAGAATAAAAACAAGCTAATTTATCTTTGGACATATGTGTTCTATGAACAACTTTAAATTGAATTAGGGAATGTTTAGCACAGATAGAGGAAGTATTGACTAATTGTAAAATCGGCCCCCAGTCATCCACGGAAATGATAGAACCCAATTCCTGTTCCAATCTGACCTGATCTTATCAAATGGAGCTTTCCTAAGTTTCATAATAATATTATAAATAATAGCCGTTGCACCTTTCTGACATGGATTAAGGTTAATTATAGTATCTAAAATATATGTAGGAGGGAGCATTGGAAAGGAAGAAACATTGGAAAGAGCCTAATGCTCCAACTACCTTTTTTTGGTTTTCCCAGACGATATTATGCTTAAATTTGGAGAAAATTAGAAGTAATCTTTATGATTCCCCACTTAAATTTGAACAGACCTGGAGATCTTTTATTCAATATTTTCATTTAATGTAATCTTTTTTTTCCTCTTTTGCTCCATATTTATATTCCCTTCTTGTGTTTTTTTTAAACTGTTTTTAATGGAGGTCGGGTTTGAGGACGTGATTTTAAGTTCTTTAACTCTACCTGTTTCCAAGTTAGCCCATTGCTTTGCTTTGCTTTTAGTTTAGTTGCACGGTGGGTTTTTTTGGGGGGTTTTTTTTTTCCTTTTCTCTATTGATATATATATAAATTAGTATACCATTATTTTTCCTTATTATTTTATGTTTAAATTGCACTGTTTGTATCAATTTTTTTCTGTATTAATATCTCCTGTAATTTTATTATATTCTAACAGTGTACTAGTGCCTATATGGTTTACTTTTTGTATACTTATTCAATAAAAAGATTTAAAAAGAAAGAAAGTAAGCCTCATAGAATCAGAACAGTGGTGAATTAAGTTAACCATGTTGGCCCAGGAACCTGATGGTTGTAGGGTAATAACTGTTCCTGAACCTACCAGTAAGGCACTCTGTCTGTGGTGGAGTGGGCTGTATCCACCACTTTATATAGCCCTTTTTGTTCCAGGGCATTGGTGTTTCCATACCACTCCATGATGCAACCAGGTAGGATACTCTCCACTACGCATCTATAGAAGTCTGTCCAAGTTCCTAGTGATATGCTGAATCTACGCAGCTTTTATGTCTTCTTTGTGATGGTACTTGTGTTGGTCCCAGAAGAAATTTAAAATTACTGACACTCCCCACCTCCAGTCCCCTAATAAAGACTGGCTCATGGATCTCAGGCTTCTTCCTTCTGTAGTCAATAATCAGCTCTTTGGCTTTGCTGATATTGCTTGTAAGGTTGTTATTGCAGCACCAGATTTTCAATCAGCCTCCTATATGCCAATTCATCACTACCTTTGGTTCAGCCAAGAACAATGGTGCCATCAGCAAACATAAATACAGCATTGAATCTGTACTCAGCCACACTATCATAATGTTGCCAACCTGTACCATGTGTGGTTTACAGGTGAGAAAATCAAGGACCCATTTGCACAGGGTGGTACTGAGACCCAGGTCTTAGAGCTTGATGATAAGTTTCAAGGGGATGAGGGTTCTGAATGCTGAGCTATAGTAAATGAAGAGCATTATAAATTATGCATCTTCATTTACTCTGGTGTTCCAGAGTTGAGTAAAGAGCCAACGAAATGGCATTTGCTGTTGACCTGTTATGATGGTAGGGAAATTAGACCGGACCCACTTCATTCTTCCGGCACGGGTTAATATGCTTCATGGTCAACTTCCCAAAGCATGTCATCATGGTAGATGTAAGTGCTATTGGACAAGGTTACCCTTTCTTCTTAGGTGCCAGTATGATTGAAGCAGGTACCCAAGACTGCCAAAGCAAGGGATTGAAGATATCCATAAATACTCATGCCAGTTGAGTAGCACAGCTCTGTAGTGCTCGGCCCTATAAACTGTCTAAGCCAGATGTCTTCTGTGGTTTGACTCTAATGAAGGATATTCTCACAATAGCCTCAAAGACTGAGATCACAGGGTCATTGTGGGCTGTGGGAGTTCGTGAAGCTGCTTTCATGTTCTGTCACAATCAAGAGCAAGTCTGCAGATGCTGGATATCCAAGCAACACACACAAAATGCTGGAGCAACCCAGACCAGGCAGCATCTATAGAAAAAAGTAGGGTCAACATTTCGGGCCAAGATCCTTCAGCAGGACTGGAGAAAAAAAGATGAGGAGTAGATTTAGAAGGTGGGGGAAAGGGAGAGAGAAACACAAGGTGATAGGTGAAACTAGGAGGGGCTATCTCCCTCCAGGCACCTAATCTTGCAAGCAGAGCAAATGCTACATCTGCCCCTACACCTCCTCCCTCCCTACCATTCAGGGCCCCAAACAGTCCTTCCAGGTGAGGCAACACTTCACCTGTGAGTCTGTTGAGGTCATATACTGTGTCCAGTGCTCCCAGTGTGGCCTCCCGTACATCAGTGAAACCTGATGTAGATTGGGAGACCATTTTGCCGAGCGCCTATGCTCTATCCGCCAGAAGAAGCAGGATCTCCCAGTGGCCACTCATTTTAATTCTACTTCCCATTCCCATTCTGACATGTCAATCTATGGCCTCCTCTACTGTAGTGATGAGGTTACTCTCAAGTTGGAGGAGCAACACCTTAAATTCTGTCTTGGTCGCCTCCAACCTGATGGTATGAACATCGATTTCTCTAACTTCTGGTAATGGCCCCCCACCCCTTCACCATTCCCCATCCCTTCTTTTTCTCTTTCACCTTATCTCCTTGCCTGCCCATCACCTCCCTCTGGTGCTCATCCCCCCTTTTCTTTCTTCCATGGCCTTCTGTTCTCTCCTATCAGACTCCACCTTCTCTTTCACCAATCAACTTTCCAGCTCTTTACTTCATCTCTTCCCCTCCCGGTTTCATCTATCACCTTGTGTTTCTCTCTTCCCTCCCCCACCTTTTAAATCTACTCCTCGTCTTTTTCTCTCCAGTCCCGCCAAAGGTTCTCAGCCCAAAATGTGAACACTACTTTTTCCATAGATGCTGCCTGGCCTGCTGAGTTCCTCCAGCATTTGGTGTATGCTTCATAAAAGGCATTGTGCTTATCTGAGAGCAAAACGTTGTTGCCATTTATGGTGCTTGGTTTTGCTTGGTAGGAGGTGATGGCATTCAAGCACTTCCACAGTTATCAAACATCTCTCTATGATTCAAGTTTAGTCTGTAATTGCCACTTTGCATGTGAGATGGCCTTCTGAAGGTCATTCTCGGACCTCTTGTACTTTCTCTGATTGCCAGTCCTACATACCTCCAATCTAGGCCTCAGCAGGTTGTGAATTTCTTAGTTCATACAGGACTTCTGGTTGCGGAAGACTGATTTTGTGGGGACAGACCATTCCACACATTTTTATATAGTCTGTAACGACCGTGTATTCATTCAGGTCCCTTGATGAGTCCTCGAACATGACCCATGCCACCAATTTGAAGCTGCTTGCCTGCTTCCCGTAATCCCCTCTTGGTTGTCCTTATCTCTAGTGTCTTGCTCTTTAGTCTCTGTTTATACAGTATGTAGGGCAGTGAGTAGGTCAGATATACAGAATTGTAGTTGTGAGATGGAATGGTAGGTATTTGGACAGGGCAGAGTTTGTTAAGTCTGTCCAGGACAGATGCCTGTCACAGTATGTTGACAGGCCGACTCGGGGGAATGCCATACTAGATATAATACTAGGTAATGAACCGGATCGCGTCACAGATCTCTCAGTGGGCGAGCATCTGGGGGACAGTGACCACCACTCCCTGACCTTCAGTATTATCATGGAAAAGGATAGAATCAGAGAGGACAGGAAAATTTTTAATTGGGGAAGGGCAAATTACGAGGCAATAAGGCTAGAACTTGCGGGTGTGAATTGGGATGATGTTTTTGCAGGGAAGTGTACTATGGACATGTGGTCGATGTTTAGAGATCTCTTGCAGGATGTTAGGGATAAATTTGTCCTGGTGAAGAAGATACAGAATGGTAGGGTGAAGGAACCATGGGTGACAAGTGAGGTGGAAAATCTAGTCAGGTGGAAGAAGGCAGCATACATGAGGTTTAGGAAGCAAGGATCAGATGGGTCTATTGAGGAATATAGGGAAGCAAGAAAGGAGCTTAAAAAGGGGCTGAGAAGAGCAAGAAGGGGGCATGAGAAGGCCTTGGCGAGTGGGGTAAAGGAAAACTCCAAGGCATTCTTCAATTATGTGAAGAACAAAAGGATGACAGGAGTGAAGGTAGGACCGATTAGAGATAAAGATGGGAAGATGTGCCTGGAGGCTGTGGAAGTGAGCAAGGACCTCAATGAATACTTCTCTTCGGTATTCACCAATGGGAGGGAACTTGATGACGGTGAGGACAATATGAGTGAGGTTGATGTTCTGGATCATGTTGATATTAAGGGAGAAGAGGTGTTGGAGTTGTTAAAATACATTAGGACGGATAAGTCTCCAGGGCCTGATGGAATTTTCCCCAGGCTGCTCCACGAGGCGAGGGAAGAGATTGCTGAGCCTCTGGCTAGGATCTTTATGTCCTCATTGTCCACGGGAATGGTACCGGAGGATTGGAGGGAGGCGAATGTTGCCCCCTTGTTCAAAAAAGGTAGTAGGAATAGACCGGATAATTATAGACCAGTGAGCCTTAACGTCTGTGGTGGGAAATCTGTTGGAAAAGATTCTTATAGGATCTATGGGCATTTAGAGAATCATGGTCTGATCAGGGACAGTCAGCATGGCTTTGTGAAGGGCAGATCGTGTCTAACAAGCCTGATAGAGTTTTTTGAGGAGGTGACCAGGCATATAGATGAGGGTAGTGCAGTGGATGTGATCTATATGGATTTTAGTAAGGCATTTGACAAAGTTCTACATGGTAGGCTTATTCAGAAAGTCAGAAGGCATGGGATCCAAGGAAGTTTGGCCAGGTGGATTCAGAACTGGCTTGCCTGCAGAAGGCAGAGGGTGCTAGTGGAGGGAGTACATTCAGATTGGAGGATTGTGACTAGTGGTGTCCCACAAGGATCTGTTCTGGGACCTCTACTTTTCGTGATTTTTATTAACGACCTGGATGCGGGGATAGAAGGGTGAGTTGGCAAGTTTGCAGACAACACAAAGATTGGTGGTGTTGTAGATAGTGTAGAGGATTGTCAAAGATTGCAGAGAGACATTGATAGGTTGCAGAAGTGGGCTGAGAAGTGGCAGATGGAGTTCAACCCGGAAAAGTGTGAGTGGTACACTTTGGAAGGACAAGCTCCAAGGCAGAGTACAAAGTAAACGGCAAGATACTTGGTAGTGTGGAGGAGCAGAGGGATCTCGGGGTACATGTCCACAGATCCCTGAAAGTTGCCTCACAGGTGGATAGGGTAGTTAAGAAAGCTTATGGGGTGTTAGCTTTCATAAGTCGAGGGATAGAGTTTAAGAGTCGCGAGATAATGATGCAGCTCTATAAGACTCTGGTTAGGTCACACTTGGAGTACTGTGTCCAGATCTGGTTGCCTCACTATAGGAAGGACGTGGAAGCATTGGAAAGGGTACAGAAGAGACTTACCAGGATGCTGCCTGTTTTAGAGCGTATGGATTATGATCAGAGATTAAGAGAGCTCGGGCTTTACTCTTTGGAGAGAAGGAGGATGAGAGGAGACATGATAGAGGTATGCAAGATATTAAGCGGAATAGCTAAGTGGATAGCCAGCACCTCTTTCCCAGGGCACCACTGCTCAATACAAGGGGACATGGCTTTCAGGGAAGGGGTGGGAAGTTCAAGGGGGATATTAGAGGAAGGTTTTTTACTCAGAGAGTGGTTAGTTCGTAGAATACAGTGCCTGAGTCAGTGGTGGAGGCAGATACACTAGTGAAATTTAGACAGGTATATGGAGGAATTTAAGTTGGGGGGGGTTATATGGGAGGCAGGGTTTGAGGGTCGACACAACAATGTGGGCCAAAGGGCCTGTACTGTGCTGTACTATTCTATGTTCTATATATTCTTAATGGTAGCATAGATGTGGTTAAGAGGATTGGGCCTTCAGGTGATATGTTGGTGATACTTGGCAGAGATTTCTTCATGCTAGTCTGATTGAAGTCCCCAGCAAGGATGTGAAAGGTCAGGCTGTTCCTTGTTTGCAAATATATATATCTAGCAGTGAGCTGCCCACTGAACATTGTCATCTATCGCCAGTGCCATTTTTTCCCTTAAACACCACATAGATTAGAGCACTCAATTCTAGCTACTCGAGAAGGGCAATAACAAATACAAAAAACACAAGAATGATACTGAGATTGTGGTTAAATTATGAAGACACACTGCATTGATTTGGTTCTGATAAAAGGTATTTGCCTGAAATATCAATGGTTCATTTCCCTCCATAGATGCTGCCAGACTGCTGAGTTCCTCCAGCATTTTGTCTGTGGTTCTTCATATTTTTAATATCTGCAGTCCCTCATGCTGTATTTTGTCATTATTGCATCACTATGGTTGGCCCAGGGTAGATCCTCTGAGATGTTGATGCCCAGGAGATCGAAACTGCTCACCCTTTCCATCGTTGATCCCCCCAATGATTAGTGTCTGTTCTCCCCAACTTCCCATTCTGAAATTCCACAATTAGTCCCCTGGTCTTGCTGACGTTGAGTGCAAGGTTGTTGAGACACCACACAATCATCCTATCTGTTTTGCTCCTGGGCGCCATCTAAGATTCTGTTAACATCAGTGATCTCATTGCCTAATGTATACATGGTATTTGAGCTGTGCCTAGTCACAGTCATGAGTATAACTAGAGTAGAGCATGCCAGGTATTTCTACAATTTTTTTTTGTTTCATTCTTTCCCTTTCAAAAACAAGAGGAAATCTGAAGATGTTGGAAATCCAAGCAACACACAAAATGCTGGAGGAACTCAGCTGGCCAAGCAGCATCTATGAGGGAAAAAAAAAGTATAGTTGCTGATTTGGGCTGAGACCCTTCGGCGGGACTTATACTATTCAGCTGCTCATGGTCTCCAGCCCACTGTATTCAGTCCCTTTGTTCTCTTCACATTGCCACTTCATCTAAAATTAAAATATGCATTTTTTTTAATTTCCCCATTTATGATATAACATTATTGATCTACAACCTTAACTGTTTCTTTACCCACAGATGCTGTCCGACACAAATATAAAATATCCAAGTCTCAATAAAAAATTTAAATACAGATTTATCATCAGACACCAAACAATGGTGCAACTGTAACGAAAACCAATTTCCCCCGGGATCAATAAAGTATGACTATGACTAGGTCTAAAAATCAAAAATAAAACTGCAGATGCCTGGAAATCTAAAGTAAAAACAAAAACAAAAATACCACCAACAAACAGCAGGTCAGGCTGTATCTGTGGAAAGGGAGTCCTGCCGAAGGGTCTCAGCCCAAATCAGCAACTATACTTTTTTTTTCCCTCATAGATGCCGCTTGGCCAGCTGAGTTCCTCCAGCATTTTGTGTGTGTTGCTTGGATTTCCAACATCTTCAGATTTCCTCTTGTTTTTGAAAGGGAAAGAATTAATTTTTTTTAAAGTCTGGGACCAATCATCAGAACTGAAAACCCTTCATTACACTCGCTTCTTAACTTTGAGGGCAGTCCATTAAATAGATTCCTAAATTTAATCTAAAGTAATCTGAAAACTTATCAAAATATTACAAACAGAGCAACGCACACAAAATGCTAGAGGAACTCAGCATGTCAGGAAGCAACTCTGGAGGGGAATAAAGTGTCTATGTTTTAAGCCAAGATCCTTCATTGGGACTGAAAAGGAAGGGAGAAGAAGCCTAAATAAGGTGGTGGTGGAGGGGAAGAATTGCAAACTGGCAGGTGATAGGTGAAATCGGAATGTGGGGGTGGGGGTGGGGGTGGAAGGGGGGTGAAGTGAGAAGCTTTGAGGCAAAAGGTGGAAAAAATAAAGGGCTGAAGAAGTTATTTGATAAGAGAGTAGAGTGGACCATGGGTGAAAGGGAAAAGGAGGAAACAACAGAGGGATGTGCAGGTGAGGAGAAGGGGTAAGAGGGGAGCCTGAATGGGGAAAGAGAAAGGAGAGAGGATGGAGGGGAGAGAAACTACAGGAAGTTAGAGAACCAAACCCTATTCTTGTATAAATGAAATAAATCAAAATTGCAATTCAGTTTTTCCACTACATGCTCCCATTATTAATAAGCACTAATATAATGTTCTCCAGTTAAAGATGAACGAGGAGAAGTATATATATGTATTCATTTCTACAATATGGCAACGTGGGATTCAGGATAGGTTTGTCCTATTGAGACAGAGAAGAATAGTAGGGTGAAGCAGCCATGATTGACAAGAGCTATGGAATATCTAGTCAAGAGGAAGATAGAAGCTTACTTAAAGTTTAGGAAGCAAGGGTCAGACAGGGCACTAGAGAACTACAAGGTATCCAGGCAGGAGCTGAAGAATGGATTTGGGAGAGCTAGAAGGGGACATGAGAATGCCTTAGCAAGCAGGATTAAGAAAATCCCAAGGTATTGTTCGTGTATGTGAAGAACAGGAGGATGACAAAAGTGAAGGCGAGACCTATCAGACATAGAACAGCAAACATGTCCTTGGAGTCAGAGAAGGTAGGGGAGGTCCTTAATCAATACTTTGCTTCAGTATTGACCAGTGAGAGGGTCTGTGACATTTGTGAGTTCAGCATAAAACAGGCCAATATGCTAGAATATCCTCCAAAAGGACCATAACCTTGTTGTAGGGTCTGGAGGCCCGCATGCCTCAATGACCCGGAGGGCTATGTTGGCTGGAGTTAAGACCTTGTGCTTTGGCTCTTGGTAAAGTCACCCACAACAAACAGGTCAAAGGGTAGAGGCCAGACTAAGAGTGGTCCACTGGTCCTCCAGGTTTGGGTGTTCAGCTCAGGGCTAACAACCCTGAATGGTCAAAAGACAATTGTTACAAATACAACAATGAAGAATCCTTCTATACAGAGATGGAGGACCTTCATTGCTATCCCAAATGCCAGTGGCGTAACAGGCAATAAGTAGTAATGCTAGAACACGTTGATATTGAAAAAGAGCATGTACTAGAACTTTTGAAAAACATTAGGATAATGTAAGCTCCCAGGGCCAGATGAGATACCCCAGGTCACTACAGGAAGTGAGGGAAGAGACTGTTGCAGCAATGGCAATGATCTTTGCATCTTCACTGGCCACAGGAGTAGTACCAGATGATTGGTGGGTGGCAAATATGTACAGGAAAGGAATCAAAGATATCCCTGTGAATTATAGACCAGTAAAGTCTTACTTCAGTGGTGGGCATGATATTGGAGAAGATTCTTTGAGACAGGATTTACAAATACTTTGAGGAGCGTAGTCTGATCAGAGATAATCAGCTTGGCTTTGTCAGGGGCAGGTCATGCCACATGAGCCTGAATGAATTCTTTGAGGATATGACAAAGCACATTGATGAAGGTAGAGCAGTGGATGTGGTGTATATAGATTTTAGTAAAGTACTTGATAAGTTTGCCCATAGTAGGTTCATTCAGAAGATCAGGATGCACAGTTGAGCTGAGAAGTGGCAGATGCAGTTAAACCCAGAAGAGTGTGAAGTATTTAATTTTGGAAGGTTGAATTTGAAGGCAGAATACAGGGTTAATGGCAAGGTTCTTAGCAGTGTAGATGAACAGAGGGGTTTTAGGATGCATGACCCTAGATCCCTCAAAGTTGCCACGCAAGTTGATAGGGTTGTTAAGAAGGCATATGGTGTAGTGGTCTTCTTTCTTCGGGGGACTGAGTTCAAGAACCGTGAGGTAATGTTGCAGCTTTATAAAACCCTGGTTAGACCACACTTGGAATATTGTGCTCAGTTCTGGTTGCCTCATTATAGGAGGGGCATGGAAGCTTTAGAAAGGATGCAGAGTGGAAACACCAGGATGCTACCTTGATTAACAACTATGTGTTAGGAGTAAGTCAGAGCTTTTCTGTTTGGAGGGAAGGAACATGAAAGGTTACTTCATAGAGGTATACAAGATAAGAGGCAAAGATCAAATGGGTGGCCAGAGACTTTTTCCCAGGACAGAAGTGGCTAATACAATGGGTCAAAATGTTAAGGTGATTAGAGGAAAGTATAGAGGGATGCACAGAGAATGATAAGTGCCAGAGTTGGTGATAGAGCTATATATATTAGAGGAATTTAAGGAACTCTTAGATAAGTACATGGGTGATGGAAAAATGGAGGGCTATGTAGGAGGAAAGGGTTAGATTGATCTTAGAGTAGGTTATGAGGCTGACACAACATCGTGGGCCAAAAGGCTATGCACCATGTTGGACTGCTCTGTGTTCTAAAATCTGATACTTTTTCTTCTTTCTATCCATCAATCAAAAGATATACATCTCGTGCAACTCTTTCTCATTAATTTCTTTTTTGACTATCCCACTGGACTTGCTTCTGAGGTAGCTAAAAAGGCCAATGCAGGACCCACAAATTCTGCAGAACTTCTTTACAGGACAGGCCAGAGTTTGGAGAGCTGCATTCCTTCCATCATCAACACCATGCACCCATTTTTTTCTGACGAAAAGAGATTGTTTGTAGTACTGTCCCAAATGCTCCTTTGGCATTTTGAGCTGGGGAAGTTACAATGTTCAAGAAGACTTCTGAGGTTGCCGTCTGACAGCCTTTTGCCACGACCAGCTCAGAACTGTGTTTAGAGAATCGGCTGACTGACATGCAAACAAATTGGCTAGCCCATTGAAATTGACTGCATTTAGAGTCACAATGCTTGGGAAGAGGATACTGACATTGATTTGCTTATTTTGTCAAATGATATGGAGGATTTTGAGGAGACGGTGAGGAGCAGGCACTCTGTCTGGCCACAGCTAATATAAGGACGACAATAGCCAAGGTCAACCCACACAAAGATGAGGAGCCTGATAACATATCTAGTCAGGTGCTGAGAGACTGTGCAGCCCAGTTAACAGGGGTTCTGGTAGTTATGATCAACATCTCTCTCGAACAGTCCAGTCTTCGCAGGATTCAAGGCAGCCACCATCACCCTAGTACCCAAGAATGCGACAGTACACTGCTTTAATGACTACTGTGCAGTGGTACTGACCTCAACAATAATAAGTGCTTTGAATCACATTAAATCCCATCTTCCTGTTACATTGGATCTTTTCAAGTTCGCTTATCACTCAAATCGATTCACTATTGATCCGCACTCCATCCCATCCTGTCCCACTTGGAAAATGGTGCTTCATATGCCAAAATGCTATTTATTGACTTCAGTTCATTGTTTAATATGATCATCCTTCAGAAGCTGGTATTAAACTGTCCTCGTTTAGGCTCAACACCTCTCTCTGTAAATAGACCTTGGACTTTTTGACAGAAAGACAACATTCAGTCTCAAGCTCCTTCATGCTGAGACCAGCAACCCAGAGGGGTGCATGCTCAGTTGCTTCTCTCCAGTTGAGACTTTGAGTAGGATGAGATTGAGGATGAGAGCAGAGGACGGGCAGGTGTTCGGTGCCGCCTGCCTGCATTTGACAGGTCTTCCTCTTGCTAGCTGCTGTCAGAGGGAAGTGCAGGAGTCTTCGGATCCACATTGCCAGGATTGATCAGTTTGGGGTGAATTTGAGATTCATGTTGCATATGTTCCTGGATTCTGGTTACTCTTTTTTTTGCTGTTTTTGAGTAGTTTGATAGGAGCGGACTATGCAGACTGGGTGCTTCGGCGAAGAACGGCCCTGCGGTCTGCATTGGCTAGTGGCACAGCACTGAACTGAACTGAACTGAACTAAACTGAATACTACTGGTTTGATGTTTGATATTCAATGCGTTGTTCGCTCGCATTTTGTTGTTTATACAATTTGTTCTTTTCTTCGCGTATTGGGTGTTTGATGTTTTCTCGAACTGGTTCTATGATGTTTCTTTCCTTCCTGGTTGCCTGCAGGAGGACGAATTTCAGAGTTGTACTGTGTACACTTACTTTGAATTGAATCAAGTTCACAGATGATACAACAGAGAACAATGGTGTAAGCTCAACAACTTGAGTCTCAGTATGGGCAAGACTACAGAGATCGTGAACTTTAGGAAGGTACAGGCTGACCACTCCTCATCACACATAAATGACTACTCCATGGAGATAGCTAGAGGCTCCAAGTTTCTGGGAGTGTATATAATGGACAACCTCATCTGCTCCCTCAACACCACCTCTTAAGTCAATAAGGCACAGCAGTGTCTCCATTTCCTGAGGAGACTGAGGTGAACGAAGCTCTTCCTCCACACCATTCTAACCAGTTTTTTTTAACAGGAGCACCACAGAGAGTGTACAGACCAGCTGCATTACCTTATTATTTGTTAATTTATTTGTGGTAATATTACTTTATGTGTTGTGTGTGCTATATGTACTGTGATGTGCACCTTGTTACAGAGAACGTTGTTTCGTTTGGCAGTATATATGTATACAGTTGAAGTGACAATAAACTTGAACTTGACGGGGAGTTCCAAACATTATGGCTCCATAGAGTCTTACCCCCTCCCCATTATCCTTGTCTCCCCAATCTCTCTTCATTGAATAGATCCCAGAAATCAACCCACTGCACAATTATGGAATTTTGATGGGCTCCTTGATGCTGCACTTGATGAAATGCAGAAGTAGGCATTTTAAACATTAAATAATTTCTTTAGACAGTACATATTGGGGACATTACCAAGGTTAGCAGAACACAATTAGAAGTGAGATTTTTTTAACATTTGTAATTAATTTGTAATAACATTTGAAAATGAAACAGTCACTGCTGTGGTACAGTTAATATTAATTACTGTACTTAAACAAATTGTCTGCCATCAAACCTTAACTATTCAAGAATCATGGAAGCAGAGAAACTAAGACAAAAGTCAAGAGCAAGGAAGGGAGAAGTCAAAAGCTTGAATTGTAAATAAAGTGCTAGTATTTTTGCGGATCATCTAGACTGGGAGATAAGAGGAGACATGCAAAGTAGTAGGTGGGGGAACATATTTGGTAAATAATCACTTGCCAAACATTAACCAGACACTTAGGTGGGACTGACCAAGTTGCATATGGACAGTAAACATCCACATAGAAGGTCAATGTATCAATTAAAAAAAATACAAGGCATACACAATGTCTGTATTACCTCAAGGGCAATTAAGAATGGGCGATACAGCCGCTAATTTTCTTATTACTTGCCAAGTACATATTTAAATGGAAATTGAGTAAACATCATGCAGTAATTGCACCTTCTGCTAGTCCATAACAACAGTATTATCACTAGAGAATATAGACCATAAAACAGTACAGCACAGGAACAGATCCTTCGGTCCACAATGTTTGCCAAACCAGCTAAAAGGTAAATTAAAAACACCAAAAAAAAGTAATCCTTCGCTACCTACACAATGTCTATATTGCTCCATTTTCCTAACAACTATGTGCTTTCTATATGTCTCTTAAAAGTCTCGATTGTATCTGCTCTATCAGGCAGCACATTCCAGGCATCCACGACTCTGAGAAAAAAAACTTATCCCTCACTTCTCCTTCGAACTGCCCCCCCTTACCTTCAATGCATGCCCTCTGGTATTAGATATTTCAACCTTGGGAAACAGATACTCCCTGTCTACTCTGTCTATGCCTCTCATAATCTTATAAACTTCTATAAGATTTCTCCTCAAGTCTCCACCACTCCAGAGAAAACAACTCAAATTTTTTCAACCTTTCATGATAACAAATGCCCTCAAAACCAGGCAGCATCCTGATAAACCTCTTCTGCACCTTCTCTTGTTACTGTTACGAGAATACACATAAAATTAAGATGTTTGCTGGCCTGGGCTAGCATCAGTGGCATCAGCAGTTGGTCTGCCACCTGCCCTCAGGGGAAGGAGAGATAAGGAACAATGGAGCAGCGTCTGGAGATGTGTAATGAAGGGATGTGGGAGGAAGAGCTGTCTGGAGCGGCTCCCCCCTTTGAACCCTGAACTGTTTGAAGTGATGGACAGGCGATACCCCAGCAGGGGGATAAAAAGGGACAGGTTCGCTAAGACAGACACACGCCACCCGAGGTAACGAGACCCTGGAAGCGGTGCGCTTCTCACGAGTGGGTGAGAAGTCCCAGACAACGACAAGGGTGGAAAGGTACGATCAGCGGGAACCCGGTGTGTGTCCGCCCTTGCCTGGGTGCCGGGTTCACTGCAGAGGATCGACCGCATCTGGAGGAGGGGTCACAGTCGGTGACCTCAGGTGACATCACCAAGGACCCGCCCAAAAAGCTGTTTGTGAGCCATCTCGCTGGTCTGTGAGCCATCTTGCTGGTCTGTGAGTGAAGCCGTTCTGAATGATGAGTTGTTCCTATTCTATCTCTCTCTTCCCCCACATTGTCCACCGCCATGGCAACGATTACTGCGAACTGAACTACTAAACTGGACTGAACTTTGAGTCATTTTGAAATTGGTCATTTACCCCTAGACAACGATAGAGCTTGATTGATGCTGTTATCTTAATTCTGTGCACATGTGCGTTTATCATCGCTGAACTGTTGCATTTATTATCCTTTCGATTAATGTGTTGCTTGTTTCTTTAATAAAACTTTCTTAGTTCTAGTACTCCAGACTCCAACTGAGTGATCCATTTCTGCTGGTTTGGCAACCCAGTTACGGGGTACGTAACATTACGTACCCCATAACTGGGTTGCCAAACCAGCAGAAATGGACCACTAGTTGGAGTCTGGATTACTGGAAACTAATAAAGTTTTATTAAAGAAATAAGTAACACAGTACTCTAATCATAAGGTTATAAATGCAACAGGTTAGCAATGATAAAACACACATGTACACAGAACTAGGGTAATAGGAATCAACCAAGCTCTATCGCAGTCTAGGGGTAAAATGATCAGTCCTAAGTGACGCAGAGTTCAGTTCAGCTTAGTACAGTTCGCAGTGATCGCTGTTGTGCCGTTGGAGAGAGAGAGAGAGAGAGAGAGATGCAAATTTTGATTCAAGCAGATCTTTGATGTTCTTCGCAGTTGGCTTTCGGGCGGACCCTTTTATGTCTTCTATCCCGCTGTGGTCACCGACTGTGACCCCTCCGTTCTGGATTGTGACCGTTCTTCCGCGGTGAACCCGGCACCCAGGCAAGGGCGGACACACACACCAGGTTCCCGCCGATCGTACCTTTTCACCCTGTGAGTCTATGGTCGGTTCCCTCGAACCAGACCTCCAAACTCCCACCAATTTGTGGGGGCACACCGCTCTTCCAGGGTCTCGTTATCTCATGGTGTCGTGGTGTGTGTGGTGCCTTAGCGAATCTGTTCTTTTTATCCCCCTGCTGGGGTATCGCCTGTCCATCAGACTTCAAACAGTTCAGGTTCAAAGCAACCGGTCTGTCAATATCTGAATTGTGTTTCTTCCTCGTTAATCTCTCTTATTAGCATTGTCTCCTTTATCTCTCTCTCATTAGCATCAATCTTCTGATAACTTGGTTTGTCATCACACCCCTATCCTTCAAAGGATTTTTACTGGGGTAAAAATTATAAATACATTATTAGATCCACACTAATATACAGGGTTATCAGCTATTCGGCGAATACAGAGAACTTTAACTTTTCAACACCTTGACAGACAGTCAGCAATCACATCGTCTGTTCCTTTTATATGTATTATTTTAATACCAAATTCCTGTAAGACCAGGCTCCAACTTAGCAACCTTTTGTTTTTATCCTTCATAGTGGCCAAAAACACTAATGGGTTGTGATCAGTGTAAATTATCAGTGGTTTCCGTGCCAGACAAATATAACAAAGGTCGTCCCTCACAAACTTCACATTCTTTGGCAAGAGCTTAGTAAGCGGGAGGGTAATATCCGCAAAGTTTTTGCAAAACTTCTGATAGTACCCCACCATCCCCAAGAACCTTCTCAGGGCTCTCTTGTCTGTCGGGGTGGGGACTTCAGAGATAGCCCACACCTTAGCCTGCATCGGAGCCAGCTGCCCCTGTCCAACCACAAATCCCATATAAGTGACCTTCGTGTGGCCGAATTCACTTTTTGCGAGGTTCACTGTCAGGCTGGCTTCAAACAGCTGTTTAAACATTTCCACAATGTGCTCCTCCCACGTGTCACTCCAGACCACTAAATTGTCAATATACGCTTCTGCGTTCTTTAGCCCTTTTGTCACTGAATTAATCATCCTGTAGGAGTGTTGCTTACTAGGCTGACCTGATGTGACAACACCATGTACCGTCTCTTTGCATTGCCCCAGGACATCCGAACATATGCCTGCGTGCCGGTTAGTTAGCTTTATCAGCGGCTCGCTCTGTTCAGGGGTTAAGTGAGAGAACTCATCAGCAAAGTTGGCCAAAACAATAGAGTTCTCCCATTGGGTCGGCACCATACTTATCTTTTCAAAATGGGTTTTCCCCCTATCAGGTGGCACCCTAGCCTCATTAATTTTTGTGATAACACCGACTAGGTCTGCTCGCTTATCGTGCCAAGTTGTTAACATATCAATAGGCTGTGTTGGCTCACGTCTACAATACTCAATAATATCCTCCCTCATGCTCGGCCAGTAAAACTCTTTCATAATTCTATTGACTGTCTTCCTTACCCCAAAATGTCCACCGAGGGGTATCTTGTGGGCCAGGTTAAAAATCTCATCCCCATAAATTTTCAGCACTACCACCTGGTGCACCACCCCCCATTCCTCATCTGCGGGCACGGTACTTGGTCTCCATTTCCTCCTGAGTACTCCCTCCTTCACATAATAGCCCACTGGCTCACTTTTTAATTCTGCTTCAGAGAGAGCTGTCTCCGTCAAAACCATCAGCTCCTCATCTCGTTCCTGTTCCTGTAAATTCTTTCCTCGCTAATGATAAATCTACCTCAACTCCCTCACTTCCTTCCGCTCTACTATGCTCCTTCTTCTCACTTTCTAACCCCTCCTGGTACAAGGCTGGTAAAAACATCTCAGCTAAATCTACATTCGCTTCGGCAGCCTTTCTGGACATGCGCCGAGTCACTGCGCAGACAGGATAAACCTGTGAGTCTATGGGCGGGGCCTCAATCCGGTAGGCTGGTTTGTCAGTTTTACTGCTGAGAACACATTTCCGCCGGTGAAGTCATTACCGAGTAAGACCACCACGATCCATCGGTAATTCGGGCCTCACCCCTATCGTGACCGGTCCGGAGACCAAGTCAGTTTTTAAGTGTATCTGGTGCAAAGGTACTGCTTCAGTCCCTTTCCCAATGCCCTTTATCACACTGACCTCCCCAGTCTCGGTCTCTGAACTAAAGTCTAAAACACTCCTTAAGATCAGTGACTAACAAGCCTCAGTGTCTCTCCAGATCTGTACGGGAACCGGGCTTAACCCCTCCTTCATCGACACCAATCTGGCCGAAATAAACTTCTCACGCCCTTCCTGAACTTTATCAGACCTCTCCTCCCCTAGTGGTTTGTTTGCCAGCTCAATACAACCAGTCGGAATCGTTGTTTTTCCTTTTCCTGTCTCCTTCTTTGGGGCAAAGCACCTGGACGCAAAGTGACCGGCTTTCCCACAATTATAGCATACGACCCCAGGAGACTTCCTACCAAACTGCTCCCGGTCATCCTTATCCTTCTCACTAGTCTCCGGCTTACTTTCTGGCTTTTCTGGTGGACTCTCTCCGCCCTCTTGACTACTCTTCTGATAGCTTTTACTCGGGGTAAACTTTGCTTTGTGTGTCAACGCGTACTCATCTGCTAACTTAGCAGTTGCGGCTAAGGTTTCTGCCTCTTTCTCATCTAGGTAGGGCCTCATACCTTCAGGGACACAACCTTTAAACTGCTCAATCAGTATTAGCTGTAGCAGTCTGTCATAATCTCCACTGACCCCTTTCAAGGCGCACCAACGCTCACAATACATCTGCATTTCACGGGCAAACTCTAAATACGTGCGGCCCCACTGCTTCCTCACATTCCGGAACCTCTGCCGGTATGCCTCCGGGACCAACTCATAAATCCTGAGTATCGCCTCTTTCACCACATCATACCTCTGGGCATCTTCTGCGGACAATGCCGAGTAAGCTTGCTGAGCTTTTTCTTTAAGTACGCTCTGAAGCAAAACAGCCCACTTATCCCTCGGCCAGTCCTGACTTGCAGTGACTTTTTCAAAATGTAGAAAGTACTGATCAACATCGGCCTCCTCAAATGGGGGAACCAGCCTAACCTCCTGGGTCACCCTGAACCCTCCACCTTGGTTCGGCATGGGGCCCTGCGCTAGCGTCATCCTTAACTTCTCCAGCTTAAATTCCCTTTCCCTCTGTTTCTCTCCCTCTTCTCGTTCTAACTGCCTGTCCCTCTCTTCTTGTTCCAGCTGCTTTATTCTCTCTTCTCGTTCTAACTGCCTTACCCGGAACTCGTGCTCGAGTCTCAATTTTTCTATCTGCAGCTGCACCACCTCTCCACCAGGTTTGCTCATAGATACCACCTCCAGCTCCCCTTGGGGAAACACACCTTCAGATACATAATGCTCAATGATAGCTCTGTGCATCTCCGCTCTCCTCATTGTCGGCTTCCCCTTAAAAAGATTCAACCGTTTGGCAACAGTTGCCAATTCAGATTTCCTGGCATCCTCTAATACCTCCAAGGTTGGCGGCTTTAGAAATTCCTCAATCTTCATTTCTGCTGTTTTCCCTTTCTTTCTTTCAGGAATTTTAACCCAATCAATTTACCCAGTCCCAAATTTGGCGTTCAAAGTCCTGGACGAGCCCCCACTTATGTTATGTACCCCATAATTGGGTTGCCAAACCAGCAGAAATGGACCACTAGTTGGAGTCTGGATTACTGGAAACTAATAAAGTTTTATTAAAGAAATAAGTAACACAGTACTCTAATCGTAAGGATATAAATGCAACAGGTTAGCAATGATAAAACACACATGTACTCAGAACTAGAGTAATAGGAATCAACCAAGCTCTATCGCAATCTAGGGGTAAAATGATCAGTCTTAAGTGACACAGAGTTCAGTTCAGCTTAGTGCAGTTCGCAGTAATCGTTGGGGGGGGGGAAGAGAGAGAGAGAGAGACAGAGAGACAGAGAGACAGACAGACAAATTTTGATTCAAGCAGACCTTTGATGTTCTTCGCAGTTGGCTTTCGGGCGGACCCCTTTATGTCTTCTATCCCACTGTGGTCACCGACTGTGCCCCCTCTGTTCCGGATACGACTGTTCTTCTGTGGTGAACCCGGCACCCAGGCAAGGGCGGACACACACACCAGGTTCCCGCCGATCGTACCTTTTCACCCTGTGAGTCTATGGTCGGTTCCCTCGAACCAGACCTCCAAACTCCCACCAATTTGTGGGAGCACACCGCTCTTCCAGGGTCTCGTTATCTCGTGGTGTCGTGGTGTGTGTGGTGCCTTAGTGAACCTGTTCTTTTTATCCCCCTGCTGGGGCATTGCCTGTCCATCAGACTTCAAACAGTTCAGGTTCAAAGCAACCAGTCTGTCTATATCTGAATTGTGTTTCTTCCTCGTTAATCTCTCTCTTCTCTCTTATTAGCATTTTGAATGTTTCTCCATTGTCTCCCTTATCTCTCTCTCATTAGCATCAATCTTCTGATAACTTGGTTTGCCGTCACACTCAATAACATGTATACTTTCCATTATCTACTTACACATTTAAGTATGTAGGTCTAAACAGACTATCCTTTAGCTTGAGAAAGTGACAACATCTTCTCACTGTCCTGTCAAAGCCTCTAAATATTTTGAATGTGTCAACAGAGAATAGTGGCCAACCTCAAATGACAGATCTACCATCCCAAGGACCAGTCTGGTGAAGTATACTGCTTTCTTTTTATACTAAGTATGTCCCTCTTTAGGTTTGGAGACTAATATTGTACACAATGCTCTAGATGTAGTCTCATCAGGACTCATGATTAGATTAGATTAGATTAGATTATGAGGACACTCAGTCCTCGTTTATTGTCATTTAGAAATGCATGTATTAAAAAATGATACAATGTTCCTCTAGAAAGATATCACAGAAACACAAGACAAACCAAGACTAAAACTGACAAAACCACATAATTATAACATATAGTTACAACAGTGCAAAGCAATATCGTAATTTCATAAAGAGCAGACCATGGGCATGGTAAAAGGAGTCTCAGGTCCCAATAGCCCCATCATCTCACGCAGACGGTAGAAAGGAGAAACTCTCCCTGCCATGAATTCCTAGCGCCACAAACTTGCTGATGCATCAGAAGCACCCGACCGCAGCCGACTCTGAGTCTGTCCGAAAACTTCAAGCCTCTGACCAGCCCTCCGACACTGAGCACCGAGCACCATCTCTTCCAAGCGCTTCGACACCGCCCTGGCCACCGCGCATAACGCAACGCCGAGGACTCGGGACCTTCCCCTCCAGAGATTCTAGATCACACAGTAGCAGAGGCAGCGAAGCAGGCATTTCAGAAGTTTCACAGATGTTTCTCCGTGCTCTCACGTCTGTCTCCATCAAATCAGGATTGTGCACCGCACCCTACTTGACAGATATGATAACAGATATCATTCACCGGAGTGGCTGCTGCAAGCTGCGTCGTGCCGCCACTTTCTCCTCCCTCTATCTTCAAATGATAACAGAATTGCACTGCTACCCTTGTATTCAAATCCTCTGACAATGAAGACCAACATACTGCTTCCCTACACAACTACATGCAGAACCTGTTTGCTAGTTTTCAATGCCTTGTGTACAAGTCCTTTTAAAACATCAACTAGTCTTTCACCATTTAAAATACACAAGATTTCTGCCATTTGTACTTCACATTGTCCATATTGCATACTTGTCATATTATTTCCATTTAACTTGTTTCTGTCCTCCTGAAGCCCCTTGTGTCATCATTACTCACATCCCCTTAAGTTCATGACTTCAGGAAGCCTGAAAATGCTACATTTAATCCGCTCACTCAAATCACTGATACAAGTATTTGTGACTCAAGCATTTTTGCAATAAACCATGAATCGCTACCTGCCAATCTAAGAAGATTGATTATTTCTATTCTTTTTCTCCTCCCATTTTATTACACAACTCTCAAAACACACTATGTATTCAAACAACAAGAATTCTGCAGATGCTGGAAATTCAAGCAACACAGATCAAAGTTGCTGGTGAACGCAGCAGGCCAGGCAGCATCTCCAGGAAGAGGTACAGTCGACCTTTCAGGCCAAGACCCTTTGTCAGGACACTACATATTCCATGTGCTAACCTGTGGAACAGTATCAAAAGCCATCTGGCAATTCAAATAACTGCACCTACTAATTTCTTCTAATCTACTGTATTCAATACAGTATATCCTCAAAGAACTTCAAAAGGTTAGTCAAATACATCTTTATAGTCACCTCTTTGTAAACATTGAAATGAAGATCATCAGACCCTTGAGATTTATCAGACCTAGCTTATTTCACAACATTTAAATCAAACTATATCCAGATGTACATAAATAATGGCAGCCATACAAGTGAAGCCCTGCATGGCCTCTAAGGCAGCTGTCAGAAAAACAGCACTCCTGCCAGTCCTGTATGGCTTTAATATTGCACTGAAATGCCTACCTAGACCATGTGAGATTTCAATCCACATCATTCTATGTACACATGATGCCCTACTTAAAACTGATGCCAAAGAGTCAAAATATTAAGAGTCAAGATCAACACCAAAAGCAGATAAAATTAAGCTAAATAAATTCTGTAAGGCTTCCCCCAACTATCCAGCATGATAGACCTGCCAAGGCATTCAATGTCTCCAGGTGATAATGCCACCTACTATAATGAATTACCTTATTTATCTGCAAGATCCAGGATGACTTACTTCCACCCTAGTTTTGTGGAATATGAGATGGTTGATGTTGCCAATGTGGCAACCGCACACTGTTCTGAAACGCAGTTAGTGCCAATAGGATAGTTTGTGAGCTGCCTGCTCCCTCTACTACTTACTCTGGAACTCTTCTTGCTCCTAATGTGTAACTTTGAGTTTTTCAGCATTCCCTCAAAAGTTCCTTCTCAACTTTGAATAGTTATGTGTCACAGGAGTTAATGAAGATGCTATATTTCTTCAAAGGCCTTAAGCAAATCTTTGAAGCTTTTCCTCTACGCATCTGCTAATCCCTTCTAATGAAACCGAATATCTTTTTGAATGACTGCCAGTGGAGTGGCATCTATGCTCCACTGCAAAAACTGCTAAAGAAATGACAGGTATCTTTTTCTGAAGAACAATTCTTTTTTTTAAATCATAATAAGCCAATAGGTTTCACGAAGTGCATTTTTAACCACGGGGCAAATACTCTCTGTGAACAAGGTTAAAAACTTGTTTTTCAGACACTCCTGGGCCCCGAAACAAGTATTTTTGAAACATCATCATAGTTGAAAATATTTGGCATAGCTGCCTTGCTATTTCAAGAATTCCTGGGTTATCTGTCAGAAACCAGAGTTTCGCTCATTCCTTTTGCTCATAGCCCTGGTGATTACCTGATGAAGGTGGTCTTGCCGGTTGAGTATTGCCCAATAAGCAATACCATGGGCTTATTCTCGAAGTCAGCCTGCTCCAGAGCGGGCGAGTGGAACTGATGGAACTGGTAGTAATCCTCCAGGGGCTGCAGCCTCTTGTGGTACAGGGACCGCAGTCCATCGGACACCGTCTCAAACACCATCGAGTCCTTCCCAGAGGCCTCAGAACCAGACAGCCAGCTGAACATGGTACCCTGTCGGGACTCCGGATCACCGTCACTGGCAAGCCCTCACCCTCTGTGACTCTGCTCTTGGTCCCTCAGACTCCAGCTCCCGGACCCAGTCCGAGCTTCAAACGCCGACACACTCTGGATACCTGTCCACTCCCTCCCCTCGGGACTCCGGGTCACTCACTGCCTCCTTTCTTTCTCTCTCTCTCTCTCTCTCTCTCTCTCTCACTTTGGCTACCCTCTCTTCCTCCTTATCGCACTCCCTCCCTCACTCCCTCACACTATCTCTCTCAACCTCCGGGACCCCCTCACTCCCCCTCTCACACTTTGAATGCCCCTCTTTTACACACTCGGGATCCCCCTCACTCTCTCTCTCTCACCCCGGGTTCCCTTCACACTCACTCACTCTCTCTCTCTCCGGCTCCCCTCAGCCTCGGCACTGAGGACCGGCAATTGCTCGCTCGCGCTCTGAGACCAAACGTTCCGCGCGAGCTTCCGCCTTCCCGTCCGCCGGAAGCGACCGCCTGCGCCGCCACTTCCCGCCCTTCCGAGCGCGGGCGCTTCGCCGACTCCGGCTGCTGGTAAAGGTTACGGCGAAAGAAGGGCTGGGCGTAATGATTGTGGCTTCAGTTCCAAGTCTTGCTTTAGATGAAATGCCATGGGGCAGGAGGAGTGAGTGAGGGGTTGAGAAGCCTATGCAGAGGAGACAGCCCCTCCGGCGGAGGCTGTTGCTTCTCACACATTAGCCTTAACACGGTGTCTCAAGCCTCAGCAGTTGTGTGGGCTACTTTTTCCGCGCTAGGGAATATGGATTTTCTTGAGAACTTACTTTCTCTGCTACTGATGGCTTTCTTATACTTAGCCAGAGCAAAGCCTCTGGCAGGCGATCTCCAACTGGTCCAGTCTTTCTGGTTAATTGCTTGTCTTGCTGATGCATTGATCCTAAATTGTAAAAGTGATCCCAAAATTGCGAAGGCGGAAGATGTTCAGTCTCTGCTTTTGATGATGTATGACCCACAGAGTTTCTCCAGCAGCTTGTGACATGCACTAAAGCCAAATAATTTGTTACTTTATTATTGAGGGATGTTGTCACCCTGTGACATGAATTAAAAATATGTTCATAATTTCAGAATTGGAATAAGATTTATAAGCACTGACCTATGTCATGGAATTTGTTGTTTTGTAACAGCAGTAAAGTGCAAAAGGGGGAATGCTATATGTTACAATAAAAAATAAATAGTGCAAAAGTGGAATAGAGTTCATGAGTTCAGGGACTGTTCAGAAGTCTGATGGCGGAAGAGAAGAGGCTGCTACTAAATGTTGACTCTGCATCTTCAGGCTCCTGTACCTCCTGCCTTATGGTGGTAATGAGAAGAGGGCCTGTCTAAGATGGTGTAAGTCCTCAATGTTGGATGCCACCTTTCTGAAGCATCACCGTTTGAAGATGTCCTTGATGGTGCGGAGGTTTGTGCCTGAGATGGATCTGGCTGAGTCTACAAGCCTCTGCAGCCTCTTTCAATCCTCTGCATTGGAGCCTCCAGCCCAGACAGAGATGCGACCAGTCAAAATGCTCTCCATGCTACATCTGTAGAAACTAGGTAGTATCTTTGGTGGCATGCCAATTCTCTTCAAACTCCCAATGAAATACAGCTGCTGGCATGCCTTCTTTGTGATTGCCTCAATATGTTGTGCCCAGGATTGATCCTCTGAGATGTTGTTGCCCAGGAACTTACAGCTGCTAACCCTTTCCGCTACTCACCGCTCAGTGAGGAGGACGTGTTTTCACAACTTCCCCTTTCTGAAATCCACAATTAAGTTTCTTGGTTTTGCTGACGTTGAGTTATTGTTGCAACACCACTCAACCTACCAGTCTATCTGACCCCATATGCCTCCTCATCACCATCTCAGAATCAGAATCGGGTTTATTATCACTGGCATGTGACGTGAAATTTGTTAACTTAGCAGCAGCAGTTCAATGCAATACATAATATAGCAGAGAGAAAAAATGTAACAATAAATAAACAAGTAAATCAATTACATATATTGAATAGATTTTTTTAAAACGTGCTAAAACAGAAATACTGTATTTTTTTTAAAAGTGAGGTAGTGTCCAAAGCTTCAATGTCCATTTAGGAATCAGATGGCAGAAGGGAAGAAGCTGTTCCTGAATTGCTGAGTGTGTGCCTTCAGGTTTCTGTACCTCCTGTGTGTGGGTGGGAGTACTTGCTCACAGGGTTAGGGTGAAGCGTCTAGTGCAGTAGTGCTTGTAGTTAGTGCATGCTGTATGCCACATAATGCTCTCTGCTTGCAGCTATTGCCGCTGGCTAACCTGCTTAATAGAGGGTGAAAAGAGGGGCCTAGTGTGTAAGCCTCCTCCTGCCAGTACAGAGCCTCTCCACCACCAAGACTCCTGCAGTGCCTCCTCGGGGCCACACATGGAAACTGGGTATCTTATGGTCCCAGGCTAAACTACAGGGGATCTCGGAGGAGCAGTGCCTGGTGCCCGTCAACCGCTGTCCAAGCTATGGGCAAATAGCCCCCCTGCATTGTGGTATGTCTGTTGAGACAAGGCTAAGCGAGCACACCCTGACAGAAAAGCAATGCGCTGGCGGCGTGTAGTAGGCGGACCTCAACAGACCAAGGACCTGGCAGCCTCCTGCAGCCAAGATGTGGGACCGGTTGTCCTGGGATCACCCTTTCCACCGGGATTTACCTCATCATGGTGAAGATAGTGCTACTGGGGATGGCGCACTTTAAAATCTTTCTTGTGCAGGTCTCCACCTCTGAATCAGGAGGCTCCACGCAACCACCAAACTTCATAGGGAGCGGGTTCTGGAGCTGCAGTATGCAGACGACTGTGCTCTTGTGACCCATACTCCGGAGGATCTTCAGTTTGGCCTTGCTGTGACGGTGAGAGCGCACAGCAGGCTGGGGCTGACTGTCAATACCACTGTGAGGGGATCCAGGAATGTCCCTATTAACTGTTTGAAGAGAGACAGAGAGAGGGTTATTTACCACCGATATGTTGCTTTTGAAAAGAGAGAGAGACGAAGATTAACGGTTGGACTGTCACTTTAAGGCATTGGAAGTAACTTTGGATTTTTACTGAGTTTGGAGTTGGAGACAGCACCGAGCAGCTCGTAAGTTGCTATGGTGACCGACAGCAGGTTGTTGATGTTACTTCCAAGGACTGGTTGCCTGCTTGTGCATTTCTTCACAGACAAAGGAAGGAGGGACTCTTTGAATGACAGGTGATGCTCAGCCTGGTGAAATAAATGGGAGGTCAGATGATACAGACCTCAGACACATGATCTGGACACTGAATGAGCAGTGTTGTGCCCGCAGAGAAAGTGGGTTTTGGAGGATCGATTAGGCGGATCAATCCAAATTGCTATTCCAGCGGTGATGAAGGGGTTGACTGGTGGGGAGTTGTCTATGTGTCCACCCTTGCCGGGGTGATAGCTCCACCACAGGAAAACCGGTCCCCCTGGTTAAAGTCACAGTCAGTGACTTGTAAAGGATTTCAGAGGACGACGAGAAGATCGACGGCAACAGCTCACCTGAAGACTCAACTCTCTCTCTCTCTCTCTCTCCCCATCACTATTTAACTCAATACCACGAACTGAACTTTACTCAACATCGTAAGACTGTATCTTTTTACCCCTAGACTTAAACAAGCTTGGTTATCATACATACATTTCCACACTTACTGATTTACGTACTTTTATATATATTCATTGTTAACCTGTGTGATTTATTTACATTGATATTACTGTATTGCGTAGTTACTAATAAATATTATTAGTAGTTTATAGCAATACGAGACTCCAAAGTGGTTTCTATTTCTGCTGGTTTCTTTATCCCCGTCACGGGGTACGTGACATTAATTGGGGCCTGCGTCCGCGATATGAACAAATTGGTCGGGAGGCTGGTTTGAATTGATTGGGGGAAAATCCCTTTTGATTTGGACTTTGAATTGGTTGTGTGGAAAAACAGCAAAAATGGATGTTAGGGACTTTCTGAAATCACCAGACCTGATGACTTTGAAGTTAACTAAAAAGTATGAGTTGCGGGACATTGCTAAGAAATTGAAAATTGAGGTAAAGAAGGGTATGACTAAGGTAGAAATTCAAAGAAAAATAGCTGAATGTTATATAGATAAGGGAACATTTGATGAGGAGGTGTTAGAGTTGTTCGTGGAAGGTGAACCTACTGAGGATGAGCTTCAGCTTCTGTTGGAAGTATTAAAGAGGGAGCATGAATTGAAATTAAAACAGCTGGAGAGAGAGGCTGAAGGAGCAGAAAGGAGGAGGGTCTGTGAGGCTAGAGAGGCAGAGAAACAGAGAGAGGAGGCAGAAAGAAAGAGACAGCTCGAGAGGGAGAAATGGCAACGTAAAGATCACGTGGCAGAAAGGCAGAGACAGTTTAAAAGGGAGAGGTTGCAGCAAAGAGGTTTAGTGTCAGACCCTGATCATTTTTACAGCTTGGAGGAGCTAGTTTTGTGTGATGAATTGAAAAGTTGTGTTCCTGATGAGGTCGGGGCATACCCAGTGGCAGAGGATGCCCCTACCCTGCAGGGGTCTGTTGAGAAAGCAGACAAAGAAGTTTTAAACCACGAGGTTGAGTTTACTCCAGAAAAGAGTTTGCCAGAGGGTAGCTGGGAGGTTCGAGATGACCTTGAATTTCAAACTGGGACAAGTGATGACAGCCCAGAAAAGGCAGTTGTCCTGATTGAATGTGTTCAGGTTGTTGAATTACCTGTGGGTTCACAGGATTCTGAACCTTATGTTGAGACTCAGTTGAAGTCTGAGGTGCCTGACTTGGTTGGAGAGGAATACAGTTTTTGTGTGTCAGATGGGCTTGGTTCAGTGAGTAAGGGGTTAACCTTGGTACCAGTGGAACGTGAGGATTCTCAGTCATTTGTAGTAGACCGTGTTTTAAAAGCTGGTGAGGTCAATGTTGCTGGAAGTAATGGCAAAAGTGCTGTTCCTGGACTTTTGGATAAAGTGATGGAAAAGGTTGGATTGATTGCGCAACCTTTGACCCTGCTTGCAGGACAAAGGCCTGCTGAGACAGGATGCGCTAGTTTGTTGGATTTTGTTTGGACGTTTGGAAGTTAAGCACCTGCAAAGTCATGCTGTTATTCAGAGTGATGTTATGGAGAGGAAGAAGAATTGTTGTGGTTTTGGAGTGGAAGTTGCTATGGATACAAGTCGAAGTATAGGTCATAATCAGATGGGTAGTTTATTTGGTCTCTTTCATAATGTATACCTGATTCTGATCAGCTTGATGATGGTACTGAGTTTGATAAACAATGGAGGCATGTTGACAGCTCTCCAAGGTAAGAGTGTTTCAGCAATTCAGCTGATGAGCAAAGTTGCTATTGAGACTTGTGATAGAAAAACCAAAGGTTTAAATTATTATGATGTGTCACAGACTTTTCTACCTTCCAGATTTCATCAGGACTTAAAGGGTAGTACAATTGATAAGGGTAAGGTGTATAAGAAAGGTTTGTCTTTATTGAGGAAGGATTTTAAAGAGGAACAGAAGCGAGATTCTGGAATGGTGACTTTAAGGGAGATAGCTCTCACAGGAGAGGAGGTTCAGAGAGAGTCAGTGGGACGTTACCTTAAAGATGGGATGTTGATGAGGAAATGGAGACCAGCCACAATGCCTGCAAGTCACGTGGTGGTTCCGAAAGGTTACAGGGCTGAAATTTTAAACATGGCTTACAGTATGCCTTTAGGTGGACATCATTGTGTGAGAAATGAGGAAAATGGGAACGAGGGGGTTCCCCTCCTTTTATTTATTGTTGGAGATTCGATTCAGAAGGCAGTGAAGGGTAACTTGTTGGAACCTGAGCAGTTACAGGCCAAAAGGACCTTTGACCCTACTCAGAGAACTCTGGAAGGAATTTAGGAAGCTCTGTGTCCTTGCTAAGGAAAGTTTGCAAAATGGTCGAGTCAAAATACGGCACTTGTTTACCAGAATTGCAGCTGGGAGAATGGTTATAGGACAAAATGGAGTCGTGAAATCTGATAATGGAATGGAAAGGCATGTTTGCCCACTGAATCTAGATGCATCCAGATGTCAGAATTCCATTGTTTTGGAAAATATTACTGATAAGGTCCACCAGTTGGATCCAAAGCCAAAAAAACAAGTAAAAGGACTAATTGGTGTTTTGAAATGGTGCACAGGTGCAGTGCATCACATCATTATGAATTTAGCCCAGCCTATGAAATGGTATCTTCACAGAGTGAGCTTTGAGGAAAGTAAAAGGGTTGAACAAGGAATTAGAAACAGGAAAGAACAAAGAAAGAGAATGGATGACTGTATTGACAGAGTGGGGAAGGCTAAATACCTTATTAAGATTGACTTGTTAAAAGGTTAACGGGGTGTTCATTTAACAGAGAGGGCTAAAGAGATATCAGCATTTGTGACACCGTCTAGACTGTATGAGTGCAATATTTTACACTTCGGGATGAAGAATGCTCTAGAAACATTTCAAAGAGTGATCAATTCTGTGATTGGAGGGTTAGGAAGCACAGGAGTTCATATGAATGATTTAGTGGTCTGGAATGACACGTGGGAAGAGCATATTGCAGCTGTAGGAAAACAGTTTGACAGACCTCCCAAGGCCACTCTTACTGTGAACCTCGCTAAAAGTGAATTTGGCCATGCCACAGTTACATATCTGGGTTATGTGGTGGGCCAAAGCCAACTGGCTTCTGTACAGGCCAAGGTTCAAGCTATTGCTGAAGTTCCTGTTCTGACCGACAAGAAAGCTTTGAGAAGGGTTTTAGGGATGGTTGGGTATTATCATAGGTTATGTAAGAACTTTGCTGACATCACTCTTCCCCTAACAAAGCTCCCAGGGGAAAGTGAAAGATTTGAATGGAGTGACCTTTGCCAGGAGGCATTTAAACGTCTGGAAACCATCCTGTGTTATCATCCTGTGCCCAAAGCACCGGATTTCTCAAAACCATTCTCAATCGCAACAGGTATTAGTGACGAAGCTGCTGGGGCAGTACTGTTACAGAAGGGAGTGGATGACATTGAACATCCAGTAGCTTACTTCTCAAAGAGCTTTAATGTACACCAGAAAAATTATTCAACTGTTGAAAAGGAATTACTAGCACTTATTCTGGCTTTACAACATTTTGAGGCCTATGATCAGAGACCTCAAAACCTTTCTGTTGCTCAGAGACCACTTGTGGTCTACAAGGGTTATAATCTGTTGATGTTTCTAACTAAGATGAAGGATAAGAATAGGAGGTTGTTAAATTGGAGTCTAGTATTGCAGGAAGGTGACTTAAAAATCAACTATGTGAAAGGTACGGACAATATCATAGCTGATTGCTCATCCCGATGTTAAGTTGGAAACTGCAACCATTTTTGCCTTGTCATCTGATGGTTTTTTTCCCTGTATTGTTTAAAACCCTGTGATGGATATTTTTTTAAAAATCGTCTTCGACAACTTTTTTTCCCTGAGGAAGGGGTGTGTGAGGGGATCCAGGAGTGTCCCTATTAACTGTTTGAAGAGAGAGAGAGGGTTATTTACCACCGATATGTTGCTTTTGAAAAGAGAGAGAGACGAAGATTAACGGTTGGACTGTCACTTTAAGGCATTGGAAGTAACTTTGGATTTTTACTGAGTTTGGAGTTGGAGACAGCACCAAGCAGCTCGTAAGTTGCTACAGTGACCGACAGCAGGTTGTTGATGTTACTTCCAAGGACTGGTTGCCTGCTTGTGCATTTCTTCACAGACAAAGGAAGGAGGGACTCTTTGAATGACAGGTGATGCTCAGCCTGGTGAAATAAATGGGAGGTCAGATGATACAGACCTCAGACACATGATCTGGACACTGAATGAGCATTGTTGTGCCCGCAGAGAAAGTGGGTTTTGGAGGATCGATCAGGCGGATCGATCCAAATTGCTATTCCAGCGGTGATGAAGGGGTTGACTGGTGGGGAGTTGTCTATGTGTCCACCCTTGCCGGGGTGATAGCTCCACCACAGGAAAACCGGTCCCCCTGGTTAAAGTCACAGTCGGTGACTTGTAAAGGATTTCAGAGGATGACGAGAAGATCGACGGCAACAGCTCTCCTGAAGATTCAACTCTCTCTCTCTCCATCACTATTCAACTAAATACCACGAACTGAACTGAACTTTACTCAACATCGTAAGACTGTATCTTTTTACCCCTAGACTTAAAGAAGCCTGGTTATCATACATACATTTCCACACTTACTGATTTACGTACTTTTATATATATTTATTGCTAACCTGTGTAATTTATTTACATTGATATTACTGTATTGCATAGTTACTAATAAATATTAGTAGTAGTTTATAGCAATACGAGACTCCAAAGTGGTTTCTATTTCTGCTGGTTTCTTTATCCCCGTCACGGGGTACGTGACACCACCAAGACAGAAGTGGTTTGCCAGTGGAGTACCAGTGTCCCACCCACTCTACCTGCCTTCACTGTTGGTGATGAAAAGCTGTCAGTAGTGCCATCTTTCAAATATCTTGGGAGCATTCTGTCTGAGGATAGTGGCATTGACAACAACACCCAGAGCCACATTAAAGAGGCATCAGCTGCCTTTGGGAGACTTCAATGTAGAGTCTTTCAGAACAGGAGCCTTCGTCCCTCCACAAAGGTCGTCGTAAACCAAGTGGTCTGTGTCACCACCCTCCTTTACAGCTGTGAAGCTTGGGTAACCTACAGCCGTCACGTCAAGTCCTTGGAGCGCTTCCAGATAAGCTGCCTCCAGCGCATCCTGGGAATCACCTGGCGTGAGCTGGTGCCTCACACTGAAATACTTGTAAAGACCAACTGCAGAAGTATTGAGGCCATGATCACCCAGCGTCAGCTGCAGTGGCTGGGGCATGTGATAAGGATGCCCCCGTGTCGGCTACCCCGCAGAGTGTTATACGGACAGCTACATCATGGTCAAGGCTCAGCTGGGGGGGCCGAAGAAGCACTATAAGGATCAGATGAAGAATGCTTTAAGGAAGTGCAAGATTAGATCCAAGGGCCTGGAGGAGGTTGCTGCTGACCGTACCATTTGACAACAGCTGTGTAGGGACGGGGTTCGTATTCTGGAGATGGAAAGAACAACCAGAAGACAGCAGAAGAGAGCCAGGAGAAATGTAGCCATGGGTTGCCACTACTACCACATATACATGTCCCACCTGCAATAGAGATTGTGGGTCCAGGATAGGACTGTATAGTCATCAAAGATCTCACTATTAAAGGAGTGGACATCGTCATCGGATTTTGATGGACAACCAAAGAAGAACCTCCTACCTGATGGTAACGGTGAGAAAAGGGCATGCCCTGGGTGCTGGAGGCCCTTAATAATGGACGCTGCCTTTTTAAGGCACCGCTCCCTAAAGATATCCTTGATACTTTGTAGGCTAGTGCCCAAGATGGAGCTGACTAGATTTACAACCTTCTGCATCTCCTTTCGGCAGAATCTGAAATTCTGCCAGTAACAGTAGTGTCATCAGCAGATTTGCAGATATCATTTGAGTTGTGCCTCATGACACAGTCAGTGTAGCAAGAGTAGAGCAGTGGGCTAAGCATACATTTTTGAGCTGCACCCATATCTACATGGGCTTTAGCAAGGCATTTGACAAGGTCCTGCATGGGTGGTTAGTCAAGAAGGTTTAGTTGCTTGGCATTCAAGATGAGGTAGTAAATTGGATTAGACATTGGCTTTGTGGGAGAAGCCAGAGAGTGGTAGTAGATGGTTGCCTCTCTGACTGGAGGCCTGTGACTAGTGGAATGCCACAAGGATCGGTACTGGGTCTGTTGTTGATTGTCATCTATATATCAATGATCTGGATGATAATGTGATTAACTAGATCAGCAAATTTGCGCATGACACAAGGATTGGGGTGTAGTGAATGTTGAGGAAGACTATCAAAGCTTCCAGTGGGATCTGGACCAGCTGGAAAAATAGGCTGATAAATGGCAGATGGAAATTAATGCAGACTAGTGTAAAGTGCTGCACTTCAGTAGGACCAACCAGGGTAGATCTTACACAGTGAAGGAGTGTGGTAGAACAAAGGGATCTGGGAATACCAGTCCATTATTCATTGAAAGTGGCAGCAAAGAAAGCTTTTGGCACATTGGCCTTCATAAATCAAAGTATGGAGTACAGAAGATCGGATATTATTGCGATGTTGGTGAGGCCTAATTTGGCATATTGTGTGTAGTTTTGATCACCTACCTACAGGAAAGATGTAAATAAGGTTGAAAGAGTACAGAGAAAATTTACGAGGATGTTGCCAGGACTGGAGGGCCTGAGTTATAAGGAAAGATTGAATTGGTTAGGACTTTATTCCTTGAAACATAGGAGAATGAGAGGAGATTTGATAGAGGTATACAAAATTCTGAGAGTTATAGATCAGGTAAATGCAAGCAGGCTTTTTCCACTGAAGTTAGGTGAGACTACAACTAGAGGTCATGCGTTAAGGGTGAAAGGTGAAATATTTAAGGGGAACATGAGGAGAAACTTCTTCACTCAGAGGGTCGTGAGAGTGTGGCACAAGCTGCCAGCACAAGTGGTGCACGCAATATTGATTTTTACGTTTAAGAGAAATTTGGATAAGCGTATGGAGGGCTATGGTCTGGGTGCAGGTTGGTGGGACGAGGCAGTTTAAGTGGTTTCGGTATACACTAGATAGGTGAAGGGCCTGTACTTTTCTATGACTCTGTTGACTAGTTTTGAATTGTTGTTACTATTTCATTTTAGAAAAAAGTAGTCATTATACACATAGCAAGATTCCTCAATCAGTATGTGTTAATGAGCAAAATAATTGTTTTTCTAAATGGTGGACATTGTGGAATAAATATTGACCACAACATCTTGGATAACTTAAACAACAGGAATTCTGCAGATGCTGGAAATTCAAGCAACATACATCAAAGTTGCTGGTGAACGCAGCAGGCCAGGCAGCATCTATAGGAAGAGGCGCAGTCGACGTTTCAGGCCGAGACCCTTCGTCAGGACTAACTGAAGGAAGAGTGAGTAAGGGATTTGAAAGCTGGAGGGGGAGGGGGAGATGCAAAATGATAGGAGAAGACAGGAGGGGGAGGGATGGAGCCGAGAGCTGGACAGGTGATAGGCAGAAGGGGATACGAGAGGATCATGGGACAGGAGGTCCGGGAAGAAAGACGGGGGGGGGTGACCCAGAGGATGGGCAAGAGGTATATTCAGAGGGACAGAGGGAGAAAAAGGAGAGTGAGAGAAAGAATATGTGCATAAAAAAGAGTAACAGATGGGGTACGAGGGGGAGGTGGGGCCTAGCGGAAGTTAGAGAAGTCAATGTTCATGCCATCAGGTTGGAGGCTACCCATACGGAATATAAGGTGTTGTTCCTCCAACCTGAGTGTGGCTTCATCTTTACAGTAGAGGAGGCCGTGGATAGACATGTCAGAATGGGAATGGGATGTGGAATTAAAATGTGTGGCCACTGGGAGATCCTGCTTTCTCTGGCGGACAGAGCGTAGATGTTCAGCAAAGCGGTCTCCCAGTCTGCGTCGGGTCTCACCAATATATAAAAGGCCACCTCGGGAGCACCGGACGCAGTATATCACCCCAGTCGACTCACAGGTGAAGTGATGCCTCACCTGGAAGGACTGTTTGGGGCCCTGAATGGTGGTAAGGGAGGAAGTGTAAGGGCATGTGTAGCACTTGTTCCGCTTACACGGAAAAGTGCCAGGAGGGAGATCAGTGGGGAGGGATTGGGGGGACGAATGGACAAGGGAGTTGTGTAGGGAGCGATCCCTGCGGAATGCAGAGAGAGTGGGGGAGGGAAAGATATGCTTAGTGGTGGGATCCCATTGGAGGTGGCGGAAGTTACGGAGAATAATATGTTGGACCCGGAGGCTGGTGGGGTGGTAGGTGAGGACCAGGGGAACCCTATTCCTAGTGGGGTGGTGGGAGGATGGAGTGAGAGCAGATGTACGTGAAATGGGGGAGATGCGTTTAAGAGCAGAGTTGATAGTGGAGGAAGGGAAGCCCCTTTCTTTAAAAAATGAAGACATCTCCCTCGTCCTAGAATGAAAAGCCTCATCCTGAGAGCAGATGCGGCGGAGACGGAGGAATTGCGAGAAGGGGATGGCGTTTTTGCAAGAGACAGGGTGAGAAGAGGAATAGTCCAGATAGCTGTGAGAGTCAGTAGGCTTATAGTAGACATCAGTGGATAAGCTGTCTCCAGAGACAGAGACAGAAAGATCTAGAAAGGGGAGGGAGGTGTCGGAAATGGACCAGGTAAACTTGAGGGCAGGGTGAAAGTTGGAGGCAAAGTTAATAAAGTCAACGAGTTCTGCATGTGTGCAGGAAGCAGCGCCAATGCAGTCGTCGATGTAGCGAAGGAAAAGTGGGGGACAGATACCAGAATAGGCACGGAACATAGATTGTTCCACAAACCCAACAAAAAGGCAGGCATAGCTTGGATAACTTGCTCATCTTCAAAATAGAGCTGTTATCTTTTATGTCCAAGTGCAAAGACATACAGGACTTTAATTGAATGCTTTATTTCAACATTTCCCTATTAGGCAATCTAGTGCTAACTCTGCACCACATTCAACAGTGATGCACTGGAGTGTTAGGTTAGATTTAAGTGCTCATTGAAATCCACAGCCATTTGAGATTAGCACCAACCCATTTAACCACAGTTTACTTACATCATGGACACAACTCTTACAATTTCCTTTGTTGTCTTCAGCAGGTAATTTCCCTTGCAGTTAAGTGACTTTTCTATCCCAGACCCTTCCACACCTTCGGAACACTTCCTTCGCCGTCTGTAATGGTCCTACCCGTTATTTCATCCTCCGTCGGATTCACGCATGCAATCGCCGTTTTTTTGACTTTGTCATGTTAGGCAAAGTTTGCAAGATCCTACATCTATGGACTCCAGAGCCTGCTGGCCATGAAACTAGCAGGCATGAACTTCAGATTGCCTCTGCCGTTGATCTCGCTGGCTCCAACACCTCAGGGCATATTCAAAACCCGGACTCCAGCAACGAGCATGGACACATTCAAAGTGATTGCGCAACCACCAACTGCGACTCCAGCCTTGAACTCCAGGCTGGGTCTTTATGTGCTGCTGTTGTGACTCCTGTCTCCCCTTCCCGCACCAATACTCTGCAATCCCATCTCCTTCAGATCCCATCATCAGCTCCTGGGCCCTCAGAGGCTCCATCTTCCTCTCACCCCAACCCTCCCTTCTCCATTGACACCCTCAGCCTCCCCCCTCCCCCCTCTGATCCCAGCTCTCATCCGTGCCGGGTCTTTACCATCCCCTCTGACCTTCAACTGTCGGAGGCAGAACGCTCTGTCCTCAGTAAGGGCCTCACCTTTGTCCCCCTTCGCCCACACCTCAGCGAGTTCCGTGTTCGCCACGATGCGGAACTCTTCTTCCGCCGTCTCTGTGCCTACTTCTTCGGCAAGGACTCTTCCACCCCCACCGATGACCCCTTCTCCTGTCTTCAACCCTCCTCTTCTTCATGGACACCCCGCTCTGGTCTTCTGCCTGCTCTGGATCTCTTTATTGCTAACTGCCGACAGGACATCAACCGTCTCGACTTCACCGCACCTTGTCCCCATTCCAACCTCACTCCTTCAGAATGCTCTGCTCTCCACTCCCTCCGCACTAATCCTAACCTTATTATTAAACCCGCCGATAAGGGGGGTGCTGTTGTAGTCTGGCACACTGACCTCTACCTTGCCGAGGCATAGCGACAACTCGCGGATACCTCCTCTTATTTACCCCTCGATCGTGACCCCACTAAGGAGAACCAGGCCATTGTCTCCTACACCATCACCAACTTTATCCGCTCAGGGGATCTCCCGTCCACTGCTACCATCCTTATAGTTCCCACACCCTGCACTTCCCGTTTCTACCTCCTACCCAAGATCCACAAACCTGCCTGTCCTGGCCGACTTATTGTCTCAGCTTGCTCCTGCCCCACCGAACTCGTTTCTGCATACCTCGACACGGTTTTATCACCCCTTGTTCAATCCCTTCTGACCTATGTTCGTGACACTTCTCACGCTCTTAAACTTTTCGATGATTTTAAGTTTCCCGGCCCCCACCGCTTTATTTTCACCATGGATGTCCAGTCCCTATATACTTCCATCCCCCATCAGGAAGGTCTCAAAGCTCTCCGCTTCTTTTTGGATTCCAGACCTAATTAGTTCCCCTCTACCACCACTCTGCTCCATCTAGCGGAATTAGTCCTTACTCTTAATAATTTCTCCTTTGGCTCCTCCCACTTCCTCCAAACTAAAGCTGTAGCTATGGGCACCTGTATGGGTCCTAGCTATGCTTGCCTTTTTGTTGGCTTTGTGGAACAATCTATGTTCCATGCCTATTCTGGTATCTGTCCCCCACTTTTCCTTCGCTACATCGACGACTGCATTGGCGCTGCTTCCTGCACACATGCAGAGCTCGTCGACTTTATTAACTTTGCCTCCAACTTTCACCCTACCCTCAAGTTTACCTGGTCCATTTCCGACACCTCCCTCCCCTTTCTAGATCTTTCTGTCTCTGTCTCTGGAGACAGCTTATCCACTGATGTCTACTATAAGCCTACTGACTCTCACAGCTATCTGGACTATTCCTCTTCTCACCCTGTCTCTTGCAAAAACGCCATCCCCTTCTCGCAATTCCTCCGTCTCCGCCGCATCTGCTCTCAGGGTGAGGCTTTTCATTCTAGGACGAGGGAGATGTCCTCCTTTTTTAAAGAAAGGGGCTTCCCTTCCTCCACTATCAACTCTGTTCTTAAACGCATCTCCCCCATTTCACGTACATCTGCTCTCACTCCATCCTCCTGCCACCCCACTAGGAATAGGGTTCCCCTGGTCCTCACCTACCACCCCACCAGCCTCCGGGTCCAACATATTATTCTCCGTAACTTCTGCCACCTCCAACGGGATCCCACCACTAAGCACATCTTTCCCTCCCCCACTCTCTCTGCTTTCCGCAGGGATCGCTCCCTACGTGACTCCCTTGTCCATTCGTCCCCCCCATCCCTCCCCACTGATCTCCCTCCTGGCACTTATCCTTATAAGCGGAACAAGTGCTACACATGCCCTTACACTTCCTCCCTTACCACCATTCAGGGCCCCAAACAGTCCTTCCAGGTGAGGCGACACTTCACCTGTGAGTCGGCTGGGGTGATATACTGCGTCCGGTGCTCCCGATGTGGCCTTTTATATATTGGCGAGACCCGACGCAGACTGGGAGACCGCTTTGCTGAACACCTATGCTCTGTCCGCCAAAGAAAGCAGGATCTCCCAGTGGCCACACATTTTAATTCCACATCCCATTCCCATTCTGACATGTCTATCCACGGCCTCCTCTACTGTAAAGATGAAGCCACACTCAGGTTGGAGGAACAACACCTTATATTCTGTCTGGGTAGCCTCCAACCTGATGGCATGAATATCAACTTCTCTAACTTCCGCTAATGCCCCACCTCCCCCTCGTACCCCATCCGTTATTTATTTTTATACACACATTCTTTCTCTCACTCTCCTTTTTCTCCCTCTGTCCCTCTGAATATACCCCCTGCCCATCCTCTGGGACCCCCCCCCCTTGTCTTTCTTCCCGGACCTCCTGTCCCATGATCCTCTCGTATCCCTTTTGCCTATCACCTGTCCAGCTCTTGGCTCCATCCCTCCCCCTCCTGTCTTCTCCTATCATTTTGGATCTCCCCCTCCCCCTCCCACTTTCAAATCTCTTACTCACTCTTCCTTCAGTTAGTCCTGACGAAGGGTCTCGGCCTGAAACGTCGACTGTACCTCTTCCTAGAGATGCTGCCTGGCCTGCTGCGTTCACCAGCAACTTTGATGTGTGTTGCTTGAATTTTCAGCATCTGCAGAATTCCTGTTGTTTTCTGATTGGAGTTTTGTCAACATTTTAGTCCCTTTTTAGATATTAAGATTGCTGTAATATATTTCCTCTTCCTTAGTAGAGTTGAATATCAACAAAATAATCCCTCATTTGAAATGTTTTGCTGATTCACAGCTCTGGTAAAGAACAACTTAAATCCCACCATCCTGGCTAGGTCAATGGTAATTAAAGGAGAGCTTCTTTAGCTGATCAGGCTGACAAAATGACCTTTACCAAGTTTCTTTGTTGCCCACATTAATACATGTTTGCCACTTACTCATTTTATTGTCATGTGCTCTTCATGATTGTAACCTGAATATCATATACCCCTTAAACCACGACTCATGCCCCCCCTTACCCACCAACGTCCATCTTATGAACCAAGTAAATCAGTTAGTGCCACACCCCAATCTTCAGCTTAGTGGACTTAATGACTAAAAATCTGAGTTCATATTAAATGGGCCCAGTTGAGGCTACAATGGTCAATAAATTTAAAATTTTCATACACACTTGAGTAATAACATTTATTGTCAGAAGCATCTACATGTAGGATTCAGTCAAACTCCAAAGAAAATCAACTATATGCTTACAGAGTCACATCAAACAAATTTGAAAGTAAGTGTCTGTTCTATATTCATAGTCGGTGATGCCATAATATCTGCCCTAGCTTTTGTGTAGTCCAGTTTTTCTAGTAAACATGTTTCTTTAATAAAGATATCTGCCTGCAGGAGTGAACATCACAGTCCTATCCTCTTATAATCAGTGGACACTGCCTGCGGTGATCAGTAAATAATTTTTACCTATTTTGTTTGAAAACCTACTCTTCGATCTAGACATGAAAAATGAAAACACGTTCAGTAAGTGGAAGTGGTTTCATTTATAAGATTTTAAAAACTGATTAAAAAAACCCAAAGTACCTGTGACACCTGCATTCAAGATGAGTCTCAGAATTTTAGAACACAAAAGGGTGAAGGTTTTTCCTTTACCCTATGCCTTCTCTCCAAAAGAACACTCACCTATTATCCTTTTTTATGCCTTTTCCTGTTCAGTCCATCATTTGCTTTGACAGACATAGCAGACATTTTTGCCCTAATATCCTAAATTATTTATTTTTAAAATACGTTTTGTAACATCAATAATGTAATAAAGCTATGTCTTTATTAATTTGTGTGACATTGCTGTAAGATCTCTAGAATTAAAGGGTAAAAGAAGGACTTAGTTCACCAGGATATGAAGCTGTTTACCAAATGGTGAAAAAATATGTAAATATTGAAAAGAAATGTTATGAATTGGATAGAATTAGGTCACACTGTTTTCCAACCCTGCATTGAGCTGTATCAATCTCTACTGGAACATATATTCCCCAACAAACTGGGTATGCAACCTCTTTAAACTAATACACAAGACTGATGAGCAGGTGCGACGTTGCACCAGTAAAGCAGACTGAAAACAGCTGCTCAGCTGATCTCCCTGTTAGGCAATCTAGTGCTAACACTGCATACATGAATTATATCTGACCAGATATCATTGAAAGCTCAGTATTAAGTTATAATAAAGTGACTTCCTGAAGGCCATCCATAGCCTGTTGAGTTAGCCCAGGAACTGGGTCCTCTGTCACCTCGTCAGGCAGTGTGGGTGACAATTCGCATACTCTTGTTTCTGTTGGAGTGCACACTGCACCTTCACAATGCAATTTCTCCCGCTCTTGGGTGAACTTAGTATTCAAGATCAGTTCCGATATCTCCTGAGGCAAGGCCTTCATTTTTGCTTCATACTCGTTCTGAGCCTCCAGCTGGTACTAAATTTAGAAAACAACAAGAGAGAAACAGTTAAATGGGATGCTGAAATGGGATTTTTTTGTACATCATGTTGATTACAGATTGGGTGAAACATTAATTATGCTTAAAGTGAAAGGTCTCTACATGAACTGTTGACTGTTTATTCCTCTCCATAGATGCTGCCCGCCCTACTGAGTTCCTCCAGTGTTTTGTGTGTTGCTCTGAGTGGCTGAGCTACCAGAGGAAATAGGCTTTCTGTCTTATCTGTAACATACTTTATGTTTAACTCCTCATCTTCTGAACTTAGTGGTCATCTCATATTGGGCAGTGCCGCCCTGCTTTTTATAGGGGGAATGCTCGATTATTAAAGATGTTATCTTTCAGATGACATGTGAAATTAAGCCCTTGCCTGCACGCTCATGGATGCATTAGATTCCATAGTCTTACTTAAAGAAGAGAAGATATCACATTGTTGGCATAGTCCATATGATCTTTCAGAAACATAGAAAATAGGTGCAGGAGTAGGCCATTCAGCCCTTCAAGCCTGCACCGCCATTCAGTACGATCATGGCTGATCATCCAACTCAGAACCCTGTACCCGCCTTCCCCCCATACCCTCTGATCCCTTTAGCCACAAGGGCCATATCTAACTCCCTCTTAAATATAGCCAATGAACTGGCCTCAACTGTTTCCTGTGGCAGAGAATTCCACAGATTCACCATTCTGTGTGAAGAAGTTTTTCCTAATCTCAGTCCTAAAAGGCTTCCCCTTTATCCTCAAACTGTGACCCCTCATTCTGGACTTCCCCAACATCGGGAACAATCTTCCTGCATCTAGCCTGTCCAATCCCTTTAGGATTTTATACATTTCAATCAGATCCCCCCTCAATCTTCTAAATTCCAACGAGTATAAGCCTAGTTCATCCAGTCTTTCATCATATGGAAGTCCTGCCATCCCAGGAATCAATCTGGTGAACCTTCTTTGTACTCCCTCTATGGTAAGGGTGTCTTTCCTCAGATTAGGGGACCAAAACTGCACACAATACTCCAGGTGTGGTCTCACCAAGGCTTTTTACAACTGCAGTAGTACCTCCCTGCTCCTGTCCTCGAATCCTCTTGCTATAAATGCCAGCATACCATTCGCCTTTTTCACCGCCTGCTGTACCTGCATGCCCACTTCCAATGACTGGTGTATAATGACACCCAGGTGTCTCGTTGCACTTCCCCTTTTCCTAATCGGCCACCATTCAGATAATAATCTGTTTTCCTATTTTTGCCACCAAAGTGGATAACTTCACATTTATCCACATTAAATTGCATCTGCCATGAATTTGCCCACTCACCCAACCTATCCAAGTCACTCTGCATCCTCTTAGCATCCTCCTCACAGCTAACACTGCCGCCCAGCTTCGTGTCATCCGCAAACTTGGAGATGCTGCATTTAATTCCCTCATCCAAGTCATTAATATATATTGTAAACAACTGAGGTCCCAGCACTGAGCCTTGCGGTACCCCACTAGTCACTGCCTGCCATTCTGAAAAGGTCCCGTTTATTCCCACTCTTTGCTTCCTGTCTGCCAACCAATTCTCTATCCACATCAATACCTTACACCCAATACCATGTGCTTTAAGTTTGCACACTAATCTCCTGTGTGGGACCTTGTCAAAAGCCTTTTGAAAATCCAAATATACCACATCCACTGGTTCTCCCCTATCCACTCTACTGGTTACATCCTCAAAAAATTCTATGAGATTCGTCAGACATGATTTTCCTTTCACAAATCCGTGCTAACTTTGTCCGATGATTTCACCGCTTTCCAAATGTGCTGTTATCACATCTTTGATAACTGACTCTAGCAGTTTCCCCACCACCGATGTTAGGCTAACCAGTCTATAATTCCCTGGTTTTGCTCTCCCTCCTTTTTTAAAAAGTGGGGTTACATTAGCCACCCTCCAATCCTCAGGAACTAGTCCAGAATCTAAAGAGTTTGAAAAATTATCACTAATGCATCCACTATTTCTTGGGCTACTTCCTTAAGCACTCTGGGATGCAGACCATCTGGCCCTGGGGATTTATTCGCCTTTAATCCCTTCAATTTACCTAATTGAATTACCACTTCCCTACTAACATGTATTTCCCTCAGTTCCTCCATCTCACTGGACCCTCTGTCCCCTACTATTTCCGGAAGATTATTTATGTCCTCCTTAGTGAAGACAGAACCAAAGTAATTATTCAATTGGTCTGCCATGTCCTTGTTCCCCATAATCAATTCACCTGTTTCTGTCTGTAGGGGATCTACATTTGTCTTAACCAATCTTTTTCTTTTCACATATCTATAAAAGCTTTTACAGTCAGTTTTTATGTTCCCTGCCAGTTTTCTCTCATAATCTTTTTTCCCCTTCCTAATTAAGCCCTTTGTCTTCCTCTGCTGAACTCTGAATTTCTCCCAGTCCTCAGGTGAGCCACTTTTTCTGGCTAATTTGTATGCTTCTTCTTTGGAATTGATACTATCCCTAATTTCCCTTGTCAGCCACGGGTGCACTACCTTCCTTGATTTATTCTTTTGCCAAACTGGGATGAACAATTGTTGTAGTTCATCCATGCGATCTTGAAATGCTTGCCATTGCATATCCACCGTCAACCCTTTAAGTGTCATTTGCCAGTCTATCTTAGCTAATTCACGTCTCATACCTTCAAAGTTACCCTTCTTTAAGTTCAGAACCTTTGTTTCTGAATTAACTATGTCACTCTCCATCTTAATGAAGAATTCCACCATATTATGGTCACTCTTACCCAAGGGGCCTCTCACGACAAGATTGCTAATTAACCCTTCCTCATTGCTCAATACCCAGTCTAGAATAGCCTGCTCTCTAGTTGGTTCCTCGACATGTTGGTTCAAAAAACCATCCCGCATACATTCCAAGAAATCCTCTTCCTCAGCACCCATACCAATTTGGTTCACCCAATCTACATGTAGATTGAAGTCACCCATTATAACTGCTGTTCCTTTATTGCACACATTTCTAATTTCCTGTTTAATACCATCCCCAACCTCACTACTACTGATAGGTGGCCTGTACACAACTCCCACCAGCGTTTTCTGCCCCTTAGTGTTATGCAGCTCTACCCATATCGATTCCACATCCTCCCGGCTTATGTCCTTCCTTTCTATTGCGTTAATTTCCTCTCTAACCAGCAACGCCACCCCACCTCCTTTTCTTTCATGTCTATCCCTCCTTAATATTAATATCCCTGAATGTTGAGCTCCCATCCTTGGTCACCCTGGAGCCATGTCTCTGTGATTCCAACTATATCATATTCATTAATAACAATCTGCACTTTTAATTCATCCACCAAAGTCTCCAGAAAAGATTGCAGTACCTAGGAAAGTCATTAGTCAAAACTCTATGGGAGTGGGTACATTGCAAAAGTATTTCATTGACTGTGAACTATTCAGAAATTAAAGTGTATCCTTGGAAGAAAAGAGATTTTAGAAATCTCAAAGCAGGAGTCTCAAGCTTTCAGTCCTACACTTTCAAGTGTCTGCACAGGCTACCATGAGATTTAGGTTAAGTGACTTTTCTAATTGGATTTTTGCCAACATTTTAGTCCCTTTTTAAATATTAAAATTATTGTACTATAATTCCTCTTCCTTAATGGAGCTGAATATCTAGAAAGTAATTCCTCATTTGAAGCATTTTGCTGATTCACAGTACAGACAAGGAACAACTTAAATCCCACCATCCTTGCTGGGTCAATGGTAATTAGAGCAGAGCTTCTATAACTGGTCAGGCTGACAAAATGACCTTTACCAAGTTCCTTCGTTGCCCACATCAATACATGCTTGCTACTTATTTGTTTTATTGTCACATGTGCTCTTCATGATTGTAACCTAAATATTATATACCCCTGCTGACTCCAATGCTAGCAGTCCTGATGAAGGGTCTCAGCCAAGATATCGTCTTTACTCTTTTTCATAGATGCTGCTTGGCCTGCTGAGTTCCTCCAGCATTTTATGTGTGTTGCTTGGATTTCCAGCATCTGCAGATTTTACTCTTGTCTGAGATATAGGTTACTTAGGGTTTAGGAAGCAAGGATCAGACAGGCCCTAGAGAGTTACAAGTTAGCCAGCAAAGAGTTTAAGAATGGATTTAGGAGGGATAGAAGGGTCATGAGATGGTCTTGATGAGAAGGATTAAGAAAAACACTGAGGTATTGTACATGTATGCGAAGAAAAAGATGAATAGAGTGAGGATAGGACTGACCTAGATTTTCAGGGGTGTGGGAACTGAAGTGAAAATGCAAAGGATGGGGCAGTTGGTGCATAAGTAGTGGCAGCTTTCAGGGAGTTTATGAGGATGGATGGGCAGATGATAGAGCAAAGAAACACTCAACCAGATGGTTTGAGATGTTCTATTTTAATGCAAAGGGTATCATAAGCAAGGCGGATGAGCTTAAAGCGTGGATCAATACACGGAACTATGATGTTGTGGCCATTATAGACACTTGGATGTCTCGGGGGCAGGAATGGCTGTGGGTGGAAATCAGAAACAGGAAGGGTCAATAACTCCATTGGGTGTTTTTTATAGACCACCTAATAGTAACAGGCACATCAAGGAGCAGGTAGGGAGACAGATTCTGGAAAGGTGTAATAATAACGGGGTTGTCATGGTGGGAGATTTTAATTTCCCAAAGAATGATTGGCATGTCCCAAGAGCGAAGGGTTTAGATCGGGTGGAGTTTGATAGGTGTGTTCAAGAAGGTTTCCTGACACAATATGTAGATAAGCCTACAAGAAGAGAGGCTGTACTTGATCTGGTATTGGGAAATTAACCTGGTCAGGTGTCAGATCTCTCAGTGGAGAGCATTTTGGAGATAATGATCACAACTCTACCTCCGACCTTTACCATAATGCTGGAGAGGGATAGGAGCAGACAATTTGGGAAAATATTTAATTGGGGTAGGGAGAAATATGATGCTATTAGGCAGGAACTTGGGAACATAAATTGGGAGCAGATGTTCTCAGGGAAATGCACGGCTGAAATGTGGCAAATGTTCAGGGAACATTTGCATGGAATTCTGCATAGGTATGTTCCATTGAGGCAGGGAAAGGATGGTAGAGTAAAAGAACCATGGTATACATGGATGTAGAAAATCTAGTTAAGAAGAAAAGAAAAACTTATGAAAAGTTCAAGAAACTAGGTACTGTTAGAGCTCTAGAAAATTACAAGGGTGCCAGGAAGGAGCTCATGAATGAGATTAGGGGAACTAGAAGGGGCCATGAGAAGGCCTTGGCGAGCAGATTTAAGGAAAACCCCAAGGCATTCTACAAGTATGTGAAGAGCAAGAGGATGAGCCATGTGAGATTAGGACCACTCAGAAATGAGAGAGGAAACATGTGCATGGAGCCGGAGGAGGTAGCGGAGATACTTAGTGAATACTTTGCTTCAGTATTCACCAGTGAAAAGGACATTGGTGATTGTGGGGATGACTTACAATGGACTGATATGCTTGAGTGTATAGACATTAAGAAAGAGGATGTGCTGGAGCTTTTGCAAGATATTAAGTTAGATAAGTCACTGGGACCAGAGAAGATATACCCCAGGCTACTGTGGAAAGTGAGGGAGGAGATTTTCAGAGGATACTGAAGGTGTGTTTGTTAGGTGTGTTCAAGAAGGTTTCCTGACACAATATGTAGATAAGCCTACAAGAGGAGAGGCTGTACTTGATCTGGTATTGGGAAATGAACCTGGTCAGGTGTCAGATCTCTCAGTGGAGAGCATTTTGGAGATAGTGATCACAACTCTACCTCCGACCTTTACCATAATGGATTATGAATTTGAATTATGATTATGAACTTAAAGAGGGGTAACTTTGAAGGTATGAGACATGAATTAGCTAAGATAGACTGGCAAATGACACTTAAAGGATTGACGGTGGATATGCAATGGCAAGCATTTCAAGATCGCATGGATGAACTACAACAATTGTTCATCCCAGTTTGGCAAAAGAATAAATCAAGGAAGGTAGTGCACCTGTGGCTGACAAGAGAAATTAGGGATAGTATCAATTCCAAAGAAGAAGCATACAAATTAGCCAGAGTAAGTGGCTCACCTGAGGACTGGGAGAAATTCAGAGTTCAGCAGAGGAGGACAAAGGGCTTAATTAGGAAGGGGAAAAAAAGATTATGAGAGAAAACTGGCAGGGAACATAAAAACTGACTGTAAAAGCTTTTATCGATATGTAAAAAGGAAAAGACTGGTAAAGACAAATGTAGGTCCCCTACAGACAGAAACAGGTGAATTGATTATGGGGAACAAGGACATGGCAGACCAATTGAATAATTACTTTGGTTCTGTCTTCACTAAGAAGGACATAAATAATCTTCCAGAAATAGTAAGGGACAGAGGGTCCAGTGAGATGGAGGAACTGAGCGAAATACTTGTTAGTAGGGAAGTGGTGTAAGGTAAATTGAAGGGATTGAAGGCAGATAAATCCCCAGGGCCAGATGGTCTGCATCCTAGAGTGCTTAAGGAAGTAGCCCAAGAAATAGTGGATGCATTAGTGATAATTTTTCAAAACTCATTAGATTCTGGACTAGTTCCTGAGGATTGGAGGGTGGCTAATGTAACCCCACTTTTTAAAAAAGGAGGGAGAGAGAAGCCGGGGATTTATAGACCGGTTAGCCTAACGTTGGTGGTGGGGAAACTGCTGGAGTCAGTTATCAAAGATGTGATAACAGCACATTTGGAAAGCGGTGAAATCATCGGACAAAGTCAGCATGGATTTGTGAAAGGAAAATCATGTCTGACGAATCTCATAGAATTTTTTGAGGATGTAACCAGTAGAGTGGATAGGGGAGAACCAGTGGATGTGGTATATTTGGATTTTCAAAAGGCTTTTGACAAGGTCCCACACAGGAGATTAGTGTGCAAACTTAAAGCACACGGTATTGGGGGTAAGGTATTGATGTGGATGGAAAATTGGTTAGCAGACAGGAAGCAAAGAGTGGGAATAAACGGGACCTTTTCAGAATGGCAGGCGGTGACTAGTGGGGTACTGCAAGGCTCAGTGCTGGGACCCCAGTTGTTTACAATATATATTAATGACTTGGATGAGGGAATTAAATGCAGCATCTTCAAGTTTGTGGATGACACAAAGCTGGGTGGCAGTGTTAGCTGTGAGGAGGATGCTAAGAGGATGCAGAGTGACTTGGATAGGTTGGGTGAGTGGGCAAATTCATGGCAGATGCAATTTAATGTGGATAAATGTGAAGTTATCCACTTTGGTGGCAAAAATAGGAAAACAGATTATTATCTGAATGGTGGCCGATTAGGAAAAGGGGAGGTGCAACGAGACCTGGGTGTCATTATACACCAGTCATTGAAAGTGGGCATGCAGGTACAGCAGGCGGTGAAAAAGGCTAATGGTATGCTGGCATTTATAGTGAGAGGATTCGAGTACAGGAGCAGGGAGGTACTACTGCAGTTGTATAAGGCCTTGGTGAGACCACACCTGGAGTATTGTGTGCAGTTTTGGTCCCCTAATCTGAGGAAAGACATCCTTGCCATAGAGGGAGTACGAAGAAGGTTCACCAGATTGATTCCTGGGATGGCAGGACTTTCATATGAAGAAAGACTGGATGAATTGGGCTTGTACTCGTTGGAATTTAGAAGATTGAGGGGGGATCTGATTGAAACGTATAAAATCCTAAAGGGATTGGACAGGCTAGATGCAGGAAGATTGTTCCCGATGTTGGGGAAGTCCAGAACAAGGGGTCACAGTTTGAGCATAAAGGGGAAGCCTTTTAAGACTGAGATTAGGAAAAACTTCTTCACACAGAGAGTGGTGAATCTGTGGAATTCTCTGCCATAGGAAACAGTTGAGGCCAGTTCATTGGCTATATTTAAGAGGGAGTTAGATATGGCCCTTGTGGCTACAGGGATCAGGGGGTATGGAGAGAAGGCTGGAGCGGGGTTCTGAGTTGGATGATCAGCCATGATCATAATAAATGGCGGTGCAGGCTCGAAGGGCCGAATGGCCTACTCCTGCACCTATTTTCTATGTTTCTATGTTTCTATGATACAGTGGGACATTAATAGGACACAGAACTGGACTGAGAAATGGCAGATGGAGCTCAATCCAAATAAATGTGAAGTAGTTCATTTTGGTAGGTCAAATTTGAAGACAGAATATAATATTAATGGTAAGACTCTTGGCAGTGTGAAGGATCTGAAAGATCTTGAGGTTCATATGCACAGTACACTCAAAGCTACTGCGTAGGTTGACAGTGTTGTTAAGAAGGCATATTGTGTTTGTGAGTATCAGCTTGTGAGTTCAAGAGCTGTAATGTTACAGCTATATTAAACCTTAGTTAGACCCCACTTGAAGTACTGTGCTCAGTTCTGGTCACCTCATTACAGGAAGGATGTGGTACTATAGAGAGAGTGCAGAGGAGATTTACAAGAATGTTGCCTGGATTGGGGTGCATGTCTTATGAGAATAGGTTGAGTGAACTTGGTCTTTTCTCCTTGGAGCGATGGAGGATAGAGGTGACCTGATAGAGGTGTATAAGATGATGAGAGACGTTGATCGTGTAGGTAGTCAGAGGCTTTTTCCCGGGGCTGAAATAGTTAACACAAGAGGGCATAGTTTTAAGGTGCTTGGAAGTAGATACAAGGGGGATGTCAGAGGTAAGTTTTTGACACAGAGAGTGGTGAGTGTGTGGAATGCATCGCCAGCAGAGACAATAGGGTCGTTTAAGAGTCTCTTAGGCAGGTACATGGAGCTTAGAAAAACAGAGGGCTATGCGGTAGGGAAATTATAGGCAGTTTCTAGAGAAGGTTACATGGTCAGCACAACATTGTGGGCCGAAGGGCCTGTAATGTGCTGTAAATTTCTATTTTTATATGATCAGGGATAAAAGGGGAAATGTGCTAGGAGTCAGAAGATAGGGGATGCCCTTAATGAATATTTTGCTTCAGAATTCACCTATGAGAGGGATCTTGATGAATGTGAGGACAGTATAAAACAGGCTGATATGCTAGAGCATGTCAAATTTATGAAAGAGAATGTGCTGAAACTTAGTCCCTGGGGTTGGATGGGATATAGGCCAGGTTACTTCTGGAAGTGAGGAGAGTTTACTGTACCTCTGGTGATGATCTTTGTGTCCTCATTAGTCACAAGAATAGTACCAGAAGGTTGGAGGGTGGCAAGTGTTATTTCTTTATTCAAGTAAGTTTGTTGGGATAACCCTGGGAATTATAGACTGGTGAGTCTTTTGTCTGTGGTGGGCAAACTATTGGACAGGATTCTTAGAGACAGGGTTTATGAGTATTTTCAGAAGACTAGACTGATTAGGGACTGTTAACATGGCTTTTAAGGAGCAGGTCATGCCTCACAAGCCTGATTAAATTCTTTGAGGAGGTAACAAAACAAATTGATGAAGCTATAGTGTATGTGGGGTATGTAGATTTTTGGTAAGCTACCTATGATAGGTTCATTCAGAAAATCCAGAGGTATGCGATCCAGGGAAACTTGGTTGCATGGATTCAGAATTGGCTTGTTCACTGAAGGCAGAGGGTAGAGGTAGATGGAGCATATTCTGCCTGGAGACCGGTGGCCAGTGGTGTTCTGCAGGGATCTGTCCTGGGACCCCTGCTCTTTGTGTTTTTTTTATAAATGACTTACATGAGGAAGTGGAAGGGTGGGTTAGAAAGTTTGCAGATGACACAAAGGATGGTAGTGGCATAGATAGTGTAGAATGTTGCCGTGGGTTACAACAGGACATTGACAGGATGCAGAGCTGGGATGAGAAATGGCAGGTGGAGTTCAATCTGGAAAAGTGAAGTGATTCATTTTGAAATGTCGAACTTCAAGACAGAATACAGCTTTAATGGCAGGATTCTATAGCAGTTTGGTGGAACAGAGGGATTTTTGGGTCAAAGTACATGAATCCCTTAAAGTTGCCACGCAATTTGGTAGGGTAGTTAAGAATGTGTACGGTGTGTTGGCTTTCATTAGCCGGGGACTGAGTCTGAGAGCCATCAGGTAATGTTGCAGCTCTATAAAGCTCTAGTTAGACCACACAGAACATTGTGTTTAGTTCTGGCCCCCTAATTATAGGAAGGATGTGGAAGTTTTAGAGAGGGTGCAGAGAAAAACTACCAGGAGGCTGCATGGATTAGAGGGCTTGTCTCAGGAGGATAGGTTGAGTGAGCTAGGGCTTTTCTTTCTGGAGGATGAGAGGTGACTTGATAGAAGTGTATAAGGTGATAAGAGCCATAGATAGAGTGGACAGCCAGTGACTTCCTGGGGTGAAAATTACTGATGCAAGGAATCATAATTTTAAATTGATTAGAGGAAAGAATAGGGGGGAAGGGAATGTCGGAGTTAGGTTTCTTTATTCACAAAGAGAATGGCAGGTCCATGGAATATGCTGCCGGGGCAATAGCAGAGGTACATAACAATGACATTTAAAAAACTGAGGCGCATACAGTACATGTATAAAAGAAAACCGGAAGGCTATGTGGGAGGGAAGAGTTAGATTGATTTTAGAATAGGTTATAAGGTTGGCACAACATTGTGAGCCAAAGGTCCTGTATTGTGCTGTACTCTTCTGTTTAGCTTGAACCCTCATCTTTCTCACTCAGAACCATTAAAACTTATTAATCTGAAATATTTTCCACTGGATATTAGGCTGTTGTGAAATCCACCACTTGGATTATGACGCAAACAACAGGAATTCTGCAGATGCTGGAAATTCAAGCAACACACATCAAAGTTGCTGGTGAACGCAGCAGGCCAAGCAGCATCTATAGGAAGAGGCGCAGTCGACGTTTCAGGCTGAAACGTCGACTGCGCCTCTTCCTATAGATGCTGCTTGGCCTGCTGCGTTCACCAGCAACTTTGATGTGTGTTACTTGGATTATGATGTAGGTAGATATGGAAGCATTATGCAGTAATATGAACAGGCCACTCAGCCCATTGAGTCTGTTCCAGCTTTCAATCACTGATTTGATTGTAAACTTAATTCTAGGTTCCTACCAATCCAATAGTGACATTTCACATCCTTACTTATCAACAATCTATACACCCCTTTGGCTTAACAATATTCCAAGATCCTGCTTCCTCCAAAGATACCACACTCAGAAAAACAACAGGAATTCTGCAGATGCTGGAAATTCAAGACCCTTCTAGGGTCTCGGCCTGAAACGTCGACTGCACCTCTTCCTACAGATGCTGCCTGGCCTGCTACCTTCACCAGCAACTTTGATGTGTATTGCTTGACACTCAGAAAAATATCATCTCATTGTCACATTAAAGAAAGTGCAACATTTTCTCCACTTCTATCAAGACTCTTCGGTATCTTACAAGTCTCAATCAAGTTTCCCTTCATTCAAGAACAACATAATGTCAAGCAGGAGAAGGCTAATGAAGACTTCCCCACCATTCATGATGATGGCTGATCTGCCCGAGGCTTCAACTCCTCCGTGCAAGATCCCCATAAGTTCTCAACCTCCCAATCTCCCTCCATTTTAAACACTTCCAGGGTGTCAGCCTCCACAACTCTTTTGAGTAAAGAACTACAGAGATTTATTGCCCTCTGCAAGAAGAAATTTCAGAATTATTGTCACCGGCACAAGTCATGAAATTTGTTATTTTATGGTGGCAGCAGACAATAAAAAAAGTTACAATAGACATGCAGTAAGCAGTGCAAAGGAGGAATAGTGAGGTAGTGTTCATGGGTTTATGGACCGCTCAGAAATCTGATGGCAGAGGAGAAGAAATTGTTCCTAAAATACTGAGTGTTGATCTTCAGGCTCCTGTATCTCCTCCATGATGGTAGTAATAAGAAGAGGGCATGTCCCAGATAGTGAGGGTCCTTCATAATGACTGCTGCCTTCTGAAAATGTCCTCGATGGTGAGAAGGCTTCAAAAAGTGGTATCTCAGTATGTACAGTATATAGTTTTAAGTGACTAGCCACTCACTAGTAAAAACATCTTGACATTTATCCTGTCATGGTCCCTTGGGATCTTAAATATTTCAACGAGACCATCCCTCATTCCTGGTTAATGGTAAGAGTTCATAGCATTAAAAAAGGTTGGGAACCTCTGTTTTAAACAAAGACTAGTAACTCACCTGTTTAGCCTCTCTCGAAAGGATAATCCTCTCGTCCTTCTCCTAAAGGAGCTGACGCAAGTCTAACCTGTTCAAACTTTTCTCATGAGACAACTCACTGATGTGCAGGTATATCTGCTTTCTTTGAACCACTTCCAACATACTAAAAGCTTTCCTTAAGTAAAAATTAGTTCTGCATGCAATATCCGGATGTGGTCTCACCAATACCAAATGACTCTGAAGTGTAACCTTCCCAATTTTGTGTTTAATCCACCTAACAATGCTGGCTGGTATAGTGGCAACAGCGCTGGACTTTGGGGCGGGAGTTCCCGAGTTCGAATCCAGCCGGCTCCCGTGCATGCTTTGCATCTGTGCTGGGTTGAGCGTCGAGCTAACAACTCAACATTGTAAAAAAGAAATTGCCTGCTACAGAAACATCAACAGCAGAAGTTGATGGCCTATGCTCTCTCGTGAGTTGAAAGGCAATTTCTTCTTCCACCTAACAATAAATGATAATATTGATAGCTTTCCTAATTATTTGTGGTACTTGCAAACAAGTCTTCTGCAAAGTATGCTCTAAGACACTCACATTCCTTTATATTTCTGAGCTCTAATCGCACCATTAAAATATTATTATTATTATTAGTTAAAAATTTCTCCTGCTGCCTCTCAAAGTCCAACCCTATGTCCCCGTGTGAGAGGTGGAAATGAGTAAGGCTAGCCAACAGGGCTCTGGTGAAATTGTATAGGCCAATCCCCTGTACAGTGGACACAACGGATGACAGAAACATTGATGAACTCTAGCCATACCATTGACTTTGGACGATGGAGAGGGGAGGACGTAAATGGCCTATGCTTCACTGGGAGCTAAGGGCCCAAGAAGAAGAAGAACTTTTCCTGCTAAAATTAATAATTTCACATTTTCCACATTGTACTCTATCGGCCAGATATTTTGCCCCCTCATTTAACCTCATTTATCTCTTTGTGGTCACTTTATATCCTCCTCAGAAGTTAGTTTCCTATCTACCTTTGTGTCATCAACAGTCTCAGAAATTATATCTTGGCACCCACCTTCATCCGAATCATTTACATAAATTGTAAAATGTTGAGGACCCAGTATCTTTCCCTATGGCGCACCACTTGCTAATCTTGCCAACTGGAAGACAAGAAATTTAAGCCTGTTTTCTGTTTTTCTAGCCCTCTGTCTTTGCCAATACCTTAAATTCTGTTTTCTGCAATAACCAAATGTCTTCCAAAAATCAGTGTAGTTCCTGTTTATTCATTACTTACTCAAATAACTCCACTAAGCTGGTCAAACTTAATTTCCTTTCCCAAAACCATGTTGACCCTTCTTGATTACTATGAGTTTTTCATTGTGACCTGCTCCATAATAATAGCTTCTGACATTTTCCCTCTGAGTCATTAAGCTAATTGGTCTGTAGGTCTGTTCCCCTTTTGAAATGGAACAGTCTTCAAATCTAAGGAGTTTAAGGACATTAAAACCAAAGCATTATCTGTCTCAATGGTCGTTTATCTTAACAATCCAGAATTGAAGTCCATCAGGAACATGAGACATATTAGCCCATTGCTCCCAATTATTGAGTCCAATTCCAAATTTGTATTTACAGTATCTCTGGAGTATTCTTGAATTCTCAAAAATGAAGACTAAGGCAAAAATCTGTTGCTTCATCTGCTTTTTCCTTATTTTCCATTATTAAATATTCATTTTTTGTCAACCCAGTGCTCATTTTATTACATTTCTTGCTTGCTTTTCCTGTATTCTGTTTTACCTTTCCTTATTCATTTTTTAGATTAGAAGAGAACAGGAGAAGGCCACTCAGCCCTCAATCCTACTCCACCACGCAATATGATTACGGTTGATCTTTCCTCGCTCTTTAAATATACCTAATCATCTGGACTCCACAACTCTCCAGGGTAAATAATTAGAGATTCAGTGCTCAGAGCACTTCAGTTTTAAAATGACTGCCCCAAACTTGTAAATGTGTTCCCTTGTTTGAGATGCTTCCACTGATGGAAACATCTTAATATTTACCCTGTCATATTCCATAAGAATCTCAAAAATGTTTTTACAGGAATACCTTTTATACTTCTAAACTCCAAGGAATATAGATTAATTTCTTAAGCTCCTTGTGTTCAGACAACCTTCTCATCCCAGGAACTAGCCAAATGAAACTTTTTTGGAACTGCTTTCAATGTTGGTATATTTTCTCTTAAGTAATGGGCTTAAAACTGCGCACAGTAATGTGGGTGTAGCTTCAGCAATATCCTGTACAATCACAACAATACTACTCTATTTCTAAACTTCAGTCTTCCTGCAGTAAAGGTCAACAGGCCACTTGCTTCAGCTGCTTACTATTTTTTCTTTTGTAATTCACATACAAGAACATGTAGATCCCTCTAAACTTCATTCACTTGCAATATTTCTCCATTTAGATGTTAGTCTGCTTTTCAATTCCTCTTACTGATGCACATAACCTTTCACTTTGCCATATTAAATTCCATGTTTCACCTAGTACTTCTGTATCTAAACAGGTCTATGGCAGATACCATCTCCTCGGCCTTACACTCATCTCTGGAGCACTTGAACAGTGAAGACATCTACATCAGGCTATTATCAGGTTATTGACTAGAGTCTGCTTTCAATACTACTATTCCAAGCAAACTCATCACCAAATCCTGGATCCTGGAAGCGCTGTCACCTTCCTCTGCAACTGGATCTGTGGAATTCATTGCCATAGGCGGCTGTGGAGGCCAAGTCTTTAGGGCAGAGGTTGATAGATTCTTGATTGGTCAGGGCTTGAAGGGATACAGGGGAAGGCAGGAAATAGGGCAGAGAGGAAAATTGGATCAGCCATGATGAAATGTGGAATAGACTCGATGGGCCAAATGGCCTACTTCTGTTCCTATAATTTATGATTTTATGGACTCTTGACTTTCTGTCCAATAGACCACAATCAATAAGGATAGGCAGCAATACCTCTGCCATGATTTTTCTAATCACTGTTGCTCCACAAGGCTGCATCCTCAGCCCCCAGCTCTACTCCCTGTACACTCCGTGGAGAGCATTGTAACTGGCTACATCATCGCCTGGTATGGGGTGGGGCGTGACAGGGGGCTACTGCGGAGGATGAAAGTAAGCTGCAGAGGGTTGTTATCCAGGCTACCTTCAAGGAGCAGTGCCTCAGAAAGGCAGTGTCCTTCATTAAAAACCCCAACCACCCAGGACATGCCCTCTTCTCATTGCTACAAACAGGGAGGAGGTACAGAAGCCTAAAGGCACACACTCTACGATTCAGGAACAGCTTTTTCCCCTCTGCTATACGATTTCTAAATGAACATTAAACCCATGAACACTACCTCACCACTCTTTTATTTCCTTTTTTTTTGGCACTACTTATTTAATTTGACAATTTTATATATATATACTTACTGTAATTCAGTTTCTTTTTCTCTCTATCATCATGTATTACATTGAACTGCTGCTGCTGTTAACAAATTTTATGACATGCCAGTGATATTAAACCTGATTCTCTGACTGTGCTCTAACTATCTCCAAGTTTGCAGTGAGTCGCACATTAAATAATGTAAGTCAGATTACAAGAAGGAGATAGAGAACTTACTGGCGTGGTTTCATGACCACAACCTTTCCCTCAATGTCAGCAATGTCATTGAGTTCAGAAAGGAGGTCGGTGTACAACATGCTGTCTACATCAATGGTGTTGAGGTTGAGAGCTACAAGTTCCTAAGTATGAACATCTCCAATACTCTGTTCTGGTCCAACCACGTTGATGTCATGGCCAAGAAAGCTCACTAATTTCTAGTTCCTCAGGGGCTAAAGAAATTCCACATGTTTCCATTGACCCTTACCAACTTTTATCAATGCACCATAGAAAGAATTCTGACTTAGTATGGCAACTTGGTATGACTTGCTCTGCATGTGGCCGTAAGAAACTGCAGAGAGTTCTGGATATCTCTTAACACATCACTGGAACTAGCCTCTGCTCTATGGACTTTGTCTATGCTTCTCTCTGCCTCAGTGAAGCAGCCAACATAATCAAAGACCCCACCCAACCCAGGCATTCTCTCTTCTCCCCATTCCATCAAGCAGAATGTATAAAAACCTGAAAGCACATACCACCATACCACTAGGCTTATGTAAGGCCCTGGCAAAGGTTTTACTGCTACTGTGGCAGGGTATTTCATGTAACGGTGTTTCTGTAGAAGCCGTGTTTGGGTTACTGTTGGAGATAAGGGATGCTTAGGAAAGTGGGCCATCCAATCAGCAGAGTGGAATGGGGAGAACATTCTAGAACACGCTGGGGGACTGGTTTTGTGAGAGACAACTGGTGGTGGGTCTTTGTTCGGCGGGAGATGAAGAGAGAAAATGCTGAAGAGAACCAGTCATAAGATTCGATCCAGTGGGAAAACGTGGTTCGATGGAGCCCAGGTGCGGAGGTCTGCTGAGGATCGGTGAGTATGACTTTTGGAAGGTTTGAGCTCCAGCCTGTGCACATTTGACTGCTTAACTATAATGGGCCCTTTTGTTTTTTTTCTTCACTAACTCTCTGGTTGTTGACGCTCACAAATACACTCCTTTATAGTTGTATGCAGTGTGTGATCTGTTATTTCATGCTGACTGGCTATTGCAGGGCCGTAAATCACACAACATTCACACAAACCGGCGTCTGGGTGAGCGAGACTTCCCAATGCCATGGATCTGGCAGGACCAAAGTTGTATACTCCCTCGACATACGAAGCCAGAGAAAGGTGGGTTTCTTGCTGTGGAATCCAGTGGCTGTTAGTGAGGGCCTAATGAGCTGCATTTCCACAGACGCCCAGTAAAAGGGGGGTTCACTTATCCTCTCTCTCACTGCTGTCAGACTCTTGAACATGCACTTTGTGCAATAAGATAGACTCTTGGCCTCAATATCTACAGTACCTAGGTATGATCTTTATCGTTTACACGCACAGCACTTCTTTTGGTAGCTTTTACACTTTATTCTGCATTGTTATTGTTTTACCTTATTTTTAGCTCAATGCACTGTGTAAAGATTTGTTCTGTATGAACAATATGCAAGGCAACCTTTCCACTGTATCTCGGTACATGTGACAATAATAAACCAAAACTGATCCCATCCAATTGTCCTTATATCCTCATCACAATATGCCCTCGCACATCTAGATCCTGAGAGTCCAACCTCTCCCGGCCCCCCACACATCATTAATATAAATATATAAATCATAATGAATTGAGAGCAGGCATCGGAGGAGTAGAGGGAGACAGAATAGGAAGACTTTGGCTCAACGGGGCTTCAGCGTTAACAGGTCGAAGTGAGGTAGGTTGCCTGTGTAGAATACAGACAGGAAGTATGTGTGTGAGGCCAATGTTCTGTGCTGGGTGTCAGATGTGGGAAATCTGGGAGACTCCCAGCCTCCCGGACGACCACATCTGTGCCAGGTGCTTCCAGCTGCAGCTCCTTGGGGACCACATTAGGGAACTGGAGATGCAGCTCGATGACCTTCGTCTGGTCAGGGAGAGTGAGGGGGTGATAGAGAGGAGCTATAGGCAGGTAGTCACTCCGGTGCCTCAGGAGACAGATAAGTGGGTAACAGTCATGAGAGGGAAGGGCAGGAGTCAGAGGCTAGAGAGTACCTCAGTGGCTGTACCCCCTTAACAATAAGTGCTCCTGCTTGAGTACTGTTGGGGGAGATGGTCTACCTGGGGGAAGCAACAGTGGTCGTGCCTCTGGCACAGAGTCTGGCCCCGTGGCTCAGAAGGGTAGGGAAAGGAAAAGGATGGCAGCATTGATAGAGGACTCTATAGTTAGACAGTCAGACAGGAAAGTCTGTGGATGCAGAAAAGAAACACAGATGGTAGTTTGCCTCCCAGGTGTCAGGGTCCGGGATGTTTCTGATTGCGTCCACGATATCATGAAGTGGGAAGGAGAACAGCCAGAGGTCGTGGTACATATTGGTACCAACAACATAGGCAGGAAAAGGGAGGAGGTCCTGAAAGCAGACTATAGGGAGTTAGGAAGGAAGATGAGAAGCAGGTCCTCAAAGGTAGTAAACTTGGGATTACTGCCTGTGTCACGTGACAGTGAGTATAGGAATAGAGTGAGGTGGAGGATAAATGTGTGGCTGAGAGATTGAAGCAGGGGGCAAGGATTCAGATTTCTGGATCATTAGGACCTCTTTTGGAACAGGAGTGACCTGTACAAAAAGGACTTGTTGCACTTGAATCCCGGGGGACCAATATCCTGGCAGGGAGGTTTGCAAAGGCTACTGGGGAGAGTTTAATCTAGAATTGCTGGGGGGTGGGAACCAAAGCGAAGAGACTGGGGAAGAGGTGGTTGGCTCACAAATAGAGAAAGCTTGGAGACAGTGCGAGAGGGAGGATAGGCAGGTGATAGAGAAGGGACGCACTCAGACCATTGGTTTGAAATGTGTCTATTTTAATGCAAGGAGTATTATGAACAAAGCGGATGAGCTTAGAGCGTGGATCAGTACTTGGAGCTATGATGTTGTGGCCATTACAGAGACTTGGATGGCTCAGGGGCAGGAATGGTTACTTCGAGTGCCAGGATTTAAATGTTTCAGAAAGGACAGGGAGGGAGGCAAAAGAGTTGGGGGCGTGGCACTGTTGATCAGAGATAGTATCCTGGCCGCAGAAAAGGAGGAAGACATGGAGGGATTGTCTACAGAGTCTCTGTGGGTGGAAATCAGAAACAGGAAGGGTCAATAACTCCACTGGGTGTTTTTTTATAAACCACCTAATAGTAACAGGCACATAGAGGAGCAGACAGGGAGACAGATTCTGGAAAGATGTAATAATAACGGGGTTGTAGTGGTGGGAGATTTTAATTTCCCAAATATTGATTGGCATGTCCCTAGAGCAAGGGGCTTAGATGGGGTGGAGTTTGTTAGGTGTGTTCGAGAAGGTTTCTTGACAAAATATGTAGATAAGCCTACAAGAGGAGAGACTGTATTTGATCTAGTAATGGGAAATGAACCTGGTCAGGTGTCAGATCTCTCAGTGGGAGAAGATTTTGGAGATAGTGATCACAATTCTATATCCTTTACCATAATATTGGAGAGGGATAGGAACAGACAAGTTAGGAAAGCGTTTAATTGGAGTAAGGGGAATTATGAGGCTATCAGGCAGAAACGTGGAAGCATAAATTGGGAACAGATGCTCTCAGGGAAATGTACGGAAGAAATGTGGCAAACGTTCAGGGGATATTTGCATGGAGTTCTGCACAGGTACATTCCAATGAGATAGGGAAGGGATGGTAAGGTACAGGAACTGTGGTATGCAAAGGCTGTTGTAAATCTAGTCAAGAAGAAAAGAAGAGCTTACGAAAGGTTAAAAAAAACGAGGTAGTGATAGAGATCTAGAAGATGATAAGGCTAGCCGGAAGGAACTTAAGAAAGAAATTGAGAGAGCCAGAAGGGGCCATGAGAAAGCCTTGGCAGACAGGATTAAGGAAAACCCCAAGACATTCGACAAGTATGTGAAGAGCAAGAGGATAAGACATGAGAGAATAGGACCAATCAAGTGTCACAGTGGAAAAGTGTGTATGGAACTAGAGGAGATAGCAGAGGTACTTAATGATTACTTTGTTTCAGTATTCACTATGGAAAAGGATCTTGGCAATTGCAGGGATGACTTAGAGCAGACTGAAAAGCTTGAGGATGTAGACATTAAGAAAGAGGATGTGCTGGAGCTTTTGGAAAGCATCAAATTGGATAAGTCACCAGGACAGAACAAGATGTACCCCAGGCTACTGTGGGAGGCAAGGGAGGAGATTGCTGAGCCTCTGATGATGATCTTTGTATCCTAAGTGGGGATGGGAGAGGTTCCAAAGGATTGGAGGGTTGCAGATGTTGTTCCCTTTTTCAAGAAAAGGAGTTGGGATAGCCTGGGAAATTATTGTCCAGTGGGTCTTACTTCAGTGGTTGGTAAGTTGATGGAGATGATCATGAGAGGCAGGATTTATGAACTTTTGAAGGGGCATAATATGATTAAGAATAGTCAGCATGGCTTTGTCAAAGGCAGGTCATACCTTACAAGCCTGATTTAATTTTTTGAGGATGTGACTAAACACATTGATGAAGGTAGAGCAGTAGATATAGTGTATATGGATTTCAGCAAGGCATTTGACAAGGTACCCCATGCAAGGCTTATTGAGAAAGTAAGGAGGCATGGGATCCAAGGGGACATTGTTTTGTGGATCCAGAACTGGCTTGCCCACAGAAGGCAAAGAGTGGTTGTAGACGGGTCATATTCTGCATGGAGACCAGTGACCAGTGGTGTGCCTCAGGGATCTGTTCTGGGGCCCTTACTCTTTGTGATTTTTATAAATGACCTGGATGAGGAAGTGGAGGGATGGGTTAGTAAATTTGTTGATGACACAAAGATAGTGAGTGTTGTGGATAATGTGGAGGGCTGTCAGAGGTTACAGCAGGACATTGATAGGATGCAAAACTGGGCTGAGAAATGGCAGATGGAGTTCAACCCAGATAAGTGTGAGGTGGTTCATTTTGGTAGGTCAAATATGATAGCAGAATATAATATTAATGGTCAGACTCTTGGCAGTGTGGAAGATCAGAGGGATCTTGGGGTCCGAGTCCATCAGACACTCAAAGCTGCTGCGCAGGTTGACTGTGTGGTTGAGAAAGCATACGGTGCATTGGCTTTCATCAATCGTAGGATTGAGTTTAGGAGCCGAGAGGTAATGTCACAGCTATATAGGACCCTGGTCAGACCCCACTTGCAGTACTGTGCTCAGTTCTGGTTGCCTCACTACAGGAAGGATGTGGAAACCATAGAAAGGGTGCAGAGGAGATTTACAAGGATGTTACCTGGATTGGGGAGCATGCCTTATGCGAATAGGTTGAGTGAACTCGGCCTTTTCTCCTTGGAGCGACGGAGAATGAGATGTGAACTGATAGAGGTCTATAAGATGATGAGAGGCATTGATCGTGTGGATAGTCAGAGGCTTTTTCCCAGGGCTGAAATGGCTAGCATGAGAGGGCACAGTTTTAAGGTGCTTGGAAGTAAGTACAGAGGAGATATCAGGCCTAAGTTTTTTTACGCAGAGAGTGGTGAGTGTGTGGAATGGGCTGCTGGCGGTGGTGGTGGAGGCAGAAACGACTGGGTCTTTTAAGATACTCCTGGACAGGTACCTGGAGCTCAGAAAAACAGAGGGCTAAGGTAAGGATGTGTTCGGCACAGCTTTGTGGGCCGAAGGGCCCGTATTGTGCTGTAGATTTTCTATGTTTCTATGAGAGCCAAAGTACAACCCTTGGGGCACTCCACTGATTACATCCTTCCAGCTTGAAAAAGGACCATTTACTTTGACCTTGTTTTTTCTGTGATAAACAATCTTTAAAACCACACGAGCACATTTCTCTAACTCCAAGAGCTTTTCTCTTCTGCACTAACCTTTCATTAATGGCTTATTAAATACTTTATGAAAATCCAAATTCTGTACATCTACAGGTTCCCCTTTATCAAATCTGTGTGTTACATCCTCAGAGGTAAGGTCAATTTATCAAAGACAATTCATTCTTCATTAGACATAGGAACAGAATTAGGCCATTTGGCCCATCATGGCTGATTTATTATCCCTCTCAACCCCATTCTCCTGCCTTTTCCCAGTAATCTTTGATGCCTTTACTAATCAAGAACTTATCAGCCTCTGCTTTAAATATACCCAGTGACGTAGCCGCCACAGCTGTCTGTGTAATGAATTCCACAGATCCACCACTCTCTGGCTAAAGAAATTAGTCACATTTGTTATTTAGTCAGCAGCTTTTTTCCCACAAGTCAAATTAGTTTTGAAAAACCTCCCCACTGCTGCCACTTCCTTTACTGTGCAAGCCATTTCAGACCTGGTGGTTGTCTGCCTTTAGCCCTGTTAATTTTTACAATATTTTGTCCCTCAAGATTATGATTGCTACAGGTCATCTGTTTTCTTTGAAACTAGTCTATCAGAAATCTTAGGATTCTTGCGGTGTCCACCTTGTGAAGAATGGTGTAAAGTATTGATTTAACATCTGTCATTTCCTCTGTTCCTGTTATTAATTCCCCAGTCTTCCTCTCTAGGGGCCCCATACTTACCTCAGCTACCCTCTTCTGTTTATATATATCCATTGAATCCCTTGCTGTTTCGATATTATTTCCAAGTTTTCTCTCATTATCAGTTTCTTCCCTCCTATCCTTAGTAACTCACAGCTGATTCTTGTGAAAACCCCAGTTCTCTAGTGTATCATTAGCCCTTCCTGTTTTATTTGCTTTAGTATTTTACATGATTTCCTTTGTTAGTCACAGATGATTCACCTTTCTCCTGGGGTATATTTTTCTAATTGGGATGTTTCTGCTGAGAGTCATGAACTAGCTGCTTAAATATCTGCCACTGATCTATTCCTTAACCCATTTTCATAGATGACTCTTATCTCTATACCATTGTAATTCCCCTTACTTATGTTGAGGGTGTTTGTTACGGATCCCTCAATCGTATACAAAATTCTATCATTTTGCCATCATTACTCCCTGCAGGCGAATTCTTAACCACAGCGTCTTTGATCCTGCTTCATTACATGTGACCAAATCAAGTACAACACACACAAGATAACTCAGAAGGTCAGGCAGCATCTATGAAGGGAAATGAACAGTTGCCGTTAACAGCATCCTGGCCTGCTAAGTTCCTCCAGCAGTTTGTGTGTGTTGTTCAAGATTTCCAGCATCTGCAGAATCTCTTCTGATCAAATCTAGACATCTTTTTATCAGCCATGACTCTATTTTTGTTCTGATCAATCTTCTCACCTGCCACCCTGTTAAACTATATGCTTTCTCCAAAATTCAATACATTTTTACTTTGTTTTAGTTAGCAGTCGAGAATGAGTCCTCCTCTCAAAATGCACTATTGTTAGTTAATCTATAGCCTGAAAATTTCTTGACCATTACAAACAAGAATGAGATAGAATCAGAACCTGATGAAGAATGCATATAGCTCCCAGAAATCCTCTTCCAATCTTTCACATAGATAAAGTATCCTAAAGAGGTTCCCATCTCTCAGTTGTATCCCATTGATTTCCACACCATTTCATACGAAGATTCAGGAAAACCATCCAATTCTCCAAGCTTTCATATACAAAACAAAGTTATTCCTATGCAGTTACCTCTTTTTCCTTTTCCTTAATCTCTTCAAAATCAGCTGCATGCTTTTCCTGGAGTTTGCTTTCTAGCTTTGACTGATTCATTAAAGTCTGCAATAATACAGTGACATAATTAATAAAAGATACAGGCAAAGGATGTAGTATAGAAAGGCTGGGGAGACATGGTGAGATGGGTAGTTCAGAGAATTAGATGCTCAGCTGGATGAGGAATCAGAGGTTTGCAGTGGCTGGTTGGGTAGTGGAAAGTGATGGGTGTGGAGTGGACTCTTAACTATTGTTGGTCAGAAAGAACGAAAGTTTACAAATCAGTGAATTCAAATGAATCAAGGGCAGTGAAATCAGACAGACTAATTGGCTTTGTTCTTGCTGCATGCTTGGCGATGGAGGCTGCCATTTTGTGAAGACAATCCATTCTCCATTTTGTGAGCTTGACATGCTTGGCTTGATCAATGTTTTAAAGAAGACACAATGAGTCTTCAGGTAATCTGCTGGACTGGAGATCATTCCCAAATAAGAAGTTATTTGTTAGGTGTTCTTTGGTTGGATGTAATATTCAGGTTTGTGAATGTTGGGATTGGTGCCTTCCTGGGGTGATTCAAGCTTGTTGCTGATTGAGAACGAAGAGCCATAAATTATCGACTGTTACTTGATGGGAAGAGGGCAATAAATGGATGCTGGCCTGGAGCAGAGCCAATAACAAGGTGTTAAAGGACAGACACATGACCTGCAGCCAATGACACTGGAATGCGATATTTGAATTGATAAGGGATGGATATAAAAGTGGATGCTTCGTGTGTGCTGGCAGCGGTAACTTCGAAAAATAACCATCACAGATACAAGCATGAGCTACCCTGCGTGAAACACGTGGCGAATGAATTGGGACAACGAGGAACGCCTGGCCAGCGTAGACTCCTTTGTCCAGGTAATACCTTTGCTATTCTTTGACTGTTCAGGAGAGTCAGGGATACTTAGCAGGTGTGTACACAAGGTATTTAGTGTATGAGTTCACGTACTTGTTAGTGTAAACAATAAAGGTACTTATCAGTAAATACAGATCTCTCTGTGCCTCACTAATCATTGCTGTAAGAGGTAATTTTTACAACACTATGGATTGGAATAGTTGGTGGAGGTGTTGGCAGTGATTAGGGAATGATTTTATGGTGTGGGCTGGTCCGTTGAGGGTGGGACCAGTTTGTTGGAGAGTGGTGCCGTTGCTATGAGGAGACTAGAGCAATTTGTTGTAGAATGGGATCTGTTAATGGAATGGTATTTTTGATTGAGGTCTAGAGGTGTTAGGGCATCTGTTAACCATATAACCATATAACAATTACAGCACGGAAACAGTCCATCTCAGCCCTTCTAGTCCGTGCTGAACTCTTACTCTCACGTTAATGTGTAGAGAGATTGATTCTACAATAGGCTGAACATACAGATGGACTTTTATTATTGACTCTGAGTGCTTGGAACAAACTACAGTCCCGCACATAAAGAAAAAACAAAATGCTGGAACCATTTAATAGTTCAGGCAGCAGCTATGGAATCGTTCATCAGAAAGGGAGATAAATTAGGTAAGGAATAGCCCCGAGTTTCCAGTTTCCTTCCAACTCCCACTCTGACCTCTGTCTGTGACTTCCTGAATTGTTACATCGAGATCCAGTGTAAACCTGAGGAACAATAGATCATCTTCCATCTGGACACGTTGTAGCTGTATGGACTTCACTGAATCCACTCCCTTTGTGGACCATACCCTTTCTATGTCAGAACTGGGTATTTCTGCCGCTCAGATTTTCTATCTCCATTAGGACAGCCTCACAAGTCTCACAATTCTGCTATTAAGAGCATGTAACAGGCAAGTCTCACAGTTCTATTAGGAACACATGACAGATAAATCATCATACATGCCCAAGTTATAGGGAAAGGCTGAATTAGTTAGGCCTTTATTCTCTGAAGCATAGGAGAATGAGGGGAGATTTGATGGAGGGACATATACAAAATTATGAGGAGTATAGATAGAGTAAATGCAAGCAGACTTTTTCCACTGAAGTTGGGTGAGACGATTACCAAAAGTCATCCAGTAAGTTACGGGTGAAAGGTGAAATCTTCAAGAGGAAAATGAGGGGGATCTTTTTCACTCAGAGGGTGGTGGGAGTGTGAAATGAGCTGCAAGTGGAAGTGGTGGGTGTGGGTTAGATATTAGCATTGAAGGGAAGTTTGGATAACGACAAAGATGGGAGGAGTGTGGAGGGCTATGGTCCAGGTGCAAACTGATAGAACCAGGTTCGGCATGGAGTAGATGGGCTGAAGGACCCATTTCTGTGTTGTAGTGCTCTATGTCTCTATTATCTGTTTTGACCAGGTCTCACTTGTCACAGGTATCCCTTTGTACTATTAATTCCTCTTGCCACCTCTTTAAATTAAGATTACCTTTATTATCTCTCCCATTTTCGACAATGTCTTTGACCTGTAACATTGACCGTTTCTCATTCCATAGACACTGCCTGATCTGCCAAGTGTTTCCAGCATTTCCACCCTCCAGCATCTACACTTTTATTTCTAATTCTGCCACACACCTGCTTGAATTCTTTCACCGACACTTGAATGTGGTGCTCAGCGATCTCTTTCTTGCGCCTGTGAACAGGGAGCACAGTTGAATATCCACGAGTACAGAACAAATTAATTCCATGCTGCACTGCTTTCCCTCATAACCTGTGCAAGGGAACCAAAACCCCAGGGTGGCAACTGCTCAGAGTTCCAACCTCTCCTTCCAACAGGCACTTTCCCACTGAAATTGGCATATATACACCTGAGCTCAATGTTAGAGGGTAAAAGTGTGCCCTTACACGCATAAACCCAAGGTGTGAACATTGTATCTGGGTGATTATAGCAGGGGCTTGGTTGGGGGTGGGAGAACAGTGCCCCATAGTCATAAACCCAAGGTGTGAACGTTGTATCTGGGTGATTATAGCAGGGGCTTGGTTGGGGGTGGGAGAACAGTGCCCCATAGTCATAAACCCAAGGTGTGAACATTGTATCTGGGTGATTATAGCAGGGGCTTGGTTGGGGGGTGGGAGAACAGTGCCCCATAGTCATAAACCCAAGGTGTGAACATTGTATCTGGGTGATTATAGCAGGGGCTTGGTTGGGGGTGGGAGAACAGTGCCCCATAGTCATAAACCCAAGGTGTGAACGTTGTATCTGGGTGATTATAGCAGGGGCTTGGTTGGGGGTGGGAGAACAGTGCCCCATAGTCATAAACCCAAGGTGTGAACATTGTATCTGGGTGATTATAGCAGGGGCTTGGTTGGGGGTGGGAGAACAATGCCCCATAGTTGCTACTTCTGCACATTCATGATGCCAGGATCATTCTGTGCAAATCGTATTCTGCCTCTTCCTCATGTACCCGCAAGACCACAGTATTGTAAAACTGCTCAGGCCTCTTCTCAAGCTGTTGGGATGTTAGCATCTTCCCTCCCCAAAAGCATCTCCCCAATCTGGTGGTGAAAGGACCTACGCTGGCCTGGTCAGGTGTCATCCATCCATGTTAGGCTTACTCGACAGATGGGAGATACTGAAATGATTCTTGACAATGTTTGTGGAGCAGCCCGTGAGCTCCTGTAACCTTGTTTGCATCCAGTTAAACAAATCTAGTCTGGATGATCACTCTTGTCTATAGTTTCCTGAAGAATCTACTATTTACAACAGGTGACACCTACCTTACCAGAAACTTGCACAAGTTGAAAGAATTCATGAAATATGCAACTAGTGCTGAAGATAGCAAAAGGTCATGTCCTCACATCATCACTCTTCTAACACAATGCTGTAGTGTTATTCCTAACCACACACACACAGCTAATACCTTGTGCTTCCCAAATCAGTGCAACTGAGTGTGGGACCCACTAACATGAAGCCATTGCACCACCGAGCTGCAGCTCCATTGGGTAAATGGTGGGCTGGATCTTCTGGATGTGTTGTTTATAGGGCTAGTAAAACAAAACTTCATGCCATCTTAAAAGTTTCTTCCCCAATCTACCACTCTGGTTAGGTCCGTCCCAGTCCCCTCTATCTATTACCCCTATCACTGCAGTGCACTGTAAACACTTTGAACCTTTTTGTAACGATGTTTACTTTGTAAACACATGCTGCCATTTGTGTATTTACGCACATTTACTTTATACTTTATCCTTTATTGTCGCCAAACAATTGATACTAGAATGTACAATCATCACAGCGATATTTGATTCTGCGCTTCCCAGTGCCTGGATTACAAGTATTAAATATTAAAAATAGTAAAAATTAGTAAATATTAAAAATTTAAATTATAAATCATAAATAGAAAATCGAAAAATGGAAAGTAAGGTAGTCCAAAAAAAAACTGAGAGGCAGGTCCGGATATTTGGAGGGTACGGCCCAGATCCGGGTCAGGATCCGTTCAGCAGTCTTATCACAGTTGGAAAGAAGCTGTTCCCAAATCTGGCCGTATGAGTCTTCAAGCTCCTGAGCCTTCTTCTGGAGGGAAGAGGGACAAAAGTGTGTTGGCTGGGTGGGTCGTGTCCTTGATTATCCTGGCAGCACTGCTCCGACAGCGTGCGGTGTAAAGTGAGTCCACGGACGGAAGATTGGTTTGTGTGATGTGCTGCGCCATGTTCACGATCTTCTGCAGCTTCTTTCGGTCTTGGACAGGACAACTTCCATACCAGGTTGTGATGCACCCTAGAAGAATGCTTTCTATGGTGCATCTATAAAAATTAGTGAGGGTTTTAAGGGACAGGCCAAATTTCTTTAGTTTTCTCAGGAAGTAAAGGCGCTGGTGGGCCTTCTTGGCAGTGGACTCTGCTTGGTTAGACCAAGTCAGGTCATTTCTGATATTGACCCTGAGGAACTTAAAGCTTTTGACCTGTTCCACTTGCGCACCACCGATGCAAATTGGGTCGTGCGGTACGCTACTCCTTCTGAAGTCAACAACCAATTCCTTCGTCTTGCTGACGTTGAGGAATAGATTATTGTCTTCGTACCATGCCACCAGGTTCTTAATTTCCTCTCTATACTCAAACTCATCACTACCCGAGATATGGCCTACAATTGTTGTGTCATCAGCAAACTTATATATTGAATTTGATGGAAACTTTGCTACACAATCATGGGTGTACAGTGAGTACAGCAGGGGGCTGAGTACACAGCCTTGTGGGGCACCGGTGCTCAGAGTGATTGTAGAGGAGAACTTGTCCCCTATTTTTACAGCCTGGGTCCTGTCTGTGAGGAAGTTGAAGATCCAGCTGCAGATCTGAGTGCTAAGGCCCAGGTTCCGGAGCTTCGGAATCAGTTTATTGGAATGATGGTATTAAAGGCAGAGCTGTAGTCAATGAAAAGGAGCCTTACGTATGTGTCTTTATTCTCCAGGTGTTCTAAGGAGGAATGTAGGGCCAGAGAGATGGCATCTGCCGTTGACCTGTTGCTCCGGTAGACGAATTGCAAAGCGTCGAGATTGACCGGTAGGCTGTGGTTGATGTGTGCCATAACCAATCGCTCAAAGCACTTCACAGCAATTGATGTCAGAGCCCCAGGTCGATAGTCATTCAGGCATGCCACCTTGCTCTTCTTCGGCACTGGGATTATCGTTGCCTTCTTAAAACACGAGGGGATCTTAGACTGAAGCAAGGAGCAGTTGAAGGTGTCAGCAAACACTCCAGCTAGCTCGCTTGCACAGGCCCAGAGAACCCGTCCTGGGACGCCTCTGGGCTCATTGCCTTCCTTGGATTTATCTTCAGGAAGGCCCTTCTAACGTCCTCTTCGGTGACAATGAATCTCAATGCCACCAGGTCCAGTTCATCCGGAGGGAGTGGGACGTTCCTCTTCTGTTCGAATCTTGCGTAGAATACGTTAAGTTCGTCAGGAAGAGAAGTGCCACAGTTATTGATATTCCCAGCCTTTTCTTTGCGCCCAGTAGTCCCATTTAGACCCTACCATAGTCTACTGGCATCCCTCTGGTTAGCCTGGGCTTCCAACTTGGCTCGATATTGCCTCTTGGTGCCCTTAATGGCTTTCCGTAGTTCCCGTCTGGATTCCGTGTAGCAACTAGTATCCCCGGACCTAAAAGCCACAGCTCTAGCTTTTAAAAGGGACCTGACCTCATAATTCATCCAAGGTTTCCGGTTAGGGAATACCTGGATTGTCTTGTGAGACACACAGTCCTCCATGCATTTCCAAATAAAGTCCGTGACAGCTGAGGCATATTCATCGAGGTTAGCTGCTGAGTCCTTGAATACTAACCAGTCCACCGATTCAAAGCAGTCACGGAGGACCTCATCCGTTTCCTCTGTCCAACGCGACACTACTTTTGACACCGCGACCTCCCGCTTCAGTTTCTGTCTGTAAACCGGGAGGCAGAGTACGGCCTGATGGTCTGATTTTCTGAAGTGAGGTCGTGGGACGGAATGGTAGGCATCCTTGACTGCTGTGTAGCAGTGGTCAAGTATATTCAGGCCTCTAGTGGGGCAGGAGACATGTTGGTATAACTTTGGCAGCACTTTTCTGAGGTTGGCCTGGTTAAAGTCCCCGGCTGTAATGAGCAAAGCCTCCGGATACCTAGTCTCAAGTTCACTGATGTTGGCATACAGTATGTTCAGAGCACACTCCACGTCCGCCTGGGGGGGAGTGTAGACCGCTGTCAGTATGACCGAGGTGAATTCCCGTGGCAGATAGTAGGGACGACACTTCACCGACAGGTGTTCCAGGTCCAGGTTGCAGGAGCTTGTCAGTGCCACTGTGTCCGAGCACCACGCAGTGTTGATCAGTAGACAGACACCACCTCCCCATGTCTTGCCCGAAGACGCCGTGTGGTCCATCCGATGGATCGAAAATCCCTCTAGTTGGATGGCACAGTTGGGGGTGGCAGGGGAGAGCCAGGTCTCGGTGAAACAGAATACATAGCAGTTCTGCATCTCCCTGCAGTAGTTGAGTCTCCCTTTAAGATCATCCACTTTGTTCTCTATGGCTTGCACATTAGCTAGTAGGATGGTGGGCATAGGGACCCCAAAGCCCCTCAGCTTCAATCTGACCAGCAGCCCAGCTCTTTTCCCACGCTTCCTTGGTAAATAGTGCATCTTTCCAGGTTTCCATCGATGCAGTGTGTTGTTGTCAGCTCTTTGAGGTTGGTGGACGCACCCTGCGGGGATCGATCGGCGGGTTGCGTCTATGGACGCTCCGGATTGGGCCGAGTAATGGGGGAGGCTCCGCTGCCACTTACAGCTGTCGGGGGCCTGGGCTGTCGATTGGGTTGGGCCCCGAAGCTGACACTTAATCCCAGATGGCTGGGCTCCTGGCTGAAACAAGTCCTTAAGCCGAGTCACAGTTGCGGAGGCCTCCGCTCCAGCCGAGCCTTGGGCTCGATTTCCGAGGTCGGCGGCAGAGGCCTCACTTCCGGCAGCTGTGGATGGCCACCAACGGGGCTTTACGATGATCGCTCCAGGGAAGCATCTGGGGCACCTTGAGATCTCTGCCGTCACTTCTGTGCGGTCGTCTGCTCCGGAGAGGTGCTGGTCAGAAAGGGCCGTGTCTCCAAGCGATCTGGCACGGTAGCAGACCGCGGGTCTCCGGGAACGTAGTGGGCCTCGCTGGCCGGGTCCAGGTGGTCATTCCATATCTGTACTTTAATCTCTAATTTTAGTTCTTTATAACTGCTGAATGTTTTTCTTTCTTTTTCCAATATTTTTATTAAATTTATTAAATTTCATATACATAAATACAGAATTCATAGGATACTTATTAAAGATCAAATTAAGGTGGCACATAATGCACTATATATAAATCACACTGATACAATCACGGTATCCCATATTCATGATCAATCAAATAAAATAAATTGAATTATGAAATACAATAATATGGTTAATTATATTATTAAAAAAATCTGTACCCACTACCAAGACAAAGCTAGTTAGTAAAAAAAAACAAAAAAAGAGTACTTTACCATATAGTGTTTTATAATAATAGCCCAGATCTATATTTTAATAACAACAATTCAAAGATATTCAAAATAGTTCAGAAAGGGTCCCCAAACGTTTGAAAATCTTGATTAGAATCAGAAATCGAACAACGAATCTTCTCTAAATTTAAACATGACATAACATCGCATAACCATTGAGCATGTGTGGGGGGGGGGGTGCAACTGAAAGTTTTTGAATAGTTTTTGTTGCATTTCACACCAGCACACCCCAGTAAATTCCTAATAGATGTATGTACAGTATATGGTGAATAAGGTCGATTCTCAAGTTGATCCTTTCTACAACATATTTACCCAGTACACGCAAGAGTAGGCAATGTGACAAATTTAGCACATTGCTGTCACATAATTAATTTAATGCTGGTTATCAGACTCTACTACGTCTTTATTAAAAAGAAGGGATGTACTGATCACCGACCTCTCCCGGACAATCCTGTCTGCTGTGCTTTTCATCATCACCTCAATCTTCTCCTGTCGCTTCTGCTCCAACCTTTTCTTTACCTCCTTCATTTCACTACCAAGTAAACAACAAAGCCTTGATTACAGAGAGCTCTATAGCATCATAGCCATCCCAAACACTGGCACTAAAGTGATAAAAAGATTGGAGTTTCCATGTCTGGAATCACTTGTATCCATGAAACACTTTCACAGACCAGGAATATTAAAGACAGGACACTACCTGTGGTGCATTTTGGATGTCTCTGCAATTTTCAATTTGAAGTCATAGTTACTAACCCTTTGGGATGATGACAGATAGTAGAGAAAATAAAAGTGATTGTATAGAGAGCAAGTTTGCTTGACAAGATGAAGTTGATTTGCATTTTCCTTTAAAACAGGAGATGAGAATGCTTGATGTCTTTAATCATCACTTTTAGGAATTAGCTGCCCCTTCACCATCAAAAATATTTAATTTCTTTTACTGAAAATAGCAAAAATACAGAAATATGTAAATAATTACATGCCCACATTTGATAGATCTTGCATTCAGATTGTGGTTTCCAAATTGAGCCAGAAACTAGGAAGATGCCATCTCACCTGACACAGAATACCCACCCTGATGAGACTTTCACCCAAATGCTGACATAAATGCTTGTTTCAGCATTGAAATCCATTTATTTTGACTATTATTCATTGTGTTGCAATTTCTGCAAATACAATTCATGTCCATTAGCATTCCATTTATCTTTTCAAGGGGTTGAATTTAGGACGTCTGAAGGACTAACTCTATTATAGACATCAGTACCACTTAATGGATAAGTATAGAGAAAGGTTATTGTTATTTTACCTCAGGGAGCCTGGAATACTGAAATCTTCTAAGTTCCTTGGGAGTTTGAAGATTCTGCATGACATCTAAAACTTTGACAAACATCTATGGTGGAGAGTATATTGACTGGTATGGAAACACCAACGCTCTTGAATGGAAAACCCTACAAAAAGTAATGGTCCAACACGGGTAAATCCCTCCCCACCACTGAGAACATCTACATGAAGCATTGTCAGAGGGAAGCAGCATCCATCATCAGAGACCCCCACCACCCAGGACATGCCCTCTGCTTGCTGCTGCCATTGGGAAGAAGGTAGAGGAGCCTCAGGACTCACATCAGAGATTCATGAGTAGTTATTACCCTCAGCCATGAGGCTCTTGAAACAAGGGGGGATAACTTCACTTGAGGCATCATTGAAATGTTCCCAGTGGAACATTCAAGGACAGTTCATCTCATGTTCTCGATATTTATTGCTTATTTATTTATTATTTTTATTTATTTATTTTTGTATTTACACAATTTGTTGTCTTTTGCGCACTAATTGAATGTCCAAGTTGATGCAGTCTTTCATTGGTTCTATTATGGTTATTATTCTATTATGAATTTATTGAATATGCCCGCAAGAAAAAGGATCTCAGTTTTGTTTCTGGTGATATACTTTGTTAATAAATTTACTTTGAACTTGTAATTTTTGCTGAAGTATTCCTGTCCAGTATTCAAAGTCGAGTTTATTGTCATATATACAACTATCTACACACAAGTGCAATGAAAAATTGACTTGCAGCAGCATCACAGGCATATAGCATCATATAAGCAGTATGCACAAGAACAACATACCCTTTTGGTAGATATGTATCATCTTGAGAGAATTTCCTTCTAACTCTCATGAATCTCTTGAATTCCTCATGGTAATGCATCCATTTCCTGCTGGGAATTTCCTCACTATTCCACTGGATCAGAAATAGAAATCCACAGTCTACTAAAATTATTGTTTAACTCCTCACCTCTCTCCTGCATCTTTCAAATTCTTCAGTTCAATTGCTTGTTTTTCTTTTGCTAGCTCCACTAGTTTGGCCATTTGCTGTAAGTAGAAAGATAAAATTATTATTTGGATTGTTGCCTGCAATAGTCTGTCATCTTTGCAATACAAGAGTAAGGAAGTGATAAACGATGGGGTATTGAAAAGGCACAGCAAAGTCTGCAAAGATTGCAAAGACTGGCTCCACGACTAAACCAAAATCCCTTCTTTAGTTTCTCTCAGTAACATTGCAAGTTTCAGTTTATACTGTAGAACAATGTCCCAAACCACTCCATTCTTGGGGTTTTGGGTTACTTTTAGCAGCCAAATAACTCCCCCCACCTCCCATTATCCATCCTGTCGAAATGCTTGACGTATCCTTCATTGTTCATCCATTATATGTGTATGTGTATATTAACGGTCTGCTGAGGAGAATAACCACCTCATGCTCCAGGTCCATACAGTATAATAAAATCTCGTATAGGATTATTCGAATCTGTCCCTCAAGCCTGTCCACCATTCAACAGAATAATGCTGAATTAACCCCCTAAGAATCTTGCATGTTTCATTAAGGTTGTCCCTCATTCTTCGAAACTCCAATAAATACAGCCCAATCTGTCCTTGCAGTGCAACATTTACACACATTTACTACTCTCTGGCTAAAGAAATTCCTCCTTACCTCTGTTCTAAAAGGTCACCCCTCAATTTTGAGACTGTGCCCTCTAGTTCTGGATATCCCCACCATAGGAAACATCCTCTCCACATCCACCCTGTCTAGTCCTTTCAACATTCGTAGGTTTCAATGAGATCCCCCCGTGTTCTTCTAAATTCCAATGAGAACAGGCCCAAAGCTGCCAAACACTCCTCATAATTTAACTCCTTCATTGCTGGAATCATCCTCGTGAACCTCCTCTGGATGCTCTCCAATGACAGCATGTCCCTTCTGCGATATGGGGCCCAAACTGTTGACAATACTCCAAATGAGGCTTGACTAGTGTCTTATAAAGGCTCAACATTATCTCCTTGCTTTTATATTCTATTCCCCTTGAAATAAATGCCACCACTGCGTTTGCCTTCTTTACCACAGACTCAACCTGTAAATTAATCTTCTGGGAGTCTTGCATGAGGTCTCCTAACTCCCTCTGCACCCCTGATGTTTGAACTTACTCCCCATTTAGATAATAGTCCGCACTATTGTTCCTTTCACCAAAATGCATTATCATACATTTCCCAGCACGGTGTTCCATCTGCCACTTTTTTTTTGCCCATTCTTCCAATTTGTCTAAGTCCTGCTGCAATCACGTTGCTTCCTCAGCACTACCTACCACTCCACCTATCTTCAGATCATCCACAAACTTTACCACAAAGCCATCAATTCCATTATCTAAATCATTGACGAACAATGTGAAAAGCAGCAGTCCCAATACTGACCGCTGAGGAACATCACTAGTCACCGGTAGCCAGAAAAGGCACCTTTTATTCCCACTCACTGCCTCCTGCCTGTCAGCCATTCCGCTATCCATGCCAGTATCTTTCCTGTACATAGGATTTTATTTTGTTAAGCAGCCTTATCAAATGCCTTCTGAAAAGGTGATACTTTATCAAACGCCTTTTAAAAATCCAAGTAAGTAATATTCACTGCCTCTCCTTTGTCCACCCTGCTTGTTACTTCCTCAAAGAACTCTAACAGATTGGTCAGGCAAGACTTCCTTTACAGAAACCATGCTGACTTTGACTTATTTTGTCACTAGCCTCCAAATACATCGAAGCCTCATCCCCTGGTGGGAAGATGGCGGTGCGGCGCAACGCAGCTCCCAGCAGCCACTCTGGTGGTGATGTCTGTTATCTGTCAAGTAGGGTGCCATGCACAATCCTGATTTGATGGAGACAGATGTGTGAGCACGGAGGAATATCTGGTGAAACTTCTGAAATGCCTGCTTCGCTGCTGCTGCTACTGTGTGATCCAGAATCTCCGGAGAAGGCCCCGAGTCCTCAGCTTTGCTTGTTGCTCGGCGGCCGGGGAGGGGTCAAAGTGCTTGGCAGAGGATGGTGCTCGGAGAGGCTGTGTCGGAGGCTCGAAGTTTTCAGGCGGACTCAGAGTCCGCTGCGGTCGGATGCTTCCAATGGTGCTGCATCGGCAAGTTGGCGGCGCTTGGAGGTTCATGGCAGGGAGAGTTCCTCCCTCGTGCCGCCTGCATGGGATGATGAGTCAATCGGGACTTTGAGACTTTTTTTTACTGTGCCCGTGGTCTGCTCTTTATCAAATTATGGCATTGCTTTGCACTGTTGTAACTATATGTTATAATTATGTGGTTTTGTCAGTTTAAGTCTTGGTTTGTCCTGTGTTTCTGTGATATCATTCTGGAGGAACATTGTATCATTTTTAATGCACGCATTTCTAAATGACAATAAACGAGGACTGAGTGTCCTCATAATCTAATTATAGACTCCTGTAGCGGTGTGCTACGCACAGCGCTAGAATAACCACATGGAGTCGGTGAGTTGGAGTTGCGATGAAAGAGGTTTATTCAAACTTCGCGGCCTGCTTTAAAGCCTTCCCGTTCCCGCCCTCCCTGGGGCGGGACTGCTGTGGGGAATGCCTATTCCCAGACCCTTTCTGCGTGCGCTGTTTCGTGAGCCGGTTTGTGGGTGCTAGAAAGTGGGTCGCCACATAACCTCCCCCCAGAACCGGCGATACCTCCCCCAATGTCCACAGTCTGGATCGGCCTCTGTTTGGGAGGTCTGCCCCTGTGCCGCGGTGCCTGAGCCCGGACCGGCTGCGCCAAGTCCACATGGGCCGGTTTGAGTCGGTCCACCGTGAAAACCTCCTCTCTCCCCCCAATGTCCAGCACGAACGTGGACCCGTTGTTCCTGATCACCTTAAATGGCCCCTTGTAGGGCCGCTGTAGCGGTGCCCGGTGTCCGCCCCGTCGTACAAAAAGAAACTTACAGTTCTGCAGGTCTTTGGGTACGCAGGTCGGGCTTTGTCCGTGCTGTGAAATGGGTATGGGGGCCAGATTACCGAGCCTCTCCCGTAGTCTGTCCAGGACAGCTGTGGGTTCTTCCTCTTGCCCCCTTGGGGTCCGTATGAACTCTCCTGGGACTACCAGAGGTGCACCGTACACCAACTCGGCCGACGAGGTGTGCAGATCCTCTTTGTGCGCTGTGCGGATTCCGAGCAGGACCCAGGGAAGCTCGTCAACCGAGTTAGGCCCCTCCAGGTGGGCCATGAGAGCCGATTTCAGATGACGGTGGAAGCGCTCCACTAGTCCGTTCGACTGTGGGTGGTAGGCAGTTGTGTGGTGTAGCTGTGTTCCTAAAAGTCTGGCCATAGCCGAAAACAGGCTGGAGGTGAACTGGGCACCCCTGTCGGAGGTAATGTGGGCCGGTACCCTAAAGCGTGCTACCCAGGTTGCGATCAGTGCTCGGGCGCAGGAATCGGAGGTGGTGTCGGTGAGCGGGACTGCCTCTGGCCATCTGGTGAACCGGTCTATCATAGTTAGGAGGTACTGCGCTCCTCACGACACTGGCAGGGGCCCCACGATATCCACATGAATGTGGTCGAACCTCCGGTGGGTGGGTTCGAACCGCTGCGTCGGAGCCTTGGTGTGCCACTGCACCTTGGCCGTTTGGCACTGCATGCACGTTTTGGCCCATTCACTGACCTGCTTACGAAGTCCATGCCACACGAACCTGTTGGAGACCAGCCGGACAGTTGTCCTGATGGAGGGGTGCGCTAAGTTGTGAATGGATTCGAACACCCGCCGGCGCCAGGCTGCTGGGACGACGGGGCGGGGTTGGCCAGTAGCTACGTCACATAGTAGGGTCCTCTCACCTGGGCCTACAGGGAGGTCTTGGAACTGCAAACCGGAGACTGCAGTCCTGTAACTGGGGATCTCCGCGTCTGCCTGCTGTGCCTCTGCCAGCGCTGCATAGTCCACCCCCTGGGACAGGGCCTGTATGGTCGGTCGGGGTAGTGCGTCCGCCATGACGTTGTCCTTTCCCGAGACATGCCGGATGTCCGTCGTGTACTCGGAGATGTAGGACAGAGGTCGCTGCTGGCGGGACGACCAGGGGTCGGACACCTTCATGAACGCAAAGGGAAGCGGTTTGTGGTCTGTGAACGCGGTGAAGGGCCTACCTTCTAAGAAGTACCTGAAATGCCGGATTGCCAGGTATAGTGCCAATAGCTTCCGGTTGAAAGCACTGTATTTGAGTTCGGGTGGTCGTAGGTGTTTGCTGAAGAACGCCAGGGGTTGCCAGCGACCCTCGATGAGTTGTTCCCGCACTCCACCGACCGCTGTGTTGGATGCGTCCACCGTGAGGGCAGTAGGAACGTCCGTTCTGGGGTGCACTAGCATCGCGGCGTTTGCCAAGGCTTCTTTGGTTTTAACGAAAGCGATTGCGGCCTCTTCGTTCCAGGTAATGTCCTTGCCCTTACCCGACATCAGAGTGAACAGGGGGCGCATGATTCGGGCTGCTGAGGGGAGGAAACGGAGGTAGAAATTCACCATACCCACGAATTCCTGCAGGCCTTTGATTGTGTTGGGTCGGGGGAAGTGGCGGACCGCGTCTACCTTGGCGGGCAGCGGGGTTGCCCCGTCTTTAGTAATCCTGTGGCCCAGGAAGTCGATGGTATCGAGTCCGAACTGGCATTTGGCTGGGTTGATTGTAAGGCCGAATTCGCTCAGGCGGGAGTAGAGCTGGCGGAGGTGGGACAGATGCTCCTGCCGACTACTGCTGGCTATGAGGATGTCGTCCAAATAGATGAATGCAAAGTCCAGGTCGCGTCCCGTCGCGTCCCACCGCGTCCATTAGCCGCTGGAAAGTCTGCGCGGCATTCTTTAGACCAAACGGCATTCGGAGGAATTCGAAAAGTCCGAACGGGGTGATAAGTGCTGTTTTGGGGATGTCGTCCGGATGTACAGGGATTTGATGGTATCCCCGGACGAGGTCTACCTTGGAAAAGATCCTTGCGCCGTGTAGGTTTGCTGCGAAGTCTTGTATGTGCGGCACAGGGTAGCGGTCTGGCGTTGTAGCCTCGTTCAGCCTGCGGTAGTCACCGCATGGTCTCCAGCCCCCCGTTGCCTTGGGCACCATGTGCAGGGGGGAGGCCCATGGGCTGTCGGACCGTCGTATGATCCCCAATTCCTCCATCTTCTTGAACTCCTCCTTCGCCAGTCGGAGCTTGTCCGGGGGAAGCCTTCGAGCACGGGCGTGGAGGGGTGGTCCCTGGGTCGGGATGTGGTGCTGTACTCCGTGTCTGGGCATGGCTGCCGTGAACTGCGGTGTCAGTACTGATGGGAGATCCGCCAGGACCCTGGTGAATTCATCGTCGGACAGCGTGATGGAGTCCAGGTGTGGCGCTGGCAACTGTGCTTCACCCAGGGAGAACGTTTGAAAAGTCTTGGCGTGGACTAATCGCTTCCCTTGCAAGTCGACCAGCAGGCTGTGGGCTCACAGAAAATCCGGCCCCAGGAGTGGTTGGGCCACGGCGGCCAGTGTGAAGTCCCACGTGAACCGGCTGGAGCTGAACTGTAGCCGCACCGTGCGGGTGCCGTAGGTTCGTATTGTGCTGCCATTTGCAGCCCTCAGGGTGGGTCCCGGTTCTCTGTTGCGGGTGTCGTAACTCGTTGGAGGTAAGACGCTGATCTCCGCTCCGGTGTCGACCAAAAAGCGGCGTCCCGACTGCTTGTCCCAGACGTACAGGAGGCTGTCCTGATGGCCAGCCGCCGTAGCCATCAGCGGCGGCTGGCCCTGGCATTTCCAGGAAATTTGCAGGGTGGTCTGCAGTGGCGGGCCTCTGTGCCCCACCGCTGGTGGTAGAAACACCATTGTTCGCTGGGCTGCTCACTCCCGTCGCCGGGTTTTGTAGGCTCTGCTGCCGGGCCTGGTCTGGTCTGTCGTTGGGCACGCGGCTTGGTGATCTGTGCGACGGATGCCCCTCTCTCTTTCCTGGCATTCCACAACACATCTGCTCGGGCCGCCACCTCCCGGGGGTTGCTGAAATCTGCGTCGGACAGCAGCAGGCATATGTCCTCGGGCAGTTGCTCTAGGAACGCCTGCTCAAACATGAGGCAGGGTTTGTGTCCTTCAGCCAGGGCCAGCATCTCGTTCATTAATGCTGACGGCGGCCTGTCTCCCAAACCATCCAGGTGCATTAAGCGGCGTGCTCGTTCGCACCGTGAGAGTCCGAAAGTCCTTATGAGCAGGGCTTTGAATGCTGTGTATTTGCCGTCCTCCGGGGGCGACTGTATAAACTCCTCAACTTGTGCAGCTGTCTCCTGGTCGAGGGAGCTCAGCACGTAGTAGTAGCGAGTGGACTCCGAGGTTATCTGCCGAATGTGGAATTGAGCTTCTGCCTGTTCGAACCATAAATGGGGTCACAGCGTCCAGAAGCTTGGCAATTTTAACGAAACTGCGTGAACAGATGCAGCGTCGGTCATCTCTGGTCCAAATATCGTTTGGGCCGTCGGGGTCACCAATTGTAGCGGTGTGCTACACACAGCGCTAGAATAACCACATGGAGTCAGTGAATTGGAGTTGCAATGAAAGAGGTTTATTCAAACTTCGCGGCCTGCTTTAAAGCCTTCCCGTTCCTGCCCTCCCTGGGGCGGGACTGCTGTGGGGAATGCCTATTCCCAGACCCTTTCTGCGCGCGCTGTTGTGAGCCAGTTCGTGGGTGCTAGAAAGTGGGTCGCCACACACCAACAATTTCCCAATCACTAAAGTTAAGATAACTAACCTGTAATTTCCTTTCTTCTGCCTTCCTCCCTTCTTAAAGAGTGGAGAGACATTTGCAATTTTCCAGTCCTCCGGGACCATGCCAGAATCAAATGATTCTTCAAAGATCATGACCAATGCATCTGTTATCTCTTCAGTAACCTCTCTCAGGATTCTGGGATGTAGTCCACTTGGTCCAGGTGACTTATCCACCTTAAGAACTTTGAGTTTGCCTAGCACTTTTTCCTTTGTAATAGCAATGGCACTCACTCCTGTTCCCTGACTCTCATGGACTCTGGCACACTGTTAGTGTCTTTCACGGTGAAGACTGATGCAAAGTACCCATTAAGTTCATCTGCCATTTCTTTGTCCCCCATTACTACCTCACCAGCAGAATTTTCAGTGGTCCAATATCAGCTCTCACCTCCCTTTTACTCTTAATATAACTGCAAAACTTTTGGTTTTCTGCTTTATATTATTGGCTAGTCTGCCCTATTATTTTATTTTTTCCCTTCTTACAGCTTTATTAGTTGCCTTTTGTTGGATTTTAAAAGCTTCCGAATCATCCAACTTTCCACTCACTTTTGCTACCTTATATGTCCTTTCCTTGGCTTTTATGCAGTCCTTAACTTCCATTGTCAGCCACAGTTGCCTACCCCTGCCATTTGAGAACTTGTTCCTCTGTGGAATCTATCTATCCTGTGCCTTGTGAACTAGTCCCAAAAACTTTTGCCGCTCTGCCCTGCCGTCATCCCTGCCAATATCCTCCTCCAATCCACCTGGGCAAGCTCCTCTCTCATGTCTCTGTAATTCCCTTTATTCCATTGTGACTGATACATGTGAGTTATGCTTCTCCCTCTCAAATTGCAGTATGAATTCAATCATATTATGATCACTGCCTCCTAAAGGTTCCTTTATGTTAAGCTTCCTAATAAGATCTGGATTATTACACACCCAACCTAAGACAGCCTTTCCCTGAGTAGGCTCAAACATGAGCTTCTCTAAAAATCCATCTCATAGGCCTTCAACAAAATCCTTCTGCGATCTGTCACCAACCTGATTTTACCAATCCCCTTGCATATTGAAGTCCCCCATTACAATTGTCATTACCCTTATTACATGCCTTTTCCAGCACCCTTTGCAATCTCAGCCCCACATCTTGGCTACTATTTGGAGGCCTATTTATGGTTCCCATAATGGTTTTTTTTAACCCTTGCAATTTCTTAATTCCACCCACAAAGATTTGACATTCTCTGACCCTATGTCACCTCTTTCTAAAGATGTAATTCCATCTCTTACCAACAGAGCCACACCACTGCCTAAGCCTTCCTGCCTGTCCTTTTGATACAAAGTATTTCCTTTGATGTGAAGCTCCCACTAAGACCTTCTTTCAGCCACAACACAGTGATGCCCACAATGCCATACTGACCAGTCTGTAATTGCGCCACGAGTTCATCCACCTTATTCTGAATGCTGCGCGCAGTTACATACACCTTCAGTCCTGCATTCTTTGCCCTTTTGAATTTTGCCTCTGTGGTACAATTTAACTCTTTACTCTGTCTGCATTTGTAGCCAATCATTGGCTTGTTTTTCCTTACATTCATGTTACACCCATCATCTACTTGTAAACCTGCTGGCTCATCCTCAGCTCTATCGTACTGGTTCCCATCCCCCTGCCATATTAATTTAAACCACTTCCAACAGTTCTATCAAGCCTGCCCACAAGACTATTGGTTCCCCTTGGATTTAAGTGAAAACCGTCTCTTTTGTACAGGTCACACCAGTCCCAGAAGAGGTCCCAATTATCCAGAAATCTGAATCCCAGCCCCCTGCTTCAATTCTTCACCCACGCCTTTATCTGCCACCTCATTCTATTCCTATCCTCACTGTCATGTGGCACAGACAGCAATCCCGAGAACATTACATTTGAGGTCCTGATTCTCAGCTTCCTTCCTAACTCCCTGTATTCTATTTTCAGGACCTCCTTCCTCTCTCTTCCTATGTCATTGGTACCAATATGTACCACGACTTCTGGCTGCTCACCCTCCCTTATCAGGATACCATAAATGCGTCCAGAAACATCTCGGACCCTGGCACCTGGGAGGCAACCTACCATCCATGTTTCATTTTTACGTCCACAGAATCACCTATCTGTCCCCCTGACTATAGAGTCCCCTATTACTGCTGCTATCTTCTTCAGTACCCTACCCTTCTGAGCCACAGGGCCAGAGTCAGTGCCAGAGGCATAGCCACTATTGCTTCCCCCGGGTAGATCATCCGCCCCAACAGCACTCAAAATGGAGTACTTATTGTTGAGGGGACAGCCATGGGTGCTCTCCATTATCTAATGTTCCCCTTCCCTCTCTTGACAATCACCCATTTATCTGTCTCTTGTAGCCTTGGGGTGACTATCTCCCTGTATCTCGTCTATCACCTCCTCACTTTCCCTAACAAGCCGAAGGTCATCGAGCTGGAGCTCCTGTTCCCTGTCACGGGTCTCTAAGGAGCTGCTTATTGATGCACCTGGTGTAGATGTGGCCATCGGGGAGGCTGAGAGTCTCCTGGAAACCCCACATCTGGCACCCAGAACAGAACACTGGCTCTGTAGACATGCCCCCTATTCTCTCTAGGGTTGAATAAGAGATAAGGACTGAACTTACCTACACTCTGCCTGTTCCTGCCAAAACCCTGTTGAGCCAAAGCCTTCCTACTCTGCCTGAGACTACTCTGATGACGATCGCTCCCACGATAACCGCTCCGCTAGGTGGCACCTCTCTTTTATAGAGACTGGGCTTCCCATCAAAAGTCTTCGTCCAACCTGTGTGGGAACATACCTGTTGCATCTGCAGAGTACTCCAATAAATGACTCCCATCAAAATACTTGCTGCTTTTTCAAGCTCTTTGACGGACGTGCATGGGAATGTTCCTGTTGCGTCTGTGCAGTACTCCAATAGCATTGAAATTCAACTCTGAACTCCAATGCCCCCAGCTGAAATAGTGTCACGGTAACCACTTTGCCACCCATATGACTTCTTTGCTTTTACACCTCCGTGAAATAAGGACTAATGTTCCATCAGATTCCGCCATTACCAGCCACATGTGCAGGCTTTCTTAGTTTCATGTACAATGAACCCTGAATGTCTTTCTATCATAGCTTTCTATAGTTTTTTCCCCCATTTAAATAATACTCTTTGTTATTCTCCCTTCCAAAGTGAATAACTTCACATGCTGGCTGGGCTTGATCAGAGTTTTCCAAAAATGCCACCTTAATAATTGATTCTAATATTTTTCCCCAACAGTTGATGTTAGATAACCAGACCATAGTTGCATGCTTTTTCATCTCCCTTTTTGAATAGGGTTGTTATATTAACAATTTACCAGTTCCTCCTGAATCTCACAATTCATGGAAGATTCACCCCGTTAATCTGCCTAACACTAATTCTCTAGTGACTGTGAAATGGATGCAAAGTACCCTGCCATTTTCTTGTTCATCAACATCATTCTCCAGGGATCAACGTTCACTTGTACTGTTCACTTATATATAATCCCAATTGCCTCCCAGAAGCGAGGATGGAATGTATGGGGCCTTTAATATAATCAGAAGGCCAGGGACTGATTTTTGTTTTCTCCAAGACATCTGATCATTTGAAGTTCTAGGAGTATCACATTAAGACCGGAGTCTTGGGGCATTCTTAAGAATTAACCAGTGTAGGACAAGGACCTGGTGAGTAGGTCAAGAGGTGTGGATGAAGATAGGGTCATGAATTTCCCTGCCAAGTTAATACTTTTCCAGATTAATGGGATGTCTAGATAGAGTAAAATGCTCACACTCAAAAATGGGGAATCATCAAGGAAGGATTTTCAGCTTTTGTGAGCCACATGTAGCATCCAGGGAAAGCAACTCCCCCGGGCATTTGTGCTACTAAGATCAGACATTAAGAGTACTGAATCAACATCATTACAAAGACCAAGGGTGAGTGACTGAGTGACTGAAACTGGGAGCACTCATTTGCTGGAGGGGATGGAACATCATGAGTTGTAGTGAATCCCCAGATCTGAGCAGATCATTAGCATGGTTTACAGAAAATCCCACAGCCTGCAGATAGAATGAGGCACAGCATTACTTCATGCTACAGGAAATGGATAGACCCACTACACCACAAACAAATGCCAATTCTGGCTCATTACCTCAGTGATGTGCTGCTCTTTCTTGTTCCTGATGAGTTCATAGTGCTCTGCATAAACTTGCATTAATTCTGCCTCCATGTTGTCCTTGAGTTCACTCCATTTTTCAGCCTCTGGCCCCATGCTCAAAACTTCCTGGAGACCACTCTCAGGAGTACTACTGAAGCTCCTACAATAGAGAGGAATATCACTGCTGGTGACTCCAATCTAATACTTGTCACCTAATTTGGTTTTGGAACTACATCAATTTACACTGTATCTCCTCACTAAAGAAAGAAATTTTGCCAGCTGAATCTACAGTTCTAAAGCTCCACACACCAACAAAACGATCCTTATATTCTCACACAGAATAGGTTACAAAGCAGTACAAAGCCTGACATTTGAGCAGGACCAAAATGAGATTGTCAGTAAAGGACTGTCCTCTAGTTGGAGGACCCTATGACACTTTATACACCAGGATGTAAATATATCCTGTGCTGCTTATTCAAATCTAATACAGCCTTACTTCACCATGTGCTGAGAACACAAAAGAATTATATTTTAGCACTGTAGTGCATTGCAATGATGCAAGGAAATTAGTGACAGTGGAAGGAGTGGGTGGAGAGGAAAGGAATGTGTGGTGAAGGGAGAAGAGCAATGGGGGAAATGATATATGAGGAAGGGCCATTACGTGGAGGTCCAAGGAAATGAGGTAAATGAGGAATACCCCATGAGAACTGATACTGTATGTAATACGCGACTGGCTGACTATCTAAGACTCGGCAGCACAGAAATATCTATGCTGAAAATAAGAAAAGCTTCATGAAGTTTCATTAACATAAAATTTGTAGTCTTACTGCTTGTAAACTCTGTGCTGCTTATTCTGGTGTAATTATCAGTGAGCGTTGTCTTCTGGTGTTCTCTACATGCCCCATAACAAAGGAGGGTTAAGATGTCACATTTACCATTTCTTCTTGTACGATTTGTTAAGTGATTGCTTTTTCTTGCACTGTTCTGCAAAGCTGCTGGTATATTTCTGGATCACTTCATTTCTCTTCTTCTGAATCTTCCTCTCCAACTCCTTCAATTCTTTCTCATGCTTTTTCTGCATTTTGATATGTGCCTTCTGCATCTTCAGTTCCTCTGTAGTAAATAGCTCTATTGTTGGATTAAAGAAGATCATTTTAATGGATCACAGCAGCTTCCCAAAGGAACAGTGGAACTTATGTAGTTATAAAACATAGAACATAGAAATCTGCAGCACATTACAGGCCCTTCGGCCCACAATGTTGTGCCGACCATGTAATCTACTCTAGAGACTGCCTAGAATTAATTTACCACATAACCCTCTATTTTTCTAAGCTCCATGTACCTATCTAAGAGTCTCTTAAAAGAGCCTATTGTATCCACCTCTGCCACCTTCCCTGGGAGTGCACTCCCCACACCCACCACTCTCTATGTGAAAAACTTAACTCTGACATCTCCTCTGTATCTACTTCCAAGCACCCTAAAACTATGTCCCCTCATGTCAGCCATTTCAGCCCTGAGGAAAAAGCCTCTGGCTATCCACACTATCAATGGCGCTCATTATTTTATACACTTCTATCTGTTCACCTCTCATCTTCTGTCACTCCAAGGAGAAAAGGCCAAGTTCACTCAACCTATTCTCATAAGGCATGCTCTCCAATCCAGGCAATGTTCTTGTAAATCTCCTCCGCACTCTCTATAGTATCCACATTCTTCCTGTAGTGAGGTGACCAGAACTGAACACAGTACTCCAAGTGGGGTCTAACTAAGGTCTTATACAGCTGTAACATTACCTCACGGCTCTTGAACTCAATGCCACGGTTGATGAAGGCCAACACACCATACGCCTTCTAAACTATCAACATGTGCAGCAGCTTTGAGTGTCCTGTGGACATGGACCCCAAGATCTCACTGATCCTCCACACTGCCAAGAGCCTTACCATTAATATTATATTCTGCCTTCAAATTTGACCTGCCAAAATGAACTACTTCACACTTATTTGGGTTGAACCCCATCTGCTACTTCTCAGCCCAGTTCTGCATCCTGTCAATGTCCTGCTGTAACCTCTGACAATCCTCCAGATTATCCACAACATCCTCAACCTTTGTATCATCAGCAAATTTACTAACCCACCTTCTGCTTTCTCATCCATGTCGTTTATAAAAATCACAAAGAGGAGGGGTCCCAGAACAGATCCCTGCAGAACACTACTGGTCACCGACCTCCATGCAGAGTATGACCTGTCTACAACCACTCCTTGCCTTCTGTGGTCAAGCCAATTCTGGATCCACAAATCAAGGTCTCCTTGAGTCCTATGCCTCATTACTTTCTGAATGAGCCTCACATGGGGAACCTTATCAAATGCCTTTTCTGAAATCCATATACACTACATCCATTGCTCTACCTTCATCGATGTGTTTTGTTACATCCTCAAAGAATTCAGTCAGTTTCATAAGGCATGACCCGCCCTTGACAAAACCATGCTGACTATCCCTAATCAGATTATGTCTCTCCAAATGCTCATAAATCCTGCCTCTCAGAATCTCCAACAACTTGCCCACCGCTGAAGTAAGACTCACAAACTAGTGACCACGTTTTCTGGCTTAGACCAACAAGAGATCACATCACACAGACCAATCCGAGATATCCACTTCAATTATAATCATTGAACTAATCTCAGAATCAATCTAGAACAAAGGGAGCCAAACACTGCCTCAACTTTCAAATTTCCATTGCCATTCCCCTTGGGTGGATTAATGACTACCACTCAGTGTCTCTGACATCCACCATCATGAAGAGGCAGGTCTTGGCACACATTAACTGTAGCCTCCCAGACAACCATGACCACTGCAGTTTGCCTATTTCCAAAACAATTCTGTATGCAGACACCATCTTCATGCCCTAACACCCATCTCTGGGACACATCACGTGTTCAGCAAAGTTCATTGTTTATTGTCTACTCTTCCAGCTTCTGTACTATAATTCCAAGAAAACTCGTCTCCACACTCCTAGACCCTGGAGCCAACAGCTCTTTTTGTAGCTGGACTCTTGATTTCCTGACCAGCAGACTGCAATCAGCAAGGATAAGCAGCAACACTGTCATCACAATTATTCTCAACACTCCCACAAGGCTGCATCCTCAGCCCCTTATTCTACTCTCTGTACACTCACGACTTGGTGACCAGAGCTTGCTCTATCTCCATCTATGAAGTACATGACACCACAGTAGTAGTAGTAGTATTTCAAATAATGCTGAGTCAGTGTATATGAAAGCAATAGAGAGGCCAGTGCCATGGTGTCATGACAACAACCTTTCCCTCAATGTAAGGAAAGTAGAAGAGGTGGTCATTGACTTCAAGAAGGGGGTTGGTGCTGTTGCTCCTGTTTACATTAATGGTGCTGAGGTCAACGGGATTAACAGCTTCCAGTTATTGAGTGTGGACATCACCAGTGCTAGTCCTGGATCAATCATAAAGATGTCAAGGCCAGGAAAGCTCACCAGCACCTCTACTTCCTCAGGAGGTTAAAGAAATTTGGCATGGTGCCTTCAACCCTCTCTTTTTATTGATGCACCACAGAAAGGTTCCTATATGGATACCTCACGGCTTGGCATTCTGACAATAAGAACCACAGAAAGGTTCCTATATGGATACCTCACGGCTTGGCATTCTGACAATAAGAACCACAGAAATGTTCCTATATGGATACCTCACGGCTTGGCATTCTGACAATAAGAACCACAGAAAGGTTCCTATATGGATACCTCACGGCTTGGCATTCTAACAGTAAGAACCACAGAAATGTTCCTATATGAATATCTCACGGCTTGGTATTCTGACAATAAGAACCACAGAAAGGTTCCTATATGAATATCTCACAGCTTGGCATTCTGACAAAAAGAACCACAGAAAGGTTCCTATATGAATATCTCACGGCTTGGTATTCTGACAATAAGAACCACAGAAAGGTTCCTATATGAATATCTCACGGCTTGGTATTCTGACAATACAAAACTGCAGAGTTATGGACACTGCTCAGCACATTATGGAAACCAGCCTCCCATGTATTCTGTCTGCATGTATTGCATCAGTGAAGCAGCCAGCATTATCGAAGACTTTATCCACCCCGGCTGGGCATTCTATCTTCTTCTTGCTCCCATTGTGCAGAAAATCAAAAGCCTGAAAGCACCAGGCTCAAGCATAGCTTCTCTCCCATTGTTACAAGACTATTGAGTGGTCCCTTAGTATGATAAAATGAACTCTTGACCTCACTCTTGCCTTGCACCTTATAGTGCGCCTGCTTTGCACTTTTTCTGTGACACTTACTCTGAATTCTGTTTTACCTCAATAAACTGTTGTAATGAAATGATCTCTATGGATAGCATGCAAAAGAAAAGTTTTTCCACTGTATCTCAGTACATGTTGACAAAAATAAACCTATTTACTTCTCTTATTCTTCCTATCTCTCTCGCCTGCCAAGATATCTGCATTCCTCCAAGTCTGGCCTGTGCTAATCCCTGGTCCTTGGTCTCATTTTCTTTTAGATGTTTATTGATGGATAGGTTTGTCTCCAAATATGTCACTGCCTCCTGTGACAACATCATTTCAGATGAATTATTATCTCTTATTACTTGCATTCTATCTCCTTGGGAAAGGTGGGTTAGCATGCATCCCAACATATGTGAAAATCTGATTTGTGTGGGGAATTGGGTTGTGAACAGAATTTAGGTCGGGTGTAATGTGTATGGGACATAGTGTCTGGACATGAGCAGTAGCATGCCTGGAAGGAATTTTCTTTTGTGTGTGATTAGTTTGACTAATTATTGTCTGGCTCCATTTTATCTTTCGCTGCTCATTGTCTACATGAACCAGACATGAGCACCAGGCAGAACAAGGCCAAAGATATTATAAAGACTCCTTCAACTCTTCAGCAATGTGAAGCCATCAAAACTAATCTAGAAACATAACATCAAACCCCTGCTAGTCAGGGTGAGAGTACTTTTGACCCCAGCATATGATGGTGTTGGTTCAAGTAGATGGTTTAAAAATTGCAAAATAATTCATCTCCTCTCCTCAAACCAGTCCCTTTCTAGTTTTAACAGGCTTAGTGTCTGAAATCTTTTATCTGGATTGCATGACTTCAAGTTGGCAGAATTTCTTTTGGATACACACCGAGTATTTTAGTGGTATGTGAAAGAAGGCAAGAAGGAGCAGGCATTAAACACACAACCTGTGCACCAGACAGAGCAATGTTTCCAAGTTTGCCATGCATTTTCCCCCCAGTCAGACTCAGTGATTACTGCCAAATACTGCTCATGGCCTCACTCACCTGACCCACGATGAGTCTGTTAAAAAGTTAGAATATATCAAAACTGTTCGAATTTGGGAATCCCAAAAGGACTGAGATCATTGACTTACCCAGAGCATCCTTGGAAGATTCCTCAAGGCCAGAGCAGGTAGGATTAGAAGGACCTGGAAGAAATGTAGTTTGGTTATCCTGGACCCATTGCTAGTGCCTTTTCTCTTCTGTTCCCGCTGAGTGTGCCTGAAAGCTGATGGTCTTACATCAGTCAGGTAACTCCCCAGAAAATGAAAGATTCAGCAGTGGTTCATTTTGTAGCACTCCTGACTTAAGGATTAGACGTTCTTGGTTCACATCCCACTATAGATATCAGACCATTGATGTTCTTGTGCAATACTGAGGGAATTCTACACTGTGAGAGGTGCTGTTTAAAGAAGAAATAGACCATAGTCTTTTTTGCTCTTTAAGATGAAACATAAAAGGTCCCACAGTGTTGTCATAAATAGCCCAGCAAAGTCTTCAATGGTGTCTGCACCAACATTTAACCTGAAAACTGTTTATGTGGTCATATCACTTCACTGTTTGTGGGATATTGCAACGAGCAACTTGACACTTCCTACATTATCACTATGTCAAATATTCTTCTGGGACTTAAAACATTCTGGATTAACCAGAGATTGTCACTACTTCTATACCTCTCACAGCTTCTTCCTACCCACATCTTCAGTAAGCTAAACCACAGCACAGGTCCACAACTGTAAGCCCTAAAATCTGGCATTCTTCCAGTTTGTCAATTGTAGAGAGGCACTCAAATGTAAATTGAAAGTAAATTGGATTAGACATTGGCTTTGTGGGCAATGGTTGCCTCTCTGACTAGAAGCCTGTGGCTAGTAGAGTGCCACAAAGATTAGTGCTGCGTCCATTGTCAGTGATCTGGATGATAATGTGGTTAACTGGATCTGCAAATTTGTAGGTGACACCAAGATCAGGGGTGTAGTAGACAGCGAGGAAAACCATCAAAACGGGATCTTGACCAGCTGGAAAAATGGGCTGAAAAATGGTAGATGGACTTTAATGTAGACAAGCGTGAGATGTTGCACTTCGGTAGGACCGACCAGGGTAGGTCTTACACAGTGAATGGCTGGGCACTGAGGAGTGTGGTAGAACAAATACAGGTCCACAGTTCATTGAAAGTAGATAAGTAGATGAGCACAGGTAGATAAGTTCATAAAGAGAGCTTTTGGCTCATTGACCTGCATAAATCAAAGTAATGAATACAGGAGATGGAATGTTATGTTGAAGTTGTATAAGACATTGGTGAGGCGTAATTTGGAGTATTCTGTGCAGTTTTGGTTACCTACCTACAGGAAAGATGTAAATAAGTTTGAAAGAGTATGGAGAAAATTTACAAAGATATTGCTGGGACTGGAGGACCTGAGTTATAAGGAAAGATTGGTAGGTTAGCACTTCATTCCTTGGAATACAGAAGATTGAGAGGAGATTTGCTGGAGGTATACACCATTACGAGTGGTATAGATAGGGTAAATGCAAGCAGGCTTCTTCCACTGAGGCTGTGTGGGACTACAAACAGAGGTCATGGGTTAAGGATAAATTTGTAAATTTTTGAGAGGAACACGTGGGGAAACCTCTTCACTCGGAGGTAGTGAGAGTGTGGAATGGCTGTCAGCGCAAGTGGTACATGTGAGCTCAATTTCAGCATTTAAGAGAAGTTTGGGTCGGTACACGGATGGTAGGGGTTTGGAGGGTAATGGTCCTGGTGCAGGTTGATGGGAGTGGGCAAGGTAAATGGTTTGGCACGGACTAGATGGGCCACAGGGTCTGGTTCTGTGCCGTAACTTTCTATGACTAAATTCTTTCATCCCCTGTGAACCGAACCTTATGTTCTCTTGTCATTTATATCAAATTGTAATACTTTGAAAAGGAATGATTTACTGCATGCTTCATTGGTGTCCGTTGTTCCACTGTCACTCTCCTGCATTTGCGCTTCATCTTCTGTGACATCCTGCAAGCAATGCACAAGAGAGATCTTTCAGTGCCTACCAAAATATCCATCAATCAATGTCAGCCTCCCAAATGTGTGGTGGAGAGTGGCTGCATTACGGTCGTTATGGGAACACCAATGCCTGCGAGTGGAAAATCCTACCAAAGGTAGTAGATTTGTCCCAGTACATCACGGGTAAAACCCTCCCAACCATTGAGCACATCTACATGAAATGTTGCTGTAGAAAAGCAGCATCCAGCATCAGAGATCCCCACCACCCGGGCCTTTTCTCACTGCTGCCATCAGGTAGAAGGTACAAGAGCCTCCGGACTCACACCACCAGGTTCAAGAACAGGTACTACCCTTCAACCATCAGGGTCTTGAACAAAAGGGGATAACTACACTCATTTAAGGACTCTTATCTTGTTATTTCATGCTCATTATTTATCCCTATTTCTTTATTATCTGCGTTTGCAGGGTTTGTTTACAATTTACTGTTCCTGATGTTTACGGCTTATGGATCCTGTTTACAGTTACTGTTCTATAGATTTACTAAGTATGCCCACAGAAAAAGAATCTCAGCGTTGTATGTGGTGGCATGTGTGTACTCTGATAATAAATTTTACTTTGAACTTTGAAATTTAAGGAGGCTTTTTCTTTAGAAAATGAAGTGGACGTAATGGCATCTTTTATCACCTGTACATCATAATAATGATTGAAATGAAGTATCACAGCAATATTCTCACACTTGCAGATATCCAGCCCAAAGCAATACACTCAATCCCATGTACACCCAAACTCTAAAACCAACACACACAATCTCACGTACATCTCTGCTCTCCTGCCAATTACCTTTCCAGAAACTGCTGATGAATCCACCTCCGACTGTATGCTCAGCCTGCGGATGAAGTTTATTGGGTCAGCCAATGCCTTTGTTAAATCTGCCAAGAGAAACAGTGGTGATAGTTCTAATCCACGATTGTGCAGAAAGGAGCAAGTGTGTGAAAAGTTCTGCCCCTTCCAGAAGATAGTATCCCTTACCCAACAATCTACTCACCATCTTATTTCCATTCAAGTGTACAAGGACCCAAAAGGTCTCAAGAGCATCTACAGACATTTGTTGGATACAGTGTGAAGTTCCCTTTATGCTGACTATCAAACACAATTGGTACAAGTTCAAAATAGGTTTGACACAAAATAGAGGTCCCTCCATAACACCCCATTGAGCAAAAAAAACAGCATGCAGAACTCAGAATAAAACTTCCTTTTCTCTGCCCTATCAAAAATACCTGGTAAGATCTAGTAAGGTAATGGTTGATCTGATCTTGGCCAGTTTTCCTGTCTTAACATATTTATCTGTAGTCCAAAACTCTATCTCAACTTTCAATAAATATATTTAATGACAGGACATACTGCACACAACTTTCTGGTAGAGATTCCAAACCGTCACAGCCATCACAGGGAAGAAATTCCTCAGCTCCTTCTTAAAATGGATGCCCCTAGTTCTGGATTCCCTTACAGAGGGAAGCATCTTCTCACTGCCTTTCCTGTCCATCGCTATGAAATTTGATATATCACCAAAGAAGATAGCAAATTTCTACAGATCTGCCATGGAGAGCATTCTAATCGGTTGTATCACCGTAAGGTATGGAGGGGCCACTGCAGAAGATCGGAAAAAGCTGTAGGAAGTTGCAGACTCGACCAGCTCCATCATGGGCACTAGCATCCCCAGCATGGAGGACATCTTCAAAAGGCGATGCCTCGAAAGGCAGTGTCCATCATTAAGTGTTCCCATCACACAGGATGCACCCTCTTCTCGTTGCTACCGTTAGCGAGGAGCTACGGGAGCCTGAAGACACACACCTGAGTGTTTTAGGAACATTTTCTTCCCCTTCCCCATCAGATTTCTGAATGGACAATAAATCCATCAACATATTTTTCCCTCTCTTTTTGCACTACTCATTTAATTGAATTTATATACATATATTTCTTACTGTCATTTATGGAGTTTTATGTATTGCAATGTACTGTTACTGTAAAACAACAAATTTCACAGCATATGCCAGTGATACCAAACCTAATTTTGACGCCGATTCTGATTCTGTTGTCATGAAACAATGGTTTTCATCAGCTCTCGCATGCGCACTTCCACATCACCTTAATTCATAAATATTAGGAGTAAGTAGTAGAATTTGTTTCAGCTTTTAAATATAAAGCTTCACCACTGCCCCCATATCTCCAAAGTTTGTTTAATAATGGACACTTCATCAATGGATTCTGATTCTGCCAAGACCCATCCCAAGACTATCATCTGGGTTTCAATAAGATCACCTCTCATTCTTCTAAACTCTGATGTATTTGGTCCAACCAACATAACCTTTCCTTAATAAGGGGAGGGAACGTCGACTCAGACCATGAGAGACCTGCATCGGGCATATTCACGCCTTACAAGGCGCAGATTGGAAGTCTATGTGGGGCACCACTCCTCGCACAGACTAGAGCAATGTGTGATTAAGTGCCTTGCTCAAGGGCACAAACACGCTGCCACAGCTGAGGCTCGAACTTGCGACCTTGAGGTAACTAGACGAACGCCTTGACCACTTGGCCACGTGCCCAACACAAATAAAGCATAAAGCATGCTTTCCTTAATAAAGCATCCCCTTAATCCTGAGAATCAACCCAATAAATCCTCTCTGATATGTTGCCAAGGTATCTGTAATTATCTTTAAATAAGGAAATTAAAGCAGCATGCAAATGTCCAGATGTGGTCTCAGTACAGTTGTGGCACGACTTCCTCACATTTACACTTCATTTTCTTTGGACTATAATCAACATTCCGTTGGCCTCCCTTTCTGATTTGTCATACCTGCATACTAACTTTGCGTCAAGTGCAAGAACAATCAAATGCTTCTAGATGCCAGAATTCTATAGAATCTATACATTCAAACAACATTCTGCTTATCCATTCTTCCAGGAAAATATTTCCACACAGTATACTTTGAGATACCTTTGTCCACTCAAATATCTGTAATCTTTATGTTCTCTTCACAACTCTCTTTTCCAGGATTATAATGAGAGCAGATAAAGGTTTCCCATTCACCTGTCATTAATAAGACTTATAAATCACTGAGAGCCCTGCACTGATCCCTTTGTAAACTCATCACTTACAGCTGAAAAATACCATTTATACTGCCTCTGTTTTATGTTGCTAAGTGATCCCCTATCAATGTTAAAATACAGTATCACTTCCAACACCATATATTGCAATAATCTATATGTGTCACCTTATTGAACTGCTTTGGAAATCTAAATGGACTTCATTAACCCTTCTTGTCATATTCTTAAACGCACCTTAAAGTTTGATTCAAAGTAAAGTTTCCTCCATAATGCCCCATCAAGAACTCCAACAAGCAGAGACGCAGCACAATTTATATATGGATTAAGGCCTCCTCTATATTCTCCCATCAAACACTCCTACAGCAGTATCTCACATCCTTGGTCAAGTTCCCTCCATACTGGCACATCAAGCACTTCACAGCAGGCCTATTATATTAAATATTGGATAATGTTCCCTTCTACCTCTTCAAACACTCCCAGTGAGCAATCATAGCTGTTTGACATGGAGTTAAAACTGTATCAGTAGCCTTTAGCACCCAAGCTGGGCACAGCCAAGTTTAATACAGAGTGAGTCTCCGCTAAACTATCACGGACTGGTGCAGGAGTAAATACTTTCCTTACCCAACCCAGAGACATCTGGAGATTATTGCAGCCAGCCACTAACACAGAGTCAGAATTGACATCCATAGTGAGAAAGGTCCTCCCAGCCTGATTTGAAGTCTCTCATTCATTCCCTGTGGGCTGAAGTTGCTGCTTGACTGTATAACCACTGAATGTGAAACCACAAACACGAGGAAATCTGCAGTTGCTGGAATTTCAAGCAACACACATAAGTTGCTGGTGAACGCAGCAGGCTAGGAAGCATCTCTAGGAAGAGGTACAGTCGATGTTTTGGGCCGAGACCCTTCGTCAGGACTATCTGAAAGAAGAGATAGTAAGAGATTTGAAAGTGGGAGGGGGAGGGATGGAGCCAAGAGCTGGACAGTTGATTGGCAAAGGGGATATGGGAGGATCATGGGATCCCCTTTTCTTTCTCCCTATGCCTCCTGTCCCATGATCCTCTCATATCCCTTTTGCCAATCAACTGTCCAGCTCTTGGCTCCATTCCTCCCCCTCCTGTCTTCTCCTATCATTTCGGATCTCCCCCTCCCCCTCCCACTTTCCAATCTCTTACTAGCTCTTCTTTCAGTTAGTCCTGACAAAGGGTCTCGGCCCGAAACGTCGACTGTACCTCTTCCTATAGATGCTGCCTGGCCTGCTGTGTTCACCAGCAATTTTTATGTGTGTTGAATGTGAAACCAGTTCCCTGAGCACTTCCATCCATTTCCTTACCTCGGGCAGGTATAGTTCAGCTACCCAACCTGAGCCTGACTCCATCCGCTGATACATGCGTGCATGTTCCACCAAGATACTCGTGTCATGTAACACTGGTTCAGTGTTCACGTTATCCAGATCAGATTAAGTCTTGTTGATGGCTAACAATTGTGTTGGCAGGATGCAGTGAAAGTGCTTGACCTGGCTGGAAGGCTGATGTTTGGGTGTCAAGTTTGAGCCCATAGGGAAGTGAAAGCAAACATTGCACAATGCTTTACTGGGAGCCGGCTTCATGTTTGCCTTAGTTGTGTAGTCAGACAATCACTTCTGCTGATAGCCCATGGATGAAGAACCACAACCCGGGCTGCAAGTACATTTATCTGGCAAGGGTTTCAATGCCTCCAGCTCAGGTAAGGCGATACGAAGACAAGGCCAGGTTTATACCAGAGCAGATTTTAAGGGCACGTGTGGCTGAATATGGAGCTTACTCTACACCTGTTGCAATAACATTAAGAAAGTGTGGAACTACAGTAGATGTGAGCTTGCAATGCGATGATCCACCTCACCTGCCCAGGTGTGAGGCACATAGTCCTTCACTTCAATATAAGCAAATAGCGTTGCCATGGGGAGCAGATGGTTAGTCTCATTCCGCAGGCCAATATGATGATATCCTGTGGAGAGAAGGGCACCCCTTTTAGGTACATTACCTAGCAGAAGGTTCAGCATGACCAAGGGAGAGGGTATTAGGAGAAGATAAATAATGTGGGAAAGGAAAGGAAATGTGAAATAAAATCAGAAAACACTTCTGTGAAGGAAGAAAAGGAGTTAACATTTCAGGTCAGTGACCTTTCAATTCTAACTTCAAACATTTCTTCACAGGTGCTGTGTAACTTGATGACTATTTCCATCGGTTCGTGCATTATATATTGTTCACATAAACCATGATGGAGTTGCATAGTAGTATCTGTGAAATGGAGTTCAGGCGTGTCACTGGGAATCTGAGTCATTTTTATTACATTGAATGTGAACATTGCTGGCAATGTCAGAATTTATTTTCCATCCTTAATTGCCCCTGAACTAGGAAGGCAGTCAAGAGTCAACCATGTTGGTGGGATCTGGATCACAAAGTCCCACAGCTGCCTTATGGATATCTCCCACTCTGCTTCCTGTATGGACTCCAATTTATTTTCCCAGCTTCTCTTTCAAATCTGCTCTCATAATGAAATCATCCGCTCCTGGACCCACCTATACCTACCAGGTTGCTCCACCCTTTCCCTCCACCTTTTTATATTAACTATCTCCCCTACGTTCTTTTTGGTCCAGATTAATGGTCTCAACGCAAAGCACTGACTGTCCATTTCATTCCTTAGATACTGCCTGATCCATGGAGTTCCTTAGTACTTTGGGTGTTGGCTCCAGTTTCCATCTGCAGTCTCTGTGCCTCTATATACCTTTACATAAATCTGGGTGCATGTAGTTGTGGCTGTGTGACATGTGAAAATGTGGAGAATGTTCATAAATAATAAATAGTAGATCAGTCTGTATAATGATGGGAAGCATCTATGCTTTAAGTACCTGTTTGGACAGCAGTAACTGATAGAATCCTCTGTCCAATGAACTTCCCACTTTCTTCATACGTGGCAATTCTTACAAAAGCCAATTCTGGCACAAGGATCTGCAAGTCAGGAAGTTTCTTATTAGACAGTAGCTAAAGAGTAATTCCCAAACAGGCAGCTAAATCAACTCAGAGACCGTATTGATGGAGTTGGGCAGTGAACCAGCAGAGTGAGAGGTCTGAACTTATAGAGGGTGGCCAGATTGTCCTCGACCAGCCCACTGCCCATTTTAGCCACTGCTTTCACCATGCCAGCCCAGACTGAGGTCTTCCTGATGGGGAGACTTGAGCAAGCTGGCCCTCCATCTTGAATCGGGATCTCACAATGTCCCAAGTCCCAAGTTCCCAGTTTCTCTGGACACACAGTAAATGAGATAGAGACCCAATCAGCCCAGCTCACACTGAGATGGGGTTCTGGGATCACACCCAAAGACCCAGGGCTAAAAAGCTCATGAAGAACTTCATGGAATTCTACAGCATAGAAGAATGCCCTATGGCCCACCGAGTTCATGCCAAACAGTAATCACCCACATACAGTAATTCTTTATTCTCCTGTCACTTCCATCAACTCCCACAGATCCTACCAGCCACCTACAGATACAGGGGGCAATTAACCAACTGACCTGTAGACCTTTGCAATGCTGGAGAAAACCAGAGCACTCAATGAAGGTGGACAAGAAGTTGGGATTAAACTGGGTCTTTGAGACAGCATTTTTACTAGCTGCACCAGTCTGCTTTCTCTAGCGTAGTGAATCCGTGGACAAAAAGAATGGGCTGGTAAACAGAACAGCAACAAACAGGAAGGCTGAGGTCAAATGAGCCTTCTCAGATGGGTCTGGGGTCCAAAACGCTGGTTCACATGGTGCTTAGGTACAGGGGCACTGGGGCTGTTGTCTGAAATACTGGGATCTGGTGAGTCTGTATCCTGGGAGCCTGTCTCACATGGTGAGTTTGACCCGGAGTGTACACAGGGCATTGTGTCTACTTAGAAACCGGCTGACATAGTGGCTGGGGTTCAATCAAGGATCTCAACACGTACGGTGCTTAAACTAGGTCACCAAGGTCCTGGCATCTTGTGAACCTAGCTAATACTGGCACTGGGGCCTAATGAACAGGCTCAAATACCAATAAAAGTGGGGATCTCATGATTCTGCAGAACAAGGTGACTGACATCTATTAATCGCAGCTCACGTGGGGACTTGGGTCTACTATATTTACTCATATCCACATTGAAATTCAGTAGGTCAGTAGGTACATCTAATGTCAGAGAAATGTATACATTATACATACTGAAATTGATGACTAGTGAATCGGTCTTCCTTGAGGCCTAGGCTTAGGGTCCTATGAACATGTTTACATGGGTCCCGGGACAAATGAGGGCCTGGCTCCAATGAGCAAGATGATCTCAGGGAGGGTGTCTGATGAGCCATGTTCACAATGGCACTGAAACACTGAGCTGGGAGAACACTGGAATCCATTACTAAAGAGATTCCAGGGCATTTGGAAAATTGTAACATGTTCAAGAGTTGATATAGCATTATGAAAGAGAAAATGTGTTTTTCTTTCACAATACTACATCAACTCTTGCATGTACCTCAAGGATGTGTGCTTAGCCCACTGCTCTACTCTCTTTACGCCCATGACTATATGACTAGGCATGGCTCAAATACCATCTATAAATTTGCTGATGATACAACCATTGTTGGCAGAATCTCAGATGGTGATGAGAGGGCGTACAGGAGCGAGATATACCAGCTAGTTGAGTGGTGTCACAGCAACAACCTTGCACTCAGTGTCAGTAGGACAAAAGAGCTGATTGTGGGCTTCAGGAAGGGTAAGACGAGGGAACACACACCAGTCCTCACAGGGGAATCAGAAGTGGAGAGAGTGAGCAGTTTCAAGTTCCTGGGTGTCAAAATCTCTGAGGATCTAACCTGGTCCTAACGTATCGATGCAGCCATAAAGAAGGCAAGAAAGTGGCTATATTTCATTAGGAGTTTGAAGAGATTTGATTCATTATCTAAAACAATCAAAAAGTTAATAGATGTGCCATGGAGAACATTCTGACAGGCTGACTATGGGATGGGGATGGGAACTACTTCACAGGACTGTTTTTATTTTCTTTCTATACTATGTATTGCATTGAACTGCTGCTGCTAAGATAACAAATTTCACAATACGTGCCGGTGATAATCAACCTGACTCGGAGTCTGATTCTGTTTGGTTATCTGGAAGTCAAGTTTATTGGCATATGCCCAAGTAGGTGCAATGAAAAGCTTACTTGCAACAACGTCACAGCCATATAGCATCATGTAAGCAGCATTCACAAGAAAAAAAACAAAGTAATTATAACTTACATTCAACTTTTACAAGAAAACAAATACGTTGATTTTTGTGCAAGGTGGTCAAAGTGGTCCTTGAGGGGGGATAAAATGAGAACCATTATATTTGGATTCCCAGAAGCCATTCCACAAGGTGCCACATCAAAGGTCACTGCACAAGGATCTTTTTGTTTTTGAGATGGATGTAGTTAGTGTGGTTCATAAACAGAAAACAGAATTAGATGAGAAAATACTGTGGTGCCACAGGGATCACTACTCAGGCCTCAACTATTTCTAATCTCTAGTAGTGACCTAGATGAAGGGCAAACTGTAGGCACATTTGCTAAGGACACAAAATCAGGTGGGAGAGCAAATTGGGAAAAGGCCACAAAGAATCTCCAGAGGGATTGCAGAGATTAACGGAGTAGGAAAGAAGTTGGCAGGTAGATTATGATGTGGGAAAGGGTGAGATTAAGACTTCGGAATTAAGAATGAAAAGAACAATTTCAGTGGAGTGTGAGTACAAACATTGTGGTGTGAGGGGATCAGAGCGTTCTAATAAAAGTTGAGCTTACTTTCATATGCTTAAGTACATCGACAGGTGCAATGAAAAATGTACTTGCAGCAGGCACATAAGCAGTATTCACAAGAAAAACATGAATTATATGCAATGTTTACAATAGAACCCAATTAGAACAATAATTGCATGAAGAACAAAATTAGTATGTAGGGTACAGCAGGCAGTTAGGAAGGAAAATGAAATATTGGCTCTTATTGCAAGGAGTATATACAGTATGTAAGAGAGATTTAATACAACATGGCACCATATGCAGAAAGGTTGAGCAGATTGGGCTTATATCATTGGAGTTTAGAAGAATGTAAGATGACTTTATTGAAACAAAGTTTTAAGGGGAATTGACGAGGCTGGGTGCTGAGGGTATGTTTTCTCTTGCAGGTGTATCTAGAACAAGGAGACTTAATTTCAGAGGAAAGTATGGCTCATTTAAGATGAAGATAAAGAAAAATTCTTCTCCGAGGATCATAACACTTCAGAGTCATTGATTAGATCAAGAGGCATTGAATCTCGAGGGAGCAGAGTTACGGGAGAGAGTAGAAAGTAGTGTTGAGGCTATGTGTGGATTAGCTATAACCTTGTCAACTGGCAGGCCAAGCACAGGAGGACGAGTGGGGCTTCATCCAACTCACGTTCCAGCAAGAGGACTGGGGTCCAAGCAAGGCAATATAGACTACCATTCACCTGTCTAATGAGCTGGCTCACCTGGAAAGAGAGCAAGGCTTTAATAGTTGTCTCTGAGGCAACATCCTCCCAAAAATAGCTCAGAGAGTTTTGTCTTATGTCTGGTTATTGTGGGGACTGGTGTCTGATGAGTCTGTTAGCATGGGGATGGGGTGAAGTTAGTCTCATACATCCAGTGAGCCCAGCTTACATGGCAATTGGATCTGGAATCTCCTAACAAGTTCATATGGACAGCCGGGCTTAACGATCCTGGCTAGGATGAAGGCTGCATATACTGTAATGAGCTTGTACTTCTTGGAGGCTGGGGTCCCATATGTCTGGCTCATGTGTAAGTGAAGCTGGAGAATTAATCATTAATGGGACTAGGCTGTATCTGCAGGAGGGGACACCATGTTTGTGTTGTCGATACACCGTCTTCAACACTGTACCTTTTCAAAAAGGAAGGGTTCCTTGTCCCTCCACTGAGGGTTGATGGAATTTTGCTCAAGGGACAATTTTGTTCTGAACTTCTGCTTAGGATCATTGGGGAGTCCAAATAATTCCACTTCAACATAGAATCTTGAGTTGCGATCTGACAGAAACTGCCCAGATATAATCTGCAATAGGAAATACCAGGAGTTAAAGATCACAGTACATGATCTGTTCTATTCAAAACTACCTTAAAGGCAAGGTACACTGTGGGTGGTAGCAGTAATTCAGTGTTGCCTAGTGATGAAAGAGGACTAGGAGCACAGAGGATTTATCTTAAGGCTGCATGGTCTTCTGGTGGTCATTCAGCTTCTTATGCAGTCATGAGGTTGACAGCCAGGCAGGTCAATGCCTGGGATGAAGCTGCAAGGATAAACTCGCAGTACCGGAAAGACCACAAGACCAAAAAAAGGGAACAGAATTAGGCTATTTGGTCCATCGAGCCTTCTCCACCATCTCAGCTTCCCTCTCAACCCCGTTCTTCTGCCTTCTCCCTGTAACCTTTGAAACCCTTCTTATCAAGAACTTATTAACTGACTTGGCTTCCACAGCCGCCTGTGGCGTTGAATTCACAGATTCACCACTCTCTGGCTAAAGAAATTCTTCCTCATCTTCATTCTAAAACAACATTCCTCTTTTCTGAGCCTATGACCTCTGAACCTAGACTCCTCACATCCATTCTATCTAGGCCTTTCAACATTTGATAAGTCACAACGAGATCGCCCTCATTCTTCTAAATTCCAACGGGTTAAGGCCCAGAGCCATCAATCTTTTCTATTCTAGTCCTCTCAAAATGAATGCTAACATTGCATTTGCCTTCCTCACCACCGACTCAACCTGCACAAGGACTCTCAGGTCCTTTTGCACCTTGGATTTTGTTTAGTTTTCTCCCCACTTAGAAAATAGTCTATGCTTTTAGTCCCAAAGTGCATGACTCTACACTTCCCGACACTGTATTCCATTTTCCACGTCTTTGCCCCCTTTCCTAATCTGTCTAAGTCCTTCCACAGCCTCCCTGTGCTCAAAGATGATGTACTGTATGTATTCTCTAATACCGTTATCCAGCAGCTGCATTATTAACTTCAATATTGATATCCTCATCACTTACCTATCAACAACTCTATCAATTAGGGCAAATATCCAATGTCTACTTAGTTCACCTCAAGTTTTTAGCATCATACCCATATTCAAAGCATGCACACCCTCCCAGTTATTCAACATTGAGAGGCACGTGGAATCATCAAAATCCACAAAACATGCAAATTTATTGTGTCTGTACCAGCAGGAAAGACTTATTCAGCCTAATTCTTCCTTCTAGCTCTTGGCTATTAACTTACTTTGTAGCTTGAATACTTCTTTGCTTATTGTCTTGTTTATTGTTTATTATTTATGGTAATGCCTGCACTGTTTTGTGCACTTTATGCAGACCTGGATAGGTCTGTAGTCTAGTGTAGTTTTTGTGTTGTTTTATGTAGTTTAGTGTATTGTCTCATGTAGCACCATGGTCCTGAAAAACGTTGTCTCATTTTACTGTGTACTGTACCAACAGTTATGGTCGAAATGACAATAAAAAGTGACTTGACTTGACTTGATCTGCAGTAGCCACTGCAAATCTAAATGGAGCATCATAATTTCAGTACCATTGATGTCCTAATTGTTATTAAACAGAATCCAATAATCTGCACGTGATGAGATGCTGGACACAATTCCCTGCATCCACAGCAGGGGACAAAGACAGCACCTGTCTCTAAAACGTTTCAGGGTCTTGCCTCTCAATTCTGTTTCCATTGTCCTGATAAGCCTTCAGGAATACCACATTTCCTGTTTCTATTTCAGGTTTCCAAGATGGCATTTTGTTTTATTTTCTTCAAGATGCCTGTGTTCCACCGGTTCCATTTTCCCCTTGAACTCCAGTATCCACAACCCATCCAGCAACACCCCTTCCCCCATCCAAAATAAAATCTGTTTCACTACTACTTTTCTGATCTTTAAGACATTTGTGAACACACATCTTTTAGTTACCCTAACATCACCTTTGTTAGAGGCTTAGGAGCATAATATATTTATAGACAAGACCAAGTTCAGAGTATTCAGGGCAAAGTGCCAGATAGAACAAACATTAACAGCTGGGATAGGGATATAGTTTGCAGACAACTAAATAGGAACGGACAAATTGAAGCCTTTGCATCTTTACTACAAGAGCTGAAGGACACAATCACAAACAATTGCTCCATGAAGAAAGAGACTCCACATTCATTAATCAGCCAAGCACTGGTTGACTTGATAATCCAAATTATGACATTACTAGATACATTAAAACAGCAGCAAGCCCACTGAACCTACTCTGCAATTCTATCCCAATACCATGTTGTGCCTTTTGTGCCTAAAACTCTATCTTTTTCTTAAATGTGTTCAGCTTCATGGCCACTACAGACTTCTTTGGTAAGGCAGTCCCTGAGGAAAATGTTTATCCTCCGGGAAAAGCCAAACTACTGGAGGAGCACAGCAGGTCAAGCAGCATCTGTGATGGTAAAGGGATAGTTGATGATTTGGATTGAGACCCTAACCTCTTCTTCAAGGAGGTTTCTCTTCACCTCAGTGCTCAATGTCTTAACCCATACTCTGACAACAACAAGGAAAGTATTTAAAATAAATCGTGCTTGCAGAAGGGACCCTTGTTTACTTGTGGGATGTTGATGAAATCATTAACTCTTGAAGTTGAATAAAATCCAAACTTTACCAAAATGGACAATGAGCTTGGTGCAACAACATCTATCTGATCAGCAGTGAAAGGATCAAACTTCTTATCCTGACAACGCAGCAGCTTATGCTTCAGAATATAGCCACACCGCCCGTTGAACTCAAAGCATGAATTGTTCAGCTGCATGGGGATATCTAAAAGAAAGAAAGGAGAGAAAATTATCAATGATAAATCAGAAAATAGTCCCTGGGGTTAGCTAGTCAACCTGAAGAACATAATTAGTTTTAGAACTATAGGGTCGATAACTAGTCCCCAGGATTCTGTGTCAGAGATCACAGTCCAGGGTGTAGGTTCAGCATCATAAGGTGAGTAACAAAGGCCCAAAATCACAATCAGGATGCTCAGTCAGTTTCTGAGATCTTCAGATCACAATCAACAGATACTGAGACAGCATTAAAGTTATCAGGATTGGGATTCATGTACCAGCTCTTTTGTGAAATGCTGACCTGAGAAAAGCTGGAAATCTGGAGTAACACAGTATCCCAATGAAGGGTCTTGACCCAAAACATTATCTCTCCCTCCATTCCCCTCCACAGATGCAGACTGACCTGCTGTGTTCCTCCAGCATTCTGTGTCACTTCAAAAATAATAACCATCTTCAAAATACTCAATGCAAAAGGGAGCCCTTCTTCAAACATTATTCTAGAAACTGTATTCCACTTGTTTTGTTAATTTAAGACACAAAAGACTACAAAGTGCAAATTTGAGTTAATTGAAACTTTTGTTATCCAAACCAGTTTATCACACAGTGGTCCTTTCCTCATTTTTGAGTGGTCATTTCAGTGATCTTTTATACCAACATATTGGATTCAGAGCCAACTTGCTCACGGAAGGCAGAGGGTGGTTGTAGATGGAGCCTATTCTGCCAGGAGGTCGGTAACCAATGGTGTTCCACAGGGATCAGTTCTGGGACCCTTGCTCTTTGCAATTTTTATAAATGACTTGCATGAGGAAGTGGAAGGGTGGGTTAGTAAGTTTGCAGGTGACACGAGGTGGGTGGATTTGGGGATAGTGAAAAAAGTTATTGCATAATACAATGAGACATTGACAGGATGCAGAGCTGGGCTGAGAAGTGGCAGATAGAGTTCAGTCTGGAAAAGTGAAGTGATTCTTTTTTTGAAGGTTCAATTTGAAGGCAGAATACAGGGCTAATGGCGGGATTGTTAGCAGTGTGGAGAAACAAGAGGGATCTTTGGGGTCCTCGTCCATAGATCTCTCAAAGTTGCATCTCAAGTTGGTAGGGTTGTTATGAAGGAGTATGGTGTGTTAGTCTTCATCAGTCAAGGGAATGAATTCAAGAGCCGTGAGGAAATGTTGCAGCTCTATAAAACCCTGGTTAGAGCACACTTGGAATATTATGTTCATTTCTGGTCACCTCATGTGGAAACTTTAGAGAGGGTGCAGAGGAGATTTACCAGGATGCAAGTCTTATGAGAATAGGTTGAACAAGCTAGGACCTTTCTCGAGGGAGGATGAGTGGTGATTTGATGAGTGAGGTGTACAAGATGATAAGAGGACTTCATTCACCAAGTGGACAGCCAGAAACTTTTTCCCAGAGTGGATACGAGCGGACGTAATTTAAAGGTGATTAGAGAGAAGTATGGGAGGGTGTGCGGATGTCAGAGGTGGGTGTTTTTTACACTGAGAGTTGTGGGTACATGCAGTGCACTGCCAGGGTACTGGTAAAGGAAGAGACATTAGGGACATTGAAGAAACCCTTAGGTGGGTACATGGATAATAAAAAAATGAAGGGCTATATAGGAGGGAAGGGATAGAATGATCTTAGAGTAGGTTAAAAGGTCAACACAATATCATGAGCCAAAAGGCCTTTGCTGTGCTGTAATCTTCTGTGGTCTATATTGCTAACTCTATTTAATCCATTGCCTACTTCTCTCTGAAAGTCTTCAAGTTAACCCATTATGCCTTTTACAATCTCTGGTGGCATACTTAACTCTCTTGTGATCATTATCCTATATTAATCTCATTGCTTCTCTAGTTGATCTTTATCTTCATTGATCTGATTAATTTGCTCCTTAATCTACTTCATTCATAGTTTAAATTTGATTATTACTCTTACTGCCCTATAGGCGTCTCAGTTCCAATCTCCATTACCTTTTGTCTGTACTTTCATCAGTCTCCATACTTCCCTTCCTAAATCTCTTCACTATTCCCTCCTCCTTTAAAGAACGTTATAGAACATACCAATCTAGACAAACTTTTTGCCATATGCTCCAATTTATGGTTCAATGTCAGAGATTTTATCAAATAAAAAATGATGAGTTTTACCCTGTTAAGCATGTGACATAAATCTTGCCCTCAACTCTATGATTACTCTTTTATTGACCTGGTTTCAACAACACTCAGGAAGCTCAGCACCATACAGGACATAGCAACCTGTCTGATAGGCACCCCATCTACAACCATTCACTCAGTGCACCACTGCCGCACAGTAGCACAATCTGTACCATCTACACAACTCAACCAAGATCCCTTCGGGAGCACCCTCCAAACCCACCTACCAGCTAGACAGACAAGGGCAATGAAAGGAGGGATACACCAGCCTTTGCAAGTCATCCTCAAGCCACGCACCATGCTGACTTGGAAATTGTCTCTGTTCCTTTTACATCATTGGGATCCTATAAAATCCTATAACTCCCTCCCTGTCAGCATTGTGGATATACCCACATCACGAGGTCTGAGTGGTTCTAGAAGGCAGCTCACCACCACCAGAGCCAGTTAGGGAGGAGAAGCTAAATGTTGGCTCAGCCTGAGAAACCCACAGTCCCTGAGTGAATGTGAAAGCAAAAGGCACAATGAGCCCTGAATCCCGTCTCTGCTCTGCCACTCACCTGCCGTCTGAAAGTTGAGAGCAACCATCTGACAGCCAGTGTTCCAGAAGACATTAGGTAGGTAGTTTGAGGAATCCATTCTCGACCCTTTGGGGTAAATGCGACTCATTTGTCTCTTGTTGTATCTGTGTGAGTGTATAGGAACTGAGAAACCTTTGAGATATTAGCCAGTCCCTCTCAAGATGGGAGGATGGCACGCGAACCATAGAAACATAGAAACATAGAAACATAGAAAATAGGTGCAGGAGTAGGCCATTCGGCCCTTCGAGCCTGCACCGCCATTTATTATGATCATGGCTGATCATCCAACTCAGAACCCAGCCTTCCCTCCATACCCCCTGACCCCTGTAGCCACAAGGGCCATATCTAACTTCCTTTTAAACATAGCTAATGAACTGGCCTCAACAGTTTGCTGTGGCAGAGAATTCCACAGATTCACCACTCTCTGTGTGAAGAAGTTTTTCCTAACCTCGGTCCTAAAAGGCTTCCCCTCTATCCTCAAACTGTGACCCCTCGTTCTAGACCTCCCCAACATCGGGAACAATCTTCCTGCATCTAGCCTGTCCAATCCCTTTAGGATCTTATACGTTTCAATCAGATCCCCCCTCAATCTTCTAAATTCCAACGAGTACAAGCCCAGTTCATCCAGTCTTTCTTCATATGAAAGACCTGCCATCCCAGGAATCAATCTGGTGAACCTTCTTTGTACTCCCTCTATGGCAAAGATGTCTTTCCTCAGATTAGGGGACCAAAACTGCACACAATACTCCAGGTGTGGTCTCACCAAGGCCTTGTACAACTGCAGTAGTACCTCCCTGCTCCTGTACTCGAATCCTCTCGCTATAAATGCCAGCATACCGTTCGCCTTTTTCACCGCCTGCTGTACCTGCATGCCCACTTTCAATGACTGGTGTATAATGACACCCAGGTCTCGTTGCACCTCCCCTTTTCCTAATCGGCCACCATTCAGATAATAATCTGTTTTCCTATTTTTGCCACCAAAGTGGATAACTTCACATTTATCCACATTAAATTGCATCTGCCATGAGTTTGCCCACTCACCCAACCTATCCAAGTCACCCTGCATCCTCTTAGCATCCTCCTCACTGCTAACACTGCCACCCAGCTTCGTGTCATCCGCAAACTTGGAGATGCTGCATTTAATTCCCTCATCCAAGTCATTAATATATATTGTAAACAACTGGGGTCCCAGCACTGAGCCTTGCGGTACCCCACTAGTCACCGCCTGCCATTCTGAAAAGGTCCCATTTATTCCCACTCTTTGCTTCCTGTCTGCTAACCAATTCTCCACCCACACCAATACCTTACCCCCAATACCGTGTGCTTTAAGTTTGCACACTAATCTCCTATGTGGGACCTTGTCAAAAGCCTTTTGAAAATCCAAATATGTAACAAATTCTACAGACTCATGAAGATTAGGTCAGAGGGAAGAGGTGGAATCGGATACGACAGCAAGTTGGAGAGACGTTTAGATAGGTCCATGAATATGCAGGGACGAAGGGATATGGATCATGTGCAGGCAGACAAGTTCAGTTTAATTTGGCGCCATGCTTGATGCAGAATCTTAAGCTGAAGGGCTTGTTCCTGTGTTGTACAGTACTATGTTAGGAAGAAGACAAGAGGCTTGTTCTGAGAAACAGACCAGTTCTAAACAAAGGGCGTAATGAGCAGGGGAATTTGGAGCCAGTTTTCACCATTCTCTAATTGGAGAGATTCAGTCTTCAAAATGAGCTAAAACGGGGTGAGGATGAGTGGTAAAGGTGGGTGGGCGGACGAGAGGGAGGGGAATAGTCAGGGTAGGCACAGCAAGGTAACAGGAGCTGTCAGAGGAGAGTGAGGAGGGGTGGGACAACAGGAAATAAGTAGGGAGGAGGAGGAGGGAGAACATGGACAGAGGAGGAGGGGTTGAAAGAGCAGGAAGGATCAGGAAAGGGAGAGGGTGTAAAGGCAAAATTAGCTTGAAAATCTGACTTAACTTTGGACCAGGGCACTGGGATTCTGAGTAGCAGGTGGAGGGAAAACAGACAGTTAAAATATTATTTTGCCTCACTGATTACCAGGAGTCCTTTCAGAGAGATGTGATACCATAAAATGAGATTAAAAATAACATAATACCACCGTAAACTAAAGCAAAAAGAAATAGTAAATTAACTCATCAACTCAAAGAGGATAGACCCCAGTGCAGACAGATCACACCTTCACAGTTTACAGAATCTAGAAGAGATGGCAGAAGAACTATTTCATCAATTTAGTGATGTTATTTAAAAACAGATGACATGCCAGGGAATGTTAGATGATACTGCAAATGTATCAGAATGAAGAGAGGAAGCCAGTGCAGGAAGCTTTAAAGCATCAGCTTTGATTTGGTGGTAAGAGAAACAATAACCACTTAAGGAGGAGAATAGAAAATAAATCTGGAACCAAAAACATAATGGGTAGTCAGCACGAATTACAAAATGAAATCTTGCTTAAATGTAGCTCAACAAATGACTTGAAGTAATCTGGTGTAGTAGCATCTGCACTGGACGTCAAGGTGAGTGGTCCCCAGTTCAGATCTGGCCAGTTGCTTACATGCGTTCCATCCGCGCTGGGTGAAAATCAAGCTAGCAACTCAGTCTTGTAAAAAAACAGACAAAAATGCTAAGGAAGCGCCCAATGTACCACAAGATGCGGGAATGAAAAAATGAGGTAATGTGAAAGATGTAGTTTCTCCAGACACAATAGCTAAAGAATAACAGAGCATAGGGTCAGCAGTAAGGAACAGAAGGGGTCATCACCAGTAAGGCTGAAGACAGGAAGGTGAAAGTTGCAGTAAAGCATGGCTATTGAGTGGCAGAGTGTGGAGAATGGGTCTCCAGCAAAGATCAAGTCGGAGTCAGGTCTGCAGCTGTTCACGTGTGTTGAAGGCTTAAATCTTGCAATTAAAAAAAGGGTTCAATTTACAAATTATTGGGAAAATGGGTGTTACTGAAGAGGACTACAGTACATTGATAAGCTTGCTGAATGAGCTCAGTATTAACAGGTAAATGTCAACATAAATCATGGAGTTACAGAGGCACAGATCACACATGCCCTTCAGCCCATTATGCCCTGCTGTCATTCAAGTATTCATCCACACTCATCTTATTTATCACTGCCTTGGTCAGTAGCCTTCTATGCCCTGGTGACTCAAGTGTGCATGAGATACCGATGGGTGGTCAGAATGGTGCATCTAAAAGGCTTGGAGCAGCAAAATGATTGGACTGTAGAGAAGCAAATAAAAATAGTGAAACAAGTGACAAGGACATAAATATCAAATGTAATTCCAAAGTTTATTTCCAAAGGAATAAAGCTGAAAAGTGAAAGAAAAGTTGCAATGATCTTTGGATTGAACCTTGGAGAATGGCAGACTGCTCGGTCTCCATAACAATAGAAAGGAAGAGAGATGATAGGGGAGATGTGAAAATACATTTTCAAGACAGATCCAGAGATCTTTTTCAGGAAGGATTGTACAAGCTGGGTCAATATTTTTGGAAGAGAAAAGGCTTAGACATTACCAAAATAGAAGGTGAATAGAATTCTGATGGGTTTTTGCTGGAACACCTGAGGGGGAAGGGTGAGCAAACCTGTAAACCATCCATGTAAACAAGTCATCAAGAAATCAAACAAGGACATCTTTATCCAGAGACTCGTTATTATGGATTGAGGAAGAAACAATAGGTGTTCTTAAGGAAGGGCTCCACAGGCAATTGAGGAAGAAAAAATTAGAAGACAATACAAATAAGATTAGAAAAGACAGGAGGTGCTTGTTCCATTACATATTCTATTTTGTATAATTCGATACATATTTGTAATTCTATTCGACACTATTTGAACTCCTCAATTAGATTGCAGCACATAACTCACTCCTTCGTAATTGTTATTCCATAGAAAAGCTATTCAGATTCCCTGATTAGATTCCAATACGAAGTCAATCCTAGTTATCTGTTCTGTCATCCATAAATACCACAGTTTCTTTGATTAGATTCCATCTCAGACACAGGTATCTAATACACAAACTATCCAAACCTCCCAATTTAAATTGTGGGATGAGTGGCAATTATTACTTGGATTGCCGAGACAATTCAAATAGATTTCACTCTCTAATTCCCCCTTGAGAGACGGGCTCCTTCTGCCTCGCTGTGCTGTGCTGTGTTGCTGCCGATGTTTCTGTGTCACAGAAATTTCTATTCACACCTACAACCAGGTATGAAACCACACCATTTAGCATGGAACTTTTGAAAAGATACTCCACAAAATCCACGGCGAATTTCATGAGCAGATCCAGAGCTTTGGTCTCCGTGAAAGATGAGACTATGTGGGATAGATTTCTTTCTGTAAATAAAGAAGCCAACGTTAGTAAGAACACTACTATAGTTTTACTGGGATAAGGGGATATTCTGCATTATGGATGACTCTATCAACAGATCACCCTGAAGCTTTCTGACATTCGGGCATTCTGGTGTCCATCTCTGATGCGAGAGAAGAGCTCGAGCCTGTGCATACATTCTACATAACAGAGCAGAAAATCACAGCATCAGTGTGGATCACGAGATGCACATCAAACAAAATGGAATAACACAGTAATAGTAGGTTCTACTGCGGCTCAATGTCATGTTACCAACAGGATGCTGACCTGAAATGGGAAATATGTCATCAGCAATATTACAAGCAGCCAGTGACTGTCACTGTGAAACATTATAGGGAGCTGGTGACTGTCACTGTGAAATATTACAGGGAGCCGGTGACTGTCACTGTGAAATATTACAGGGAACTGGTGACTGTCACTGTGAAATATTACAGGGAGCCGGTGACTGTCACTGTGAAATATTACAGGCAGCCAGTGACTGTCACTGTGAAATATTACAGGGAGCCGGTGACTGTCACTGTGAAATATTACAGGGAGCCGGTGACTGTCACTGTGAAATATTACAGGCAGCCAGTGACTGTCACTGTGAAATATTACAGGGAGCCGGTGACTGTCACTGTGAAATATTACAGGCAGCCAGTGACTGTCACTGTGAAATATCACAGGGAGCCGGTGACTGTCACTGTGAAATATCACAGGGAGCCGGTGACTGTCACTGTGAAATATTACAGGCAGCCTGTGGCTGTCACTGTGAAACATTATAGGGAGCTGGTAACTGTCACTGTGAAATATTACAAGGAGCCAGTGACGGTCACTGTGAAATATCACAGGCAGCCGGTGACTGTCACTGTGAAATATTACAGGGAGCCGGTGACTGTCACTGTGAAATATTACAGGCAGCCTGTGGCTGTCACTGTGAAACATTATAGGGAGCTGGTGACTGTCACTGTGAAATATTACAGGGAGCCGGTGACTGTCACTGTGAAATATTACAGGTAGCCAGTGACGGTCACTGTGAAATATCACAGGCAGCCGGTGACTGTCACTGTGAAATATTACAGGGAGCCGGCGAATGTCACTGTGAAGTATTACAGAGAGCCGGTGACTGTCACTGTGAAATATTACAGGGAACCGGTGACTGTCACTGTGAAATATTACAGGCAGCCAGTGACTGTCACTGCTGAAATATTACAGGCAGTCAGTGACTGTCACTGTGAAATATCACAGGGAGCCGGTGACTGTCACTGTGAAATATTACAGGGAGCCGGTGACTGTCAATGCTGAAATATTACAGGCAACCAGTGACTCGCACTGTGAAATATCACAGGCAGCCGGTGACTGTCACTGTGAAACATTATAGGGAGCTGGTGACTGTCACTGTGAAATATTACAGGGAGCCGGTGAATGTCACTGTGAAGTATTACAGAGAGCCGGTGACTGTCACTGTGAAATATTACAGGGAACCGGTGACTGTCACTGTGAAATATTACAGGCAGCCAGTGACTGTCACTGCTGAAATATTACAGGGAGCCGGTGACTGTCACTGTGAAATATTACAGGCAGCCAGTGACTGTCACTGCTGAAATATTACAGGGAGCCGGTGACTGTCACTGTGAAATATTACAGGCAGCCAGTGACTGTCACTGCTGAAATATTACAGGCAACCAGTGACTGTCACTGTGAAATATCACAGGGAGCCGGTGACTGTCACTGTGAAATATCACAGGGAGCCGGTGACTGTCACTGTGAAATATTACAGGCAGCCGGTGACTGTCGCTGCTGAAGTACTGCATAGCTTTGGTCTCCGTGTCAGAGAAAACAGGACTTTGCTTTGAACCCAGCACAATGGAAGTTCACTGGGTTGCTTCATTGACTACTGTTTGGGTCTAAAGGCATTGGAGTTTAGTGTTAGTGAAACCCAAGACTCTGAGGGGAATGACAGAGTGTTGCTGAGAGGATGTTCCTATTGGTGTATGTGTTAAAACCAGGGGCTCTGGTTTCTGACAGAGATGAGAATGAATTTCTTCTCTTGGAGGATGATGAATCTGTGTATCCCTCTGCCTCTGCTGGAGTCATTGAATATATTCACGGAGGAGAACGACCAACAGTGAAATTACAATGGGATCAGGAGCACTGGGAGGAGAATGGAAAAGATGAATTCAGATTGCATCACCCAGGATCTTATTAAATGGTGGAGGAGGCTCCTGCATTCTAATTCCACTATGATTTGATTACTAGTCTGAAACTTGAAGAAAAATCAAAACCTACCGATAGCTTCCCTTGGGTTCGAGAATGACTTGCATCCATTCTGGTTTCTGAGGTGACAGATGAAAACAATGAAAGAACTACATGCTCTCCCATACGCAGAACGCGAGCTACCTAATGTAGTGGGCAGATAGGATATTTTGTGAGGTGGTATGCTCCTTCCGTAATTCAGGCAAATCTTCCATACGTTCCTGATGCTTGGACTTAATAAAGTGCTCTTTCCACACTTGGTCAGGTCATGGGCCAATGATTTCCAAGCATCATTAGGTACTGTATATTGCATTTCTTCTCAGAGCTTCGGGTACACCTTTCAATCTTTGAGTTCTTCAAACCAATGAGCGAGCATGAAATACTGTCGCAGTTTGATGTGAGACTGACAGACAACATGGCCTGCCCAAGGCAAGCAGCTGAGTGTAACAAGCACCTCCGTGTGAGGTGTGGTCCTGGGAGAAGATGCTGATGTTGGTGTGATGGTGCCATGGTAGCACGATCACTTTCCAGTGCCAGTGATCCGGGATCAATCCCACCGCTGTCCATAAGGAGTTTGTACATTCTGCCCATGTCAGAGGGTGCTCTGGTTTCCTTCCACCTTCCAAAGACATACAGTCTGTTTAGGGTCAGCAAGTTGTGGGCACGCTATGTTGGCACTGGAAGCATGGCACTGGAAATACTTGTGGGCTGCCCCCCAGCACGATCCTCGGAACGTATCGTGGTCGTTGACACAAAATGGCTTATTTCACTGTATGTTTCAATGTTTTGATGTCCACGTGGCAAATAAAATGAATCTTAATCTTATCTTACTCTTTTGCTTTCAGTGAATCTGGAAGATTTTGCAGGGACAACAGTGATAAATTCTTTTCTCGGCCTCAAGTTACCTGCATCAGACTCCAAGATTGTAAAAAACCATCTCATCCACGGAGAATCTCCCCTCGATACTCTGACCCAGACATTCCTGGAGTCAGAGAATCTCCCTTCGATACTCTGACCCAGACATCCCTCCAGACAGGGAATGTACCCTCGTTACTCTGACCCAGACATTCCTCCAGACAAGGAATCTTCCCTCGTTACTCTGACCCAGACATACCTCGAGTCAGAGAATCTTCCCTCGTTACTCTAACCCAGACATTCCTCCAGACAGGGAATCTGCCCTCTTTTCTCATACTCATCAACACATCCTCCTTGCTATGTTTATCCTCCCTTGAAACCAGGGGTTCCCACCCCGTGGCCCACGGACCCCTTGCTTAATGATATTGGACTGTGGCATACAGATGGCTGTGAACGCCTGCTCTAACTGTATCTGTCTGAGTTCCACATGTTAGTGGTATTGGACTGTGGCATAAAGTTGGTTGTGAACCTCTGTTCTAACTATATTGGTTTGAGTTCCATATGTTAATCATTGGTTAAAGAAGTTACTCTGAAATTTATTATTGGATGTATTCATTATCCAGCCATATCCTCTCATTGTAGTCTCCTCCATAAATGGGATCACTTCCTCTCTATTTACTTCATCTAACATTTCTATAGTTTTAAGGACTGATGTTAAGATGCTCCTCACTCTTCCCTGCCTCAGGGAAAAGAGCCCTAACTAATTCATTCTTTTCTGATGGACAAAATCTCTCAGTTCTGTCATTACAATAATTTGCACTTCAAAAGAATTTGTGTTGTTCTGTTTTCTTGTTGTACAGCCATAGTGTGGTGGGAAGCAGTAAACGGAATTGACCACTGCCAGAAACATAGGACATCTTACCCTTGGAGAAATCGAAGGAGACAAACTTCACGGGCTGAATGTAGTTGACGAGACTGGACATCTCCTCATATGCTCTCACTTCCTGGCCAGCAGTCCCCTATCAGAAATGGATACAGCAACAAGCACACAATTTATCTCAGCTAAGAACAGTACCAGTCAAAACCGGACCCATTCAGTCCAGCTTCTGAATCAGTACCAGTTTTATTATCACTGATATATATCATGAAATGTATTGTTTTCTGGCACTGTAGAAGAAATACTGTAAGTCACAATAAAATAAATAAATAAACTGTGCTGAGGGGTCAATCACTGTAAACTATGGGCATGTCCCAGTTTTGTCCCTGGGTAGAAGGCAGGTGAAAAGGCCGGATTGTACAGGACAGTGCTAGCTTATCTAGACATGAGCAGGAAGGCTATCACTATCTTCCTCCCCTTGAGAATGCGGTGGGGAATCACTTCCTCAAACTCCTATAATCCCGGTGGTGGTGCTTAGTGCTGGGCACACCTCATTACTTTGGGTCTAAGTCCTGCATATATAAGTAATTTCCAAATACCTAGCAACAGGAAGGGCATGGACCAGGAATATATATATATAATGCAAAAAGAGAGTTAAAAGAGTGAGGCAGTGTTCATGGACTCAGTGCCCTTTCAGAAATCTGACGGCAGAGAGACAGAAGCTGTACATAAAACATGGAGTGTATGTCTTTGGCTCCCGTACCTCCTCTCTGATGGTGGCAATGAGAAGACGGCATGCCCTGAATGGCAGGGGTCCTTAATGATCGATGCCACTTTCTGGGATTAAAGAGCTCCAAAGGTTAACAATTCTGTGAAAGGTGTTTTTTCTCCTCATCTCCCCCTCAGCTTCTAGATTGCCCCTTAAGAGGAAGCACTCTCTTTGCATCTCCCGTCAGAATATTTTTGTTTCAACAAGACCATCCCTCATTCATGTCACAAGACTGTACAACCTTCCCTAATAATCTATTCTCTTTTTATCTTCTCTCAACTGCTTCCAAGGCAAGGATGTCTTTACTTAAATAGAGAGATAAAACTCTGCCTTTCTCTTCTTACAAGTCAAGTTTAATTATTATTCACTGTACATGAATATAGTCAAACAAAACAGCATTTCTCCTGGGCCGAGGTGCAAAACACATCGCCGACAGCACACTGCACTTTCCCCAAATGTTGCCATGGTTTGTCCACTCACTAAATCTGATTGCAAATCCCTGTATCTGATTTTAGATACAAACAATACACACGGTCTCTTTGTGAAAATAAGGGATATGCTGGTATTGGCCTCTGCAGTACTAGTTACTGTTCGCCAATCCGAAAATGGTCCATCCATCCTGATGCTCCATGATTGGTTAGTTGGCCATGCTAATCTATCACCCTCAACATCACAAGCTCTTATATCTTGCACTGTCCATCACTGCATCATTTCAACCAGTCATACCAAACACGATGCAAGGAATGAGGGCTAAACTTCCAATGGTGAACCAGAGCCATTGACAGAAAATGAACTCCCATGGGGACAGGATCCTCCACAGTGAGCCTGGTGCTTCCCATATGGCGTACGGTAGAAGAATCTCTTAATGGGAGTGCTTGACCTAGTGGCTTTCTAACAGAGTTCTGGTTAACATTCCTGAGACTGATACGCAATGAGTGAAAGCAACACACTGAGTTGAGCAGGGTCTGGTTGAACTGTTTACTGTTTCAATCCATGCGCGTTTAAGTGCCCGTTCCCAGCATCCCCCACACTTTGCAGGGTGGAAGTGACGTCGGCTTCCGGGCCGAGGTCTGCCCCGTACTCTCGGTTGCTGCTGGCTGCAGGCTCGCCCGCCACTGCTGGAGCCGGTTTGCTTGCCGTGTGGGTGAGCTGCCACATGACCCCCCCCCTCCCCCAGAACCGGCGATAGGAGGTGCAGAGCCCACAGCCTGCACACTCTCAGTTCTTTTAGGTGGCCGGCCTCATTGTCGTGGGGATGGTACTGCAACCGAGCATTCAAGGGCTTGATGCGCTGGTTTGAGACGGTCAATAGTAAAAGTCTCTTCACGACCACCGATGTCGAGAACACAGGTCGGCCCATTATGGCGCATCACCTTGTAGGGTCCCTCATATGGTCACTGCAGGGGTGGTCCGTGCGCGCCTCGGTGAACAAAAACATACTCGCTCTGTTGTAGGTCCCTGGGCACGAAAGAGGGTGTTGTTCTGTGGTGGGACGTCGGAACTGGAGCAAGTGTTCCAAGCCGCTCCTGGAGTTTAGTTAGGACCCTAGCAGGTGTGTCCTCCTGGCCACGGGATGCTGGCACAGACTCACTGGGAACTGTGAGCGGGGCACCGTAAACAAGTTCGGCCGATGATGCCGTGTGGATACCAAGCAGCACCCAGGGGAGTTCGTCCACCTAGTCTGGCCCTCAGAGGCGTGCCATCAGGGCCGACTTCAAGTGCCTGTGGAAACATTCCACCAGGCCGTTAGACTGCGGGTGGTAAGCAGTCGTTCGGTGGAGCTGGGTTCTGAGGAGTTGTGCCAGTGCAGACCACAAAGCCGATGTGAACTGCGAACCCCTGTCTGAAGTGACGTGGGCTGGGGGTCCGAACCGTGTCACCCAGGTGGTAATCAGGGCTCTGGTGCACGTCTCCGTGGCCGTGTCAGCAAGTGGGACAGCTTCCGGCCACCTCATGAACCTGTCCACCATGGTGAACAGGTATCTCGCTCCTCTCGAAACTGGCAGTGGCTGACGATGTCCACATGGACATGTTCAAACCTCCTATGTGTCGGCTGGAAGGGTTGCAGTGGGGCCCTCACGTGCCTCTGGATTTTGGAGGTTTGGCAGAGCGTGTATGTCCTGGCCCAGTGCCCGACCTCCTTGCGTAGGCCGTGCCACACAAACCTGTCTGCAATCAACCGGATGGTCGCCCAGATGGAAGAGTGGGCTAAACCGTGCAAGGCGTCGAAAACGCGGCACCTCCAGGCGGTCAGAACAATGGGCCGAGGTTGCCTGGTGGACACATCGCAAAGGAGCTTCTTACCTTCAGGCCCAATGGGTATGTCTTCGAGGTGGAGTCCTGAGACTGCAGTTTAGTACGCCAGCATCTCTCCGTCCAGCTGTTGCGCCTCAGCTAACGCCGCATAATCCACCCCCGGAGACAGAGAGTACACTGATTGGACGGAGGTTCGTGACAGCGCGTCTGCCACATTGTTCTTCCCGGAGATGTGCTTGATCGTGGTGGTAAACTCCAAAATGTACGACAGATGGCGTTGCTGGCGGCCCGACCACGGGTCCAACACCTTGGCAAACACGAAAGTGAGGGGCTTGGGGTCTGTGAAGGCCGTGAATTCCCTCCCTTCCAGGAAATACCTGAAGTGCCAGATGGCAAGGTACAGGGCCAGCAGTTCCCTGTCGAAAGTGCTGTACTTAAGTTCCAGGGGTCGTAGATGCTGGCTGAAAAAAGCGAGCGGCTTCCACTGGCCTTCAATGAACTGCTCGAGCACGCCGCCAACTGCCGCATTGGAGGCATCCACAGTGAGGGCAGTGGGGACGTCGACCCGGGGGTGGACTAGGAGCATGGCGTTTGCTAGCGCGTTCTTGGCTTGTCCGAAAGCCGCCTTCGCCTCCTCTGTCCAGGTGACCTCTTTGACCTTGCCAGACATCAAGCTAAAAAGGAGCAGCATGATCCGGGCCGCTGAGGGCAGGAAACGGTGATAAAAGTTAACCATCCCAACAAATTCCTGCAGGCCTTTAACAGTGCTGGGCCTGGCAAATTGGCGGATGGCTTCAACTTTCGCCGGTAGAGGAACAGCTCCATGGCGGTCGATCTGGTGTCCCAAGAAGTCGATGGCGGATAGGCCGAACTGGCACTTGGCGGGGTTGATAGCCAGGCCGTGGTCGCTTAGGCAGCAGCAGAGCAGGTGTAGATGTGCTAGATGTTCCTGGTGGGAGCGGCTGGGGATAAGTATGTCATCCAGGTAGATGAACAGAAAGCCCAGACCTCGCCTTACTGCATCCATCAGGCGCTGGAACACCTGCACCGTGTTTTTGAGCCCGAGCGGCATCCTGAGGAACTTGAACAGGCCAATGGAGTAATGAGGGCCGTCTTGGGTACATCATCTGGGTGGACTGGGATCTGATGATACCCTCGGACCAGGTCAATCTTCAAAAAGATGCGCGCCCCGTGCAGGTTGGCCGTAAAGTCCTGGATGTGTGGTACCGGATAGCGATCGGACGTGGCGGCATCATTCAGCCTCCGACAGTCGCCGCACGGTCTCCACCCTCCCGTGGACTTGGACACCATATGGAGTAGGGAGGCCCACGGGCTGTCAGAACACTGCACAATCCCCATCTCCTCCATCTTCTTGAATTCCTCCTTCGCGAGGTGGAGCTTGTCGGGCGGCAGCCTGCGGGCCCGGGCATGAAGGGAAGGTCCCTGTGTGGGGATGTGGTGCATCACGCCGTGCTTGGGGTTTGTTGAGGAAAACTGCGGCGTGATGATAGCTGGGAACTCCGATAACACTCTGGCGAACTCGTTGTCGGAATAAGTGACGGAGTCCAGGTGCGGGGCCGGTAACCTGGCCTCACCGAGGGAGAAAGACTGGAACGTCTTCGCATCGACCACTCATCGTCCCTTCAAATCCACGGGCAGGCAGTGCGCGCGGAGGAAGTCCGCACCCGGCAATGGCTGTGACACTGCAGACAGCGTAAGTGTCCATGTAAAGCGACTGGAACCGAACTGCAAGGGGATGGTTCTTGTGCCGTAGGTGCGGATGGTGCTGCTGTTGGCTGCCGTAAGTTCCGGTCCTGTTCTTCTAGTTCGGGTATCGTGGCTTGAGGGGGGTAGGACACTGATTTCCGCCCCAATGTCCACCAGGAATCTTCGCCCAGAGAGCTTGTTCCAAACGTAGAGGAGGCTATCACGGTGACCAGCCGCCATAGCCATCAGCGACGGCTGGTCCTGGTGTTTCCCTGGAATGAACATGGCAATCGGCAGCGGCGGGCCCCAGAACCCCACCTTTGATGATAAAAACACCAAGACTCAGAAGTGGTGCTGTCCCTTGGTGTGGGTGTTACGTGCTCCGCTGCTGGGGTGTGGGAGGGCTGGGCCTTCGGCCGTGCCGCAGCACTAATTTTGATGGTGGTTCCACCATTTTGTTTGGCACGCCAAAGCACGTCCGCGTGGGCAGCCACTCCGTGCCGGTCTCTGAAGTCTTCATCTGCTAGCAGGAGGCGGATGTCTTCTGGCATTTGCTCCAAAAAGATCTGTTCAAACAGCAGGCAAGGCTTACGGACGTCTGCCAGTGCTGGCATGTCGCTCATCAGGGCTGATGGCGCGCGGTCGCCCAGGCCGTCCATATGCAGTAACCGCGCAGCCCGTTCACAGCGGGAGAGGCCAGATGTACGGATTAACAGGGCCTTGAGTGCCTCGTACCTGTGTGTTGCTGGGGCTAAGGCAGAAAGTCGATAACGCGGCCCGCTGTCTCTTGGTCGAGGGCACCCACCACGTAGTAATACCTGGTGGCGTCTGAGACAATTTGCCTGATCTGGAACTGGGCCTCCACTTGCTCAAACCAGACCAGGGGTTGAGTGGTCCAGAAGGTTGGCAGTTTAAGGGAAACTGCATTCTGCAGAGCCAAGTCACTCATGCTGGGTCCAAATGCCGTTGGACTGCCAGGGTCACCAATGTGGTCGCGCTGATACGCAATGAGTGAAAGCAACACACTGAGTCGAGCAGGGTCTTTGTTGAACTATTTACTGTTTCAATCCTGCGATTAAGTGCCCGTTCCCAGCATCCCCCGCTCTTTGCGGGGCGGAAGTGACGTCGGCTTCCGGGCCGAGGTCTGCCCCGCACTCAGAGCCCCCTCGGTTGCCGCTGGCTGTGGGTTCGCCCGCGGCTGCTGGAGCCGATTCGCTTGCCGCGTGGGCAAGCCGCCACATCCTTTCATTTTGGAAAGCAGTTAATTGCTTGAATTTAAATTTCCAATTGCCATGTCATCATTCTGTCACGGGCCTCTGGGTCAAATTGGCACTCAACCTGAGTTGGATTGTGTGATCATTCAAAGCAATGGTTCCCCATCTTGTAGCAACGCTGGGCCAATGGGAAGAGATGCACAGCCTGTGAGTGTCCAACAGATGGAGTGTTGTACCTGCCCTGGTCCAGGCTCGGAGGTGATGGTTGCAGACATGCCCCATGGTCTAATCCCACCACTAACCCTCCTTACTTTGATATGCCAATAAAGTTTAAATTTTAAAAAGTAGCCATCAGTGAATCAGTTCCTTATCAAAGATCTAAAAATGCACTTCCCACGTACATGCCACTGCACCACTCCACACACTGCCTGAGATTCCAGTTCCCACACTCCCCGTTCACTCAACACTCGGTTTGAATTCACACTGTTCCCTTGAAACATATCGGGGTCATTGAAAAATGTATTATTCTATCCTGAAATAATATACTGAATGAAAAGAGTGTTGGAATATCACCAACATCCTACAGTTCAGAAATTCCACCCCTGAGGCACTGCGACAGTCCCGGGGCTGTCAGATTATGGAAGTGTTACCTTCAAAACACTCCCAAAGAATTCAACGCCATCACTCTTCCACAGGTAGCACTTACAAATCAATTTCTGTACACGATTAGGAATCGATACCGTACCAGTTGAGGAACACATCGAACGTGAATGACCAGTGGGGTCAGAGCTCCACTATATCTGCCGTCCCACCCTAAGACAGGTTTAGGCCGTCCAGCCCATCGAGGGTGAGGAGCCAGAGGTCGTGGTACATATAGGTACCAATGACATAGATAGGAAAAGGGAAGAGGTCCTGAAAGGAGAATATAGGGAGTTAGGAAAGGAGTTGAGAAAAAGGACTGCAAAGGTAATAATCTCGGGATTACTGCCTGTGCTACACGACAGTGAGAGTAGGAATGCGATGAGGTGGAGGATAAATGCGTGGCTGAGGGATTGGAGCAGGGTGCAGGGATTCAAGTTTTTGGATCATTGGGACCTCTTTTGGCGCAGGTGTGACATGTACAAAAAGGATGGGTTACACTTGAATCCTAGGGGGACCAATATCCTGGCAGGGAGAATTGCGAGGGCTACTGAGGTGACTTTAAACTAGAATGGTTGGGGGTGGGAATCAAATTAAAGAGACTAGGAGAGAGGAGGTTAGTTCACAACAGAGGGATGGGAACAAGTGCAGAGAGACAGAGGGGTGTAAAGTGAGGGTAAAAGCAAAAAGTAGTAAGGTGAAAAGTAAAAGTGGCAGGCCGGCAAATCCGGGGCAAAAATCAAAAAGGGCCACTTTTCAACATAGTTGTATAAGGGCTAAGAGTGTTGTAAAAGCAAGCCTGAAGGCTTTGTGTGTCAATGCCAGGAGTATTCGTAACAAGGTGGATGAATTGAAAGTGCAGATAGTTATTAATGAATATGATATAGTTGGGATCACAGAGACATGGCTCCAGGGTGACCAAGGATGGGAGCTCAACATTCAGGGATATTCAATATTCAGGAGGGATAGACATGAAAGAAAAGGAGGTGGGGTGGCGTTGCTGGTTAAAGAGGAGATTAACACAATAGAAAGGAAGGACATAAGCCGGGAAGATGTGGAATCGATATGGGTAGAGCTGCATAACACTAAGGGGCAGAAAACACTGGTGGGAGTTGTGTACAGGCCACCTAACAGTAGTAGTGAGGTTGGAGATGGCATTAGACAGGAAATTAGAAATGCGTGCAATAAAGGAACAGCAGTTATAATGGGTGACTTCAATCTACATATAGATTGGGTGAACCAAATTGGTAAAGGTGCTGAGGAAGAGGATTTCTTGGAATGTATGCGGGATGGTTTTTTGAACCAACATGTCGAGGAACCAACTAGAGAGCAGGCTATTCTAGACTGGGTATTGAGCAATGAGGAAGGGTTAATTAGCAATCTTGTCATGAGAGGCCCCTTGGGTAAGAGTGACCATAATATGGTGGAATTCTTCGTTAAGATGGAGAGTGACATAGTTAATTCAGAAACAAAGGTTCTGAACTTAAAGAAGGGTAACTTTGAAGCTATGAGAAGTGAATTAGCTAAGATAGACTGGCAAATGATACTGAAAGGGTTGACAGTGGATATGCAATGGCAAGCATTTAAAGATCGCATGGATGAACTACAACAATTGTTCGTCCCAGTTTGGCAAAAGAATAAATCAGGGAAGGTAGTGCACCCGTGGCTGACAAGGGAAATTAGGGATAGTATCAATTCCAAAAAAGAAGCATACAAATTAGCCAGAGAAAGTGGCTCACCTGAGGACTGGGAGAAATTCAGAGTTCATCAGAGGAGGACAAAGTGCTTAATTAGGAAGGGGAAAAAAGATTATGAGAGAAAACTGGCGGGGAACATAAAAACTGACTGTAAAAGCTTTTACAGATATGTGAAAAGAAGAAGATTGGTTAAGACAAATGTAGGTCCCCTACAGGCAGAAACAGATGAATTGATTATGGGGAACAAGGATACGGCAGACCAATTGAATAACTACTTTGAACATAGAAGATAGAACATAGAATAGTACAGCACAGTACAGGCCCTTCGGCCCACAATGTTGTGCCGACCCTCAAACCCTGCCTCCCATATAAGCCCCCACCTTAGATTCCTCCATATACCTGTCTAGTAGTCTCTTAAACTTCACTAGTGTATCTGCCTCCACCACTGACTCAGGCAGTGTATTCCACGCACCAACCACTCTCTGAGTAAAAAACTATCCTCTAATATCCCCCTTGAACTTCCCACCCCTTACCTTAAAGCCATGTCCTCTTGTATTGAGCAGTGGTGCCCTGGGGAAGAGGCGCTGGCTATCCACTATCTATTCTTCTTATTATCTTGTACACCTCTATCATGTCTCCTCTCATCCTCCTTCTCTCCAAAGAGTAAAGCCCTAGCTCCCTTAATCTCTGATCATAATGCATGCTTTCTGAACCAGGCAGCATCCTGGTAAATCTCCTCTGTACCCTTTCCAATGCTTCCACATCCTTCCGATAGTGATGTGACCAGAACTGGACACAATACTCCAAGTGTGGCCTAACCAGAGTTTTATAGAGCTGCATCATTACATCGCGACTCTTAAACTCTGTCCCTCGACTTATGAAAGCTTACACCCCATAAGCTTTCTTAACTACCCTATCCACCTGTGAGGCAACTTTCAGGGATCTGTGGACACGTACCCCGAGATCCCTCTGTTCCTCCACACTACCAAGTATCCTGCCATTTACTTTGTACTCTGCCTTGGAGTTTGTCCTTCCAAAGTGTACCACCTCACACTTCTCCGGGTTGAACTTCATCTGCCACTTCTCAGCCCACTTCTGCATCCTATCAATGTCTCTCTGCAATCTTTGACAACCCTCTACACTATCTACAACACCACCAACCTTTGTGTCGTCTGCAAACTTGCCAACCCACCCTTCTACCCCCACATCCAGGTCGTTAATAAAAATCATGAAAAGTAGAGGTCCCAGAACCAATCCTTGTGGGACACCACTAGTCACAATGCTCCAATCTGAATGTACTCCCTCCACTAGCACCCTCTGCCTTCTGCAGGCAAGCCAATTCTGAATCCACCTGGCCAAACATCCCTGGATCCCATGCCTTCTAACTTTCTGAATAAGCCTACCGTGTGGAACCTTGTCAAATGCCTTACTGAAATCCATATAAATCACATCCACTGCACTACCCTCATCTATATGCCTGGTCACCTCCTCAAAGAACTCTATCAGGCTTGTTAGACACGATCTGCCCTTCACAAAGCCATGCTGACTGTCCCTGATCAGACCATGATTCTCTAAATGCCTATAGGTCCTATCTCTAAGAATCTTTTCCAACAGCTTTCCCACCACAGACGTAAGGCTCACTGGTCTATAATTACCGGGACTATCCCTATTACCTTTTTTGAACAAGGGAACAACATTCGGCTCCCTCCAATCCTCCGGTACCATTCCCGTGGACAACAAGGACATAAAGATCCTAGCCAGAGGCTCAGCAATCTCTTCTCTCGCCTCGTGGAGAAGCCTGGGGAATATTCCGTCAGGCCCCGGGGACTTATCCGTCCTAATGTATTTTAACAACTCCAATACCTCCTCTCCCTTAATATCTACATGCTCCAGAACATCAACCTCACTCATATTGTCCTCACCATCATCAAGTTCCCTCTCATTGGTGAATACCGAAGAGAAGTATTCATTGAGGACCTCGCTCACTTCCACAGCCTCCAGGCACATCTTCCCACCTTTATCTATAATCGGTCCTACCTTCACTCCTGTCATCCTTTTTTTCTTCACATAATTGAAGAATGCCTTGGGGTTTTCCTTTACCCTACTCGCCAAGGCCTTCTCATGCCCCCTTTTGCTCTTCTCAGCCCCTTCTTAAGCTCCTTTCTTGCTTCCCTATATTCCTCAATAGACCCATCTGATCCTTGCTTCCTAAACCTCATGTATGCTGCCCTCTTCCACCTGACTAGATTTTCCACCTCACTTGTCACCCATGGTTCCTTCACCCTACCATTCTTTATCTTCCTTCTGTCTTCACTAAGGAGGACATAAATAATCTTCCGGAAATAGTAGGGGACAGAGGGTCTAGTGAGATGGAGGAACTGAGGGAAATACATGTTAGTAGGGAAGTGGTGTTCGGTAAATTGAAGGGATTAAAGGCAGATAAATCCCCGGGGCCAGATGGTCTGCATCCCAGAGTGCTTAAGGAGGTAGCCCAAGAAATAGCGGATGCATTAGTGATAATTTTTCAAAACTCTTTAGATTCTGGACTAGTTCCTGAGGATTGGAGGGTTGCTAATGTAACCCCGCTTTTTTAAAAAGGAGGGAGAGAGAAACCGGGGAATTATAGACCGGTTAGCCTAACTTCGGTGGTGGGGAAAATAGTAGAGTCAGTTATCAAAGATGTGATAACAGCACATTTGGAAAGCGGTGAAATCATCGGACAAAGTCAGCATGGATTTGTGAAAGGAAAATCATGTCTGACGAATCTCATAGAATTTTTTGTGGATGTAACTAATAGAGTTGATAGGGGAGAACCAGTGGGTGTGATATATTTGGATTTTCAAAAGGCTTTTGACAAGGTCCCACACAGGAGATTAGCGTGCAAACTTAAAGCACATGGTATTGGGGGTAAGGTATTGATGTGGATAGAGAATTGATTGGCAGACAGGAAGCAAAGAGTGGGAATAAACGGGACCTTTTCAGAATTGCAGGCAGTGACTAGTGGGGTACTGCAAGGCTCAGTGCTGGGACCCCAGTTGTTTATAATATATATTAATGACTTAGATGAGGGAATTAAATGCAGCATCTCCAAGTTTGCAGATGACACGAATCTGGGCGGCAGTGTTAGCTGTGAGGAGGATGCTAAGAGGATGCAGGGTGACTTGGATAGGTTGGGTGAGTGGGCAAATTCATGGCAGATGCAATTTAATGTGGATAGATGTGAAGTTATCCACTTTGGTGGCAAGAACAGGAAAACAGATTACTATCTGCCGATTAGGAAAAGGGGAGGTGCAACGAGACCTGGGTGTCATTATACACCGGTCATTGAAAGTGGGCATGCAGGTACAGCAGGTAGTGAAAAAGGCGAATGGTATGCTGGCATTCATAGCAAGAGGATTCGAGTACAGGAGCAGGGAGGTACTACTGCAGTTGTACAAGGCCTTGGTGAGACCACACCTGGAGTATTGTGTGCAGTTTTGGTCCCCTAATCTGAGGAAAGACATCCTTGCCATAGAGGGAGTACAAAGAATGTTCACCAGATTGATTCCTGGGATGGCAGGACTTTCATATGATGAAAGACTGGATCAACTAGGCTTATACTCATTGGAATTTAGAAGATTGAGGGGGGGATCTTATTGAAACGTATAAAATCCTAAAGGAATTGGACAGGCTAGATGCAGGAAGATTGTTCCCAATGTTGGGGAAGTCCAGAACAAGGGGTCACAGTTTGAGGATAAAGGGGAAGCCTTTTAGGACCGAGATTAGGAAAAGCTTCTTCACATAGAGAGTGGTGAATCTGTGGAATTCTCTGCCACAGGAAACAGTTGAGGCCAGTTCATTGGCTATATTTAAGAGGGAGTTAGATATGGCCCTTGATGCTAAAGGGATCAGGGGGTATGGAGGGAAGGCTGGTACAGGGTTCTGAGTTGGATGATCGGCCATGATCATACTGAATGGCGGTGCAGGCTCGAAGGGCCGAATGGCCTACTCCTGCACCTATTTTCTATGTTTCTATGTTTGACCCTGCTCTGCCACTGTGTCATGGCTGATGTATTATCCCTCTCAACCCCATTCTCCTGCCTTCCCCCTGTAACATCCGATGCCCTTACTAATCAACCTCTGATCTAAATATACCGAATGGCTTGACCTCCACAGCCTTCTTTGGCAATGAACTTTATAGATTCACCAGCCTCTGGGTAAAGAAACTCATCCTCATCTCCATTGTGAAGAGACATCCTTCTATTTTGAGCCTGTGCCCTCTGGTCCTGCACTCACTCACTATGGGATACACCACCTGTACGTCCACACTGTCAGAGTTTTCCAATATTCGATAGGTTTCAATTGGATCCCCCCTCATTCTTTTAGTCTCCGGTGAGTACAGGCCCAGAGCCGTGAAAGGCTCCTCATACAGTAACCCTTTCCTTCCCGGGATCATTCTCGTGATCCTCTACTAGATCAGTGCACCTGCCCCAATTCCTGAAATATATGCTGAACTTTCTAGATTTTACAAGTGTCCAGCAGCCTTCAGGGTATAACTTCAGCAGCCCAGTGGAAACACCGATCGAAGAGCACAGAGGGAAAAGTTCCCTACTAAAGCTTACCACCACCGCCCAAGGTTCAATTTCCACCACTGTCTGAAAGGAGTCTGTATGTTCTCCCCGTGACTGCATGTGTTTCTTAATGTTGCTCCCGTTTCATCCCATTGTCCAAAGTACCGGGTAACCGGTCATTGTAAATTGTCCTGCGATTAGCCAGGAAAACATGGGGGGATTCCTGGGCGGCACAACTTGAACAGCTGGAAAGGCAGACTCTACACTGTATCTTCATCAGTCAGTCGATGGGTAAGTAAATAAATAGATGAATAATTTATTCATTCATTAGTAGATAGATAGATCAATAGATAAATTGTGAGACTTAAGTACTCATGCCTCATCAGATTCCTGCTTCTTCTGTTCTTCATCATCCTCCTGGTCAATGTTGTCCTGCTCCTCCTCATTTTCACACTGCTCTTCGTCAGCTTCCCCTGGAGGAATCCAAGGACAAAAACGATCACAATGAAGGGCTGGGAGCAGCAGTGAAGGCTGCTGTAGTGCATTATAGTTCACTATAGTGTATCAGGGTTACAGTGAGGGGTGTGGGGTTTACCAGTTTATTACAGTGAGGGGTCTGGGCTACTCCAGAGTGTTACAGTGAGGGGTGTGGGCTACTCCAGTTTATTACAGTGAGGGGTGTGGGGTACCCCAGTTTATTTCAGTGAGGGGTGTGGGGTTCACCAGTTTATTTCAGTGAGGGGTGTGGGGTTCACCAGTTTATTACACTGAGAGGTGTGGGGTTTACCAGTTTATTACAGTGAGGGGTCTGGGCTACTCCAGAGTGTTACAGTGAGGGGTGTGGGGTACTCCAGTTTATTACAGTGAGGGGTGTGGGGTACCCCAGTTTATTACAGTGAAGGATGTGAGGTACACCAGTTTATTACAGTGAGGGGAGTGGGGTACACCAGTTTATTACAGTGAGGGGAGTGGGGTACACCAGAGAGTTACAGTGACGGGTATGGGGTACCCCAGTTTATTTCAGTGAGGGGTGTGGGGTACACCAGAGTGTTACAGTGAGTGGTGTGGGGTACACCAGTTTATTTCAGTGAGGGTTGTGGGGTTCACCAGTTTATTACACTGAGGGGTGTGGGGTTCACCAGTTTATTACACTGTGAGGTGTGGGGTTCACCAGTTTATTACAGTGAGGGGTCTGGGCTACTCCAGAGTGTTACAGTGAGGGGTGTAGGGTACTCCATTATATTACACTGAGTGGTGTGAGATACCCCAGTTTATTTCAGTGAGTGGTGTGGGGTACACCAGTTTATTACAGTGAGGGGAGTGGGGTACACCAGAGAGTTACAGTGACGGGTATGGGGTACCCCAGTTTATTTCAGTGAGGGGTGTGGGGTTCACCAGTTTATTACAGTGAGTGGTGTGGGGTACCCCAGTTTATTTCAGTGAGGGGTGTGGGGTTCACCAGTTTATTACACTGAGGGGTCTGGGCTAATCCAGAGTGTTATAGTGAGGGGTGTGGGGTACTCCATTATATTACAGTGACGGGTATGGGGTACCCCAGTTTATTTCAGTGAGGGGTGTGGGGTTCACCAGTTTATTACACTGAGGGGTCTGGGCTAATCCAGAGTGTTATAGTGAGGGGTGTGGGGTACTCCATTATATTACAGTGACGGGTATGGGGTACCCCAGTTTATTTCAGTGAGGGGTGTGGGGTACACCAACGTGTTACAGTGAGGGGTGTGGGGTACCCCAGTTTATTTCAGTGAGGGGTGTGGGGTTCACCAGTTTATTACACTGAGGGGTCTGGGGTTCACCAGTTTATTACAGTGAGGGGTCTGGGCTACTCCAGAGTGTTACAGTGACGGGTGTGGGGTACCCCAGTTTATATCAGTGAGGGGTGTGGGGTTCACCAGTTTATTACAGTGAGGGATCTGGGCTACTCCAGAGTGTTACAGTGAGGGGTGAGGGGTACTCCAGTTTATTACAGTGAGGGGTGTGGGGCACTCCAGTTTATTACAGTGAGGGGTGAGGGGTACTCCAATGGTTTACAGTGATGGGTGTGGGGTACTCCTTTTATTACAGTAATGCGTGTGGGGTACTCCAATTTATTGCAGTGTAGATTATAACAGTGGTTTACAGTGAGGGGTGTGGGGTACTCCAGTGCGTTACAGTGTGGATTATATCAGTGGTTTACGGTGAGGGCTGTGGGATACCCAAATGGATTACAGTGTGGATTATATCAGTGGATTACAGTGAGTGGTGTGGGGTTCACCAGTTTATTTCAGTGAGGGGTCTGGGCTAATCCAGAGTGTTACAGTGAGGGGTGTGGGGTACCCCAGTTTATTTCAGTGAGGCGTGTGGGGTTCACCAGTTTATTACACTGAGGGGTGAGGGGTTCACCAGTTTATTACACTGAGGGGTGAGGGGTTCACCAGTTTATTACAGTGAGGGGTCTGGGCTACTCCAGAGTGTTACAGTGAGGGGTGTGGGGTACTCCAGTTTATTACAGTGAGGGATGTGGGGTTCACCAGTTTATTACAGTGAGGGGAGTGGGGTACACCAGAGAGTTACAGTGATGGGTATGGGGTACCCCAGTTTATTTCAGAGAGGGGTGTGGGGTACACCAGAGTGTTACAGTGAGGGGTGTGGGGTACTCCATTATATTACACTGAGTGGTGTGGGATACCCCAGTTTATTTCAGTGAGGGGTGTGGGGTTCACCAGTTTATTACACTGAGGGGTGTGGGGTTCACCAGTTTATTACAGTGAGTGGTGTGGGCTACTCCAGAGTGTTACAGTGAGGGGTGTGGGGTACTCCATTATATTACAGTGAGGGGTGTGGGGCAATCCAGTTTATTACAGTGAGGAGTGTGGGGTACCCCAGTTTATTACAGTGAGGGCAGTGGGGTACACCAGTTTATTACAGTGAGGGCAGTGGGGTACACCAGAGAGTTACAGTGACGGGTATGGGGTACCCCAGTTTATTTCAGTGAGGGGTGTGGGGTACCCCAGTTTATTTCAGTGAGGGGTGTGGGGTTCACCAGTTTATTTCAGTGAGGGGTGTGGAGTTCACCAGTTTATTACACTGAGGGGTCTGGGGTTCACCAGTTTATTACAGTGAGGGGTCTGGGCTACTCCAGAGTGTTACAGTGAGGGGTGTGGGGTACACCAGCTTATTACAGTGAGGGGTGTGGGGTACTCCATTATATTACAGTGAGGGGTGTGGGGTTCACCAGTTTATTACAGTGAGGGGTCTGGGCTACTCCAGAGTGTTACAGTGACGGGTGTGGGGTACCCCAGTTTATATCAGTGAGGGGTGTGGGGTTCACCAGTTTATTACAGTGAGGGATCTGGGCTACTCCAGAGTGTTACAGTGAGGGGTGAGGGGTACTCCAGTTTATTACAGTGAGGGGTGTGGAGCACTCCAGTTTATTACAGTGAGGGGTGAGGGGTACTCCAATGGTTTACAGTGATGGGTGTGGGGTACTCCTTTTATTACAGTAATGCGTGTGGGGTACTCCAATTTATTGCAGTGTAGATTATATCAGTGGATTACAGTGAGTGGTGTTGGGTTCACCAGTTTATTTCAGTGAAGGGTGTGGGGTTCACCAGTTTATTACACTGAGGGGTCTGGGCTAATCCAGAGTGTTATAGTGAGGGGTGTGGGGTACTCCATTATATTACAGTGAGGGGTGTGGGGTACTCCATTATATTACAGTGAGGGGTGTGGGGTACACCAGTTTATTACACTGAGGGGTGAGGGGTTCACCAGTTTATTACAGTGAGGGGTCTGGGCTACTCCAGAGTGTTACAGTGAGGGGTGTGGGGCACTCCAGTTTATTACAGTGAGGAGTGAGGGGTACTCCAATGGTTTACAGTGATGGGCACGGGGTACTCCAGTTTATTACAGTGAGAGATGTGGGGTACACCAGAGAGTTACAGTGACGGGTATGGGGTACCCCAGTTTATTTCAGAGAGGGGTGTGGGGTACACCAGAGTGTTACAGTGAGGGGTGTGGGGTTCACCAGTTTATTACAGTGAGGGGTCTGGGCTACTCCAGAGTGTTACAGTGAGGGGTGCAGGGTACTCCAGTTTATTACAGTGAGGGCTGTGGGGTACTCCAGTTTATTACAGTGATGGGCGTGGGGTACTCCAGTTTATTACAGTGAGGGGTGTGAGGTACTCCAGTTTATTACAGTGAGGGGTGTGGGATACTCCAGTGGATTACAGTGTGGATTATATCAGTGGTTTACAGTGAGGGGTGTGGGATACTCCAGTGTATTGCAGTGTGGATTATATCAGTGGTTTACAGTGAGGGGTGTTGGATACTCCAGTTTATTACAGTGAGGGGTGTGGGATACTCCAGTGGATTACAGTGTGGATTATATCAGTGGTTTACAGTGAGGCGTGTTGGATACTCCAGTGGATTACTGTGTGGATTATATCAGTGGATTACAGTGAGGGGTGTGGGGTACACCTGAGTGTTACAGAGAGGGGTGTGGGGTACCCCAGTTTATTACAGTGAGGGGTGTGGGATACACCAGTGGATTACAGTGTGGATTATATCAGTGGTTTACAGTGAGAGGCGTGGGGTACTCCAGTTTATTACAGTGAGGGCTGTGGGGTACTCCAGTTTATTACAGTGATGGGCGTGAGGTACTCCAGTTTATTACAGTGAGGGATGTGGGGTACTCCTTTGGATTACAGTGAGGGGTGTGGGGAACTCCAGTTTATTACAGTGAGGGCTGTGGGGTACACCAGAGTGTTACAGTCAGGGCTGTGGGGTACTCCAGTTTATTACAATGATGGGTGTGAGGTACTCCAGTTTATTACAGTGAGGGGTGTGAGGTACTCCAGTTTATTACAGTGAGGGGTGTGGGGAACTCCAGTTTATTACGCTGAGGGCTGTGGGGTACGCTAGAGTGTTACAGTGAGGGGTGTGGGATACTACAGTGGATTATAGTGTGGATTATATCAGTGGTTTACAGTGAGGGGTGTGGGATACTCCAGTTTATTACGCTGAGGGCTGTGGGGTACGCTAGAGTGTTACAGTGAGGGGTGTGGGATACTCCAGTGTATTACAGTGTGGATTATATCAGTGGTTTACAGTGAGGGGGGTGGGATACTCCAGTTTATTACAGTGAGGGGTGTGGGGTACTCCAATTTATTACAGTGAGGGGTGTGGGGTACTCGAGTGGATTACAGTGAGGGGTGTGGGGTACTCCAGTTTATTACAGTGATGGGCATGAGGTACTCCAGTTTATTACAGTGATGGGCATGGGGTACTCCAGTTTATTACAGTGAGGAGTGTGGGGTACTCCAGTTTATTACAGTGATGGGTGTGGGTTACTCCAGTTTATTACAGTGAGGAGTGTGGGGTACCCCAGAGTGTTACAGTGAGAGGCGTGGGGTACTCCAGTTTATTACAATGAGGGTTGTGGGCTACACAAGAGTGTTACAGTGAGGGCTGTGGGGTACTCCAGTTTATTACAGTGATGGGCATGAGGTACTCCAGTTTATTACAGTGAAGGGTGTGGGGTACTCCAGTTTATTACAGTGAAGGGTGTGGGGTACTCCAGTTTATTACAGTGAAGGGTGTGGGGTACTCCAGTTTATTACAGTGATGGGCGTGAGGTACTCCCGTTTATTACAATGAAGGGTGTGGGGTACTCTAGTTTATTACAGTGAGGGATGTGGGGTACTCCATTGGATTACAGTGAGGGGTGTGGGGAACTCCAGTTTATTACAGTGATGGCTGTGGGGTACTCCAGTTTATTACAGTGAGGAGTGTGGGGTACTCCAGTTTATTACAGTGATGGACGTGGGTTACTCCAGTTTATTACAGTGAGGAGTGTGGGGTACTCCAGTTTATTACAGTGAGGAGTGTGTTACAGAGTGTTACAGTGAGAGGCGTGGGGTACTCCAGTTTATTACAGTGAGGGGTGTGGGGTACACAAGAGTGTTACAGTGAGGGCTGTGGGGTACTCCAGTTTATTACAGTGAGGGATGTGGGGTACTCCTTTGGATTACAGTGAGGGGTGTGGGTTACTCCAGTTTATTACAGTGAGGAGTGTGGGGTACTCCAGTTTATTACAGTGATGGACGTGGGTTACTCCAGTTTATTACAGTGAGGAGTGTGTTACAGAGTGTTACAGTGAGAGGCGTGGGGTACTCCAGTTTATTACAATGAGGGTTGTGGGCTACACAAGAGTGTTACAGTGAGGGCTGTGGGGTACTCCAGTTTATTACAGTGACGGGCGTGAGGTACTCCAGTTTATTACAGTGAAGGGTGTGGGGTACTCCAGTTTATTACAGTGATGGGCATGAGGTACTCCAGTTTATTACAGTGAAGGGTGTGGGGTACTCCAGTTTATTACAGTGAAGGGTGTGGGGTACTCCAGTTTATTACAGTGATGGGCATGAGGTACTCCCGTTTATTACAGTGAAGGGTGTGGGGTACTCTAGTTTATTACAGTGAGGGATGTGGGGTACTCCTTTGGATTACAGTGAGGGGTGTGGGGAACTCCAGTTTATTACAGTGATGGCTGTGGGGTACACCAGAGTGTTGCAGTCAGGGCTGTGGGGTACTCCAGTTTATTACAGTGACAGGCGTGAGGTACTCCAGTTTATTACAGTGAAGGGTGTGGGGTACTCCAGTTTATTACAGTGAAGGGTGTGGGGTACTCCAGTTTATTACAGTGATGGGCGTGAGGTACTCCAGTTTATTACAGTGAAGGGTGTGGGGTACTCTAGTTTATTACAGTGAGGGATGTGGGGTACTCCTTTGGATTACAGTGAGGGGTGTGGGGAACTCCAGTTTATTACAGTGATGGCTGTAGGGTACACCAGAGTGTTACAGTCAGGGCTGTGGGGTACTCCAGTTTATTACAGTGATGGGCGTGAGGTACTCCAGTTTATTACAGTGATGGGCGTGAGGTACTGCAGTTTATTACAGTGAGGGGTGTGAGGTACTCCAGTTTATTACAGTGAGGGATGTGGGGTACTCCAGAGTGTTACAGTGAGGGGTGTGGGGAACTCCAGTTTATTACGCTGAGGGCTGTGGAGTACGCTAGAGTGTTACAGTGAGAGGTGTGGGATACTCCAGTGTATTACAGTGTGGATTATATCAGTGGTTTACAGTGAGGGGAGTGGGATACTCCAGTTTATTACAGTGAGAGGTGTGGGGTACTCCAGTTTATTACAGTGAGGGGTGTGGGGTACTCGATTGGATTACAGTGAGGGGTGTGGGGTACTCCAGTTTATTACAGTGATGGGCGTGGGGTACTCCAGTTTATTACAGTGAGGAGTGTGGGGTACTCCAGTTTATTACAGTGATGGACGTGGGTTACTCCAGTTTATTACAGTGAGGAGTGTGGGGTAGTCCAGTTTATTACAGTGATGGACGTGGGTTACTCCAGTTTATTACAGTGAGGAGTGTGTTACAGAGTGTTACAGTGAGAGGCGTGGGGTACTCCAGTTTATTACAATGAGGGGTGTGGGGTACACAAGAGTGTTACAGTGAGGGCTGTGGGGTACTCCAGTTTATTACAGTGAGGGATGTGGGGTACTCCTTTGGATTACAGTGAGGGGTGTGGGGAACTCCAGTTTATTACAGTGAGGGCTGTGGGGTACACCAGAGTGTTACAGTCAGGGCTGTGGGGTACTCCAGTTTATTACAGTGATGGGCGTGAGGTACTCCAGTTTATTACAGTGAAGGGTGTGGGATACACCTGTGTATTACAGTGTGAATGATATCAGTGGTTTACAGTGAGGGGTGTGGGATACTCCAGTGTATTACAGTGTGGATTATATCAGTGGTTTACAGTGAGGGGAGTGGGATACTCCAGTTTATTACAGTGAGAGGTGTGGGGTACTCCAGTTTATTACAGTGAGGGGTGTGGGGTACTCGATTGGATTACAGTGAGGGGTGTGGGGTACTCCAGTTTATTACAGTGATGGGCGTGGGGTACTCCAGTTTATTACAGTGAGGAGTGTGGGGTACTCCAGTTTATTACAGTGATGGACGTGGGTTACTCCAGTTTATTACAGTGAGGAGTGTGGGGTAGTCCAGTTTATTACAGTGATGGACGTGGGTTACTCCAGTTTATTACAGTGAGGAGTGTGTTACAGAGTGTTACAGTGAGAGGCGTGGGGTACTCCAGTTTATTACAATGAGGGGTGTGGGGTACACAAGAGTGTTACAGTGATGGGCGTGAGGTACTCCAGTTTATTACAGTGAGGGATGTGGGGTACTCCTTTGGATTACAGTGAGGGGTGTGGGGAACTCCAGTTTATTACAGTGAGGGCTGTGGGGTACACCAGAGTGTTACAGTCAGGGCTGTGGGGTACTCCAGTTTATTACAGTGATGGGCGTGAGGTACTCCAGTTTATTACAGTGAGGGGTGTGGGATACACCTGTGTATTACAGTGTGAATGATATCAGTGGTTTACAGTGAGGGGTGTGGGATACTCCAGTGTGGATTATATCAGTGGTTTACAGTGAGGAGTGTGGGGTACGTCAGTTTATTACGGTGTGGATTATATCAGTGGTTTACAGTGAGGGATGTGGGGTACTCCAGAGTGTTACAGTGAGGGGTGTGGGGAACTCCAGTTTATTACGCTGAGGGCTGTGGAGTACGCTAGAGTGTTACAGTGAGAGGTGTGGGATACTCCAGTGTATTACAGTGTGGATTATATCAGTGGTTTACAGTGAGGGGAGTGGGATACTCCAGTTTATTACAGTGAGAGGTGTGGGGTACTCCAGTTTATTACAGTGAGGGGTGTGGGGTACTCGATTGGATTACAGTGAGGGGTGTGGGGTACTCCAGTTTATTACAGTGATGGGCGTGGGGTACTCCAGTTTATTACAGTGAGGAGTGTGGGGTACTCCAGTTTATTACAGTGATGGACGTGGGTTACTCCAGTTTATTACAGTGAGGAGTGTGGGGTAGTCCAGTTTATTACAGTGATGGACGTGGGTTACTCCAGTTTATTACAGTGAGGAGTGTGTTACAGAGTGTTACAGTGAGAGGCGTGGGGTACTCCAGTTTATTACAATGAGGGGTGTGGGGTACACAAGAGTGTTACAGTGAGGGCTGTGGGGTACTCCAGTTTATTACAGTGAGGGATGTGGGGTACTCCTTTGGATTACAGTGAGGGGTGTGGGGAACTCCAGTTTATTACAGTGAGGGCTGTGGGGTACACCAGAGTGTTACAGTCAGGGCTGTGGGGTACTCCAGTTTATTACAGTGATGGGCGTGAGGTACTCCAGTTTATTACAGTGAAGGGTGTGGGATACACCTGTGTATTACAGTGTGAATGATATCAGTGGTTTACAGTGAGGGGTGTGGGATACTCCAGTGTATTACAGTGTGGATTATATCAGTGGTTTACAGTGAGGGGAGTGGGATACTCCAGTTTATTACAGTGAGAGGTGTGGGGTACTCCAGTTTATTACAGTGAGGGGTGTGGGGTACTCGATTGGATTACAGTGAGGGGTGTGGGGTACTCCAGTTTATTACAGTGATGGGCGTGGGGTACTCCAGTTTATTACAGTGAGGAGTGTGGGGTACTCCAGTTTATTACAGTGATGGACGTGGGTTACTCCAGTTTATTACAGTGAGGAGTGTGGGGTAGTCCAGTTTATTACAGTGATGGACGTGGGTTACTCCAGTTTATTACAGTGAGGAGTGTGTTACAGAGTGTTACAGTGAGAGGCGTGGGGTACTCCAGTTTATTACAATGAGGGGTGTGGGGTACACAAGAGTGTTACAGTGATGGGCGTGAGGTACTCCAGTTTATTACAGTGAGGGATGTGGGGTACTCCTTTGGATTACAGTGAGGGGTGTGGGGAACTCCAGTTTATTACAGTGAGGGCTGTGGGGTACACCAGAGTGTTACAGTCAGGGCTGTGGGGTACTCCAGTTTATTACAGTGATGGGCGTGAGGTACTCCAGTTTATTACAGTGAGGGGTGTGGGATACACCTGTGTATTACAGTGTGAATGATATCAGTGGTTTACAGTGAGGGGTGTGGGATACTCCAGTGTGGATTATATCAGTGGTTTACAGTGAGGAGTGTGGGGTACGTCAGTTTATTACGGTGTGGATTATATCAGTGGTTTACAGTGAGGGGTGTGGGGTACCCCAGTGGATTACAGTGTGGATTATATCAGTGGTTTACAGTGAGGGATGTGGGGTACTCCTTTGGATTACAGTGGGGGGTGTGGGGTACTCCAGTTTATTACAGTGACGGGTGTGGGATACACCAGTGTATTACAGTGTGAATGATATCAGTGGTTTACAGTGAGGGGTGTGGGATACACCAGTGGATTACAGTGTGGGGTGTATCAGCATGATAGAGTGAGAAGTGTGGGATATATCACTGAAGGGTGTGGTGTTTCAGTGAGGAGTTGGGTATACCAGTGTGTTGGTGTGTTTATCAGTATGTCAGTGAGGGCAGTACTATACCACCTTGTTTGCTCTACCCGTGTTACTGATTCTCTCATGCATCTCAGCAACTGGGTCCTTACTGTCTAGCTATGAGTAGCTGTTCTTAATCCTGGTACCTGTCAGCCAACACAGCCGTCACAACTCACACCTCAGGTTGGAGTGAACACTATCTGGGAGCTGCTGGAAAACCTTGTGCTATTTTTAAACTTTTAAATATAGGCCGGCTGGTGGAGCAATGGCTTCAGCGCCAGTTTCAGAGCAAAGGGCCCCGAGTTTGAATCCAAGTCAGGCCACCCCCCGAGCACGCTTTCCATCCATGCCGGGTTGAGCGTCAAGCTAGCCACTCAGCCTCGTCAAAAAAAAAACAAGGGTCGAGTCTGGATCGTTCATATCGTGACCCGGTTAATCCAAAAGGAGACCAAACCTGACACCACGAGCCAGACAAGAATGGCTGACTGTCTGGTGCGACACACTAGAATGGACCACTGTTAAAGAATATTCTGGAGTCAGATATTAATCCATGCAAGAAGCAGTTTTCAGTTGTTATTGTAAACTGAAGTTAAAAGCCCACAGACTACGAGATATTGTTTGCAATATGCGTGTGTCGAACGTGAAGACAATGGGGTTGTTTTGCATCAAAGCAGGCAACATGGGCGAAGTTATTTGCACCACCGTGACTTGGGTTCAGGCTGGCAAACCAGATGGAAATTGTCACTGTTGTTCAAACATAGTCACAGATATAGATAATCAATATTGAATTACCTACTGTTGACCACAACCTTAGGGTATAAAAATGTGATGCATGGGTAGAGTCTCAAGAGAATGCCTGCTTGCTGTGATGAATGAAGACCTCTAGATCACCAGCTTCAATGTCTCGCCCGTGGCCTCAGTCACAGTCACAACATTTGGGAGCTCGTCAAGCATACGTTTGTAACCTATTGTGTGGCCAGTGACTTAACCAGTCTGAGGAGGTGAGTATTTTTAAGAGTAGTTCTCACACTTAGATCTGTTTGGTCAATGAACATGGGATCACAGAGTGTGGAGAGCTGAGCTGTTGGACATAAAAGTATTGTGGTTCCTTAAGGTTGTTATAGCTGGCCTGATGGTGGGGACAAGCTCCCACGACCTATTAAATGCCCCCAATGGCATGCGTCTCATACGGCCTCCTGACCTTCACGTGTGGTTCAGCTACTAAGCACAGCAGAACCGTTTCTACTGACAAGAGAAGGGGCAAAGAGAGGTTATTGGCTCCTTGAAACCAGTTGCTTCAGGCAGATGGGGCTCGTCAGCCGTGGTTGGCAGCTCATCTAGGAGAAGGAGAATTCTGAAATCAAACCTCCGCTGCCTTGCGGCTATACCCACGCATGGGGAAGGTTCGGGAGTAAACCCCGAGGAGAAAATTCCAGAGCTGGAGGCCACAGGACAGTCAGACATTGTGCTCAATGCTGACTGGCTACTCCTAAGATGCTGCTGGTACCAAACTGTATCAGTCTCTGCCATCCCTTTGGGTGCATCAGCTGCGTGGAAAGGGGGAGCCCGTTACATGGCAACAGCCTGCTCTCTATATCGTACTGCCCTGGCTTGCGTATCACGTAGACAGCTAGAACACAACATCCATGGTTGACCCTACCAACGGAGAGCCTCAAAGAAGGAACCAGACATTTTGAACATTTTGGAGAGACAGGGCCACCAGTTGTGAAAGGTGACTGTTTAGGACACCAGAGGGGTGTGTGTTTGAGAAACTGTACAGTGGTACAGTGCACTTGTTTGTGAGCATGCTTGTGTGTTTTAAGAATAAGTTTGAAATCTTGTAACGGACCTTTTCTATGAATGGGAATACAATGGACATCGTGAGTTCAGCGACACAGAAGTGGAAGATTGCAGAGTGATTTCAAGTATGTACAGTTTAGTTTTTACCTATGGGAATCAGTGTGGAGATATTTGAGAGAGACGTTATATCCAGGTATATCTGTTACGATGGCACCTGTTAAAGTCAGACAATGACCAGGCTCGACAGGCCTTGGCCCTGATTACAACCACTCACAAGCTCTTCACCCCCAGGGGGAAGCAGAGCGTTTTGTCTGGGCTGCCTCACTTAGTGTGGCTTGTGGGAATCGAGAATTCTGACGCAAGCCAGAAGAAGTGATTGAAATTCGCTAAATGTACCCAAAAGATATACACGTGGTGGTAGAAGTGAAATGCCTGAAGAGGTTATGGGATGGTGTGGCCCAGGGAGTATGGGATGGTACATGGACAAAGACATCACTGCTTAAAGGGGGAAGTGAGGCAGCGGCTTGGGGACATGAAAGTAACTGGGGAATGATCATGTCAGTAGTTCAGAGATCCGATGAGCCTGCCAAGGATTATGTCGTGTGTAAGTATTGAGAATATGGGCAATACTCAAGGCTGGACAATCGAGTGAGCGATGATCCAGTACTCCTGAAAATGCTGAAGGAAGACCTGAGCTCAGCCCACTAGGAAGTTTTAGGTTTGAGGATAGCAGTAGGATATTGATAGCATCAAGAAACAGAAACATAGAAAATATACAGCGCAATACAGGCCCTTCGGCCCACAAAGCTGTGCCGAACATTTCCTTACCTTAGAACTACCTAGCCTTACCTATAACCCTCTGTTTTTCTAAGCTCCATGTACCCATCCAGGAGTCTCTTAAAAGCCCTTATTGTTTCTGCCTCCACCACCGCCGTCAGCAGCCCATTCCATGCACTCACTGCATAGAAAACTTACCCCTGACGTCTCCTCTGTACCTACTTCCAAGCACCTTAAAACTGTGCCCTCTCGTGCTAGTCATTTCAGCCCTGGGAAAAAGCCTCTGACTATCCACACAATCAATGCCTCTCATCATCTTATAGACCTCTATCAGGTCACCTCTCATCCTCCGTCGCTCCAAGGAGAAAAGGCCGAGTTCACTCAACCTACTCTCATAAGACATGCTCCCCAATCCAGGCAACATCCTCGTAAATCTTCTCGGCACCCTTTCTATGGTTTCCACATCCTTCCTGTAGTGAGGCAACCAGAACTGAGCACAGTACTCCAAGTGGGGTCTGACCAGGGTCCTATATAAGCTGTAACATTACCTCTTGGCTCTTAAACTCAATCCCATGGTTGATGAAGGCCAATGCACCGTATGCCGCCTTAACCACAGAGTCAACCTGCGCAGCAGCTTTGAGTGTCCTATGGACTCGGACCCCAAGATCCCTCTGATCCTCAATACTGCCAAGAGTCTTACCATTAATGCTATGTTCTGCCATCATATTTGACCTACCAAAATGAACCACTTCACACTTATCTGGGTTGAACTCCATCTGCCATTTCTCAGCCCAGTTTTGCATCCTATCAATGTCCCGCTGTAACCTCTGACAGCCCTCCACACTATCCACAACACCCCCGACCTTTGTGTCATCAGCAAATTTACTAACCCATCCCTCCACTTCCTCATCCAGGTCATTTATAAAAATCTCGAAGAGTAGGGGTCCCAGAACAGATCCCTGAGGCACACCACTGGTCGCCAACCTCCATGAAGAATATGACCCATTTATAACCACTCTTTGCCTTCTGTGGGCAAGCCATTTCTGGATCCATAAAGCAATGTCCCCTTGGATCCCATGTCTCCTTACTTTCTCAATAAGCTTTGCACGGCGTACCTTATCAAATGCCTTGCTGAAATCCATACACACTGCATCTACGGCTCTACTTGTGTCTAGATAAGGAACTGTCTATCGTTGTTTGCAACTGTGTCCATGCCTTCGCTACGTAGGTCCGGCCATTTGCCGCTACCTTGTGTTGAGAACCGTCTCTGTGTCCACGCCTTCGCTAGGTAAGTCAGGCCATTTGCTGCTACCTTGTGCTGAGAACTGTCTCTCTGTGTTCTGTGTATGAGTCCCGGCCCTACGTCCTGTTCCCGAGGAGGGGTCCCGGCTCTGTGTTCCATGTTCCTGTCTCTCAAGACCAAGGTTCTGTGTTCTGTGTTCCTGTCTCCCAAGACCGAGGCTCTGTGTTCTGGGGTCCGAGCCCGAGTCAAGACCCAGGTTCCGGGTCCCTGTCCAGTCTCTGGCTCGGAGTCCTTGTCCAGGTTCCAAGTTCCTTGTTCCTCATCCAGGTCCCACTTTCCTAGTCTAGTCCTAACCCAGGTCCTGTATCCTAGTCTTGTCCAAGGCCTGTGTCTTGTCCAGCATCATTTCTTCCCCACTTCCCTTGCTGTCTTTTCACACCTAGTCCTGTTCCTAGTACTTCAGTGTCTGTGTCTTGCATCTGGGTCCGCCACCAGCGACCTCGTATGACACCCTCGCTTCCCACAGTAGCCTGAGGTACATCCCATCCGGTCCTGGTGACTTATCCAACTTGATGCTTCCTAAAAGCTCCTCTTCCTTAATATCTACATGCTCAAGCTTTTCACTCCGCTGCAAGTTATCCCTACAATCGCCAGGATCCTTTTCCATAGTGAATATTAAGCAAAGTACCTCTGCTATCTCCTCCGGTTCCGTACACACTTTTCCACTGTCACACTTGATCGATCCTATTCTCTCACATCTTATCCTCTTGCTCTTCACAGACTTGTAGAATGCCTTGGGGTTTTCCTTAATCCTGTCCGCTAAGGCCTTCTCATGGCCCCTTCTGGCTCTCCTAATTTCATTCTTAGTCTCCTTCCTGCAAGCCTTATAACCTTCTAGATCTCTATCATTACCTAGTTTTTTCAAACCTTTCGTAAGCTCTTCTTTTCTTTTTGACTAGATTTACAACAGTCTTAGTACACCACAGTTCTTGTACCCTACCACCTTTTCCCTGTCTCATTGGAACGTACCCATGCAGAATCCATACATTTCCCTGAGAACATCTGTTTCCAGGTTATGCTTCCAAGTTCCTGCCTGATAGCCTCATATTTCCCCTTACTCCAATTAAACGCTTTCCTAACGTGTCTGTTCCTATCCCTCTCCAATGCTATGGTAAAGGAGATAGCATTGTGATCACTATCTTCAGAACGATCTCCCACTGAGAGAGCTGACACCAGAGCAGGTTCATTCCCCTGCCCATCATGGGCTGGGGAAATATATCAGAGGAGGAAGAGAAGTCATAAAGTGACTGTGGTGAATGTAGCCTCTGTCATATCACAGAGCACTTGCTTTGTGTCCCAGTAACCATGGCATCAAGAAACAGAGCGCCAGAACAAACACAGTGAGATGAATGAGATGATTCGTTGCAGCTATGGCCTCCCAGAGAAAGGTGCAAAAGTCACCCACCAAATGACAGCAACACCTTCTCTGTTCAATTTGATTGCCGACCAGATTATAGAGCTGGTGAGGACAGCAACTGGTCAGAGAAATGACTGACAGCAACCTTCACTGCAGTCGGGGTCAGCCATGAGTGTACTAAAAGTTTATTAGGGGGCCGACAATGTGACGCGTTAGTGGGCACAGGGCCAGCAGTATCGATAACTGATCTACCCTTATCCACAGCTGGAGAGTTACCAGTGCAGGAGGCGAAACAATGAGGAGTGAACCTCAGGTACTTGAGATTGAGGGAGAGCCGCTTCCTGTGGATTTTTGGGAGTGCCCAAACAATGAGGGAACTGTCCTGGGGAAAGACGCACTGCGTAAGGAGGTGTGATCGTGGATTCAGGGACAGAAGGAGTCACGTGGACTCGTCAGGAACGGCGAACACGTATGATCTCCAGAGCAGACAACGTGGCCCATGGAGGGACAGTAGCCCCAAGCAGGGGCAGGACACAGGGCAATGTTGGAAATCATGTCAGGAGGCCCCAAAGCTCAAATTCAGTCAGGAACTGTTGGAAGTGGTGCAGCTGACTGCAGAGGTAACAGCAATTAAAATAAAGATACACCAGAAAGGGGAGGGAAAGGAGCAGAAAGGAATGAATGCACAGAGCATGGGGCAGAGAGAAAAAAGGAACACAGGTCGAGGGAGGAAGAAGAAACTACTGGAACCAATCTAGTAAGATCATACGGAGATGTGAAGGACCATTGTAACAGGTTAACACAGAGCAAAGCAGCAGCAACATGGTGCTGATCAGAGAGAGCCTGAGGGAAAGAAGGTAGTTTTCCCACAGCCGCTGGCCAACTCATGCAATGAAGGGAACTGTGTGACTAGGCAGAGTTTGCTCCAAGGTAGATGGGACCACAGGTGATGCTTCTGACACAAATGACACTTTTGTTCGTGTGCAGACTCTACAGGGCAGCCAGTGCAAACACTGGACTTGGGTTAACAGTATGTCTCATCTTCTTGTCGTCCTCACAGACAGAAGAAGGGATCAAGTCCACCCATTAACAGTGTCATTACAGAGAATCTAAGTGATGAACACCAGCCTTCTGAGCTACCTCTGACCACACGTGATGGAGGTAGACCCACAGATGAAAGAGAGGAGAAACATGAATGAAGAAGACACAGAGAGTGAGGCAGCAACCCGTGGATAAAGCGTTAATTATAACTATATTCTGTCATGGATGCTGGACCTTGAAAGTAGACGATGAGATATCGATCAGAACAGAAATATATTGGGAAACTAGATGGAAAAGATCCAAGTTATGGCAGAGGCATCAGTTTCCGCCCCTCATTCATTCCCCACCCTCAATGGCAAGACAAACTGAGAAAAAGAAGAAATGGCGCACAGTGTCTGAAGGCAGTCAGCCCAGCCTGAATGTGGAGCGCACACAAAAGGCCTGAGCTCTTTCAGTGGTTGGGCCAGCCATCCGGGAGTGGGTGACACCAGGGCAAGGTCCTTGCATCTGTTTGAATAGAGACCACCCCAAACCCTCCTGTAGATCGATCAAAAAGACCGGTTGAGAAGATCATTCGATAATCTTGTGTCATGGCATGGAATGTGAACTGCTGCCTATGAATCTGAAACAAAGTTACTTTGCTGGGACCCTGCCCATTGAGTAAATACTGATAGCCACTACTGATAGACTTGTCTCTCAGATATTGAAGGGGTGAAGATAAAGATATGTAAACCGCAATGGGCCAGCAGGGAAGAAGCAACGAGCACATGATTGACAAAGTTGCATTTTAAAGACTGGGTGATATTGAGAGGACAAAAGTTTCCAAGGAGAGGATGTGATCGAATTTCCGGAACTTCTTATTGCCATCTTTGCTTAGGCTTGTGGATAGCCAGTTAGGGATGACAGTATAGGTGTAGATACACATAGTGACATGACTGGTTAGTAATTGGAGAAGGGAACCAAAGTGAAGGTCATTTTTTGCTGCCTTACTTTATTCGATCAAGTTTGCACTTCCTGGGAGCAATTTCTGTCTGGGGTCACGTCAGGAGGGTATGTTAGGGAGTATTCTCAATATAGCAGCTATTAATTCAAGCAAGAAGTAGTCTTCTATTTTTATTGTAAACTAGACAACGGGTTGAGTAAATTGAAGTTAAAAGCCCATAGACTAAGAGGTATGGTTTGCAAAATGGTGACCATGAGGTGTTTGCGTATGCACATACCAAACATTCAGACAATGGGTTGTGCTAATGGGCCTGCATCAAACCAGGCAACATGGGCTAAGTTATTTGCACCATTGTGACTTGAGTTCAAAGTTCAAAGTAAATTTATTAGCAAAGAACATTTATATCACCATATACAACCCTGAGATTCTGGTAGGCCAGACTGATGCTGTCACTTAGCATACCAAACATGGTCACAGGTATAGGCAATCTATAGTTTTTGTGCACTCAGTATATTTGTGTACTCAGAGGCACAACATTAATTTTGGGCGTCCGGCTCTCTATTGTCAGAAGTTTTTAGAATGTCCATACTAATTATTTTCTCCCAAGAAAGTTGATTAAACCTTCAGAGGTGTCTTGTCAGCTACAATGTGCTTCCACTGTAAATATATGTACCTCAAAGGAACCAGTTGTCAACCCAAAGTATTGAAGTAACAATGGTATCAAGAACTATTGAATCAGTATTGAATCACCTGCTGAAACCATTGATCTTAAAGGTATAAAAATGTGATGTACTTTTAGGTTTGAGAGCCTCTACTGAGAGTATCTCCATGAGAATACCTGTTTATTGTGATGAATAGACTTCTATATCACCAGCTTCTGTGTCTCTTTGGTGACTTCGATTACTGTCACAACACTTAGAACTGAAGACTGGTTCTTGTGTGAATTAATATCTGCTATAGTCACGTAACTACCTAACAGCCCCATATGCAGTGACAGAACAGAAAACAGTATCTGTCCTCCTAATTACTGACACCTATCGCTTGAATGACCTGTGTATATGGTGCGATGGTCAACTTTCTCATCCCCTGCACTCTGTTCTCATTCACCCAGGCTGCAAGTTACAAACCACTGGACAAAGGTAGAGGCTGAGGCTTCTCTACTCCATCCTCTGAGTCCCCATGCCCACCTCACTTGCAGTCACGATCTCCTGTTCCTCTTGACTGATCAAGTATCTTAGTTAATCAAAGGGATGTGACTGATTCCTGGAACAAAGAATGGAAGGCACCTGCCCCTCCCTGTTGTATCACATTTTCCAAATCTCAGCCTTCAGCTCATCTGAGCTAAAACCTCTTGAGATGCAGACACTTACGGCAGCTGAAGTTGTCATGAATTGCAATGCTTTTCATCAGCTCCCACACACCACACTTCCAAAACATTCTGCTATATAAATAGTATAATCTGTTTAAGTATAAAGCTTTACCACTAATGTTGCAACCCCCAAGGTCACTTTACAATGAACACTTCATCAATGGGCAGTGTTGGAAGGGAAAACTGTACCTATATTCACTGTTTCACCAGATGCTGCCTGATCAGGTGCTGGATACGAGTTCTTCCTTCTCTTTGTTTCTTGGCTTCTGTTACCGAAAACCTGATTCTTCCTGTTCTTAATGAGGATTTTGCCCAACAGTTCCTGCGGACTGGGGGTAGGAACTCTAGGCTTCAGCTGCCACAGACAAGACATGCACATTTAATATGATTTTGCTTCGTTTTTGTATTCTAACAGTATAAGTCAGCCCTGCTGGGCACGTCCTGCAGCTTGAACATTTACCATACATTACACGTGCCAAGAAGCTTAATCTAGACACAAGAGAACGCAGGTACTGGAATCCGGAGCAACAAACAATCTACAAGTAACTCAGGGGGTTGAGTAGCAACTGTGGGGTGCGTTGTGTGGGGGGTGGAGGGAGGAAGTAATTGCCGATGTTTTTGATCCAGACCCCGCATCAGGACTGGGGGTAGTGAGTGAAGATAGCCAGTATAAACCAGAGAGGGGAAGTGGTGAGACAAGGGGCCAGTAGGTGATTGGTGGACTGAGGATGGGTGAAGGAAGAATGGAGACAGGGTGAGGTTGGCAGACAGGGACATGTAGATGATATGTGCTGGTAATGCCACCTATTGTTACACCCTACAGAGACACTTCTTGGTTTAATACACTTCTCTCCCCCCTTCTCTCCTACTGAAAATTAACCTCTCTCTTTCCCAGTTCTGATAAAGAATCCCAGACCCAAAATATTGACCATTTCTATTTCCACCAAAACTGCCTGACCTGCTGAGTTTTCTCAACATTTTGTGTTTTTCAGCACCTACAGTTTGTCACTTAAATGTTGAAAGGCAAGCTCCTTCAAATGATACCAACCTAACAGCTTTGCGCAATGTGTAAACAGACTTGGCAGATGACGCGCTTCAAATGTGGGTTCAAAGTCACAGCTTCCACCACTCGACCTCAGTCATTCCCCACCCCTGGGCACCAGTTTGCCTCCACGCCTCCTGGTGGGGTATAGGTGCAGGGAGTAGGGCATTTCCTGTTGTCAAGGGGTCTCTGCATTATGTGTAGCCAGTACTGTTGAAACTATAAAGTTCACATTTCACATTACAATAATATTTGTCTTTGTTGGGTGAATTTTAATATTTAGTCTAATCAATTAGCATATGTGTAATCAGAGTCAGTCTCAAAAGGTCAGGCGTGTATGACGTGCATTGGATAATGGAGAAATATGGAAATTATCGTACAGCATGGTTTTAAAGGTAATATGAAAATGATGTTAGGAGAGCTATTGAAATTCATAACCCTGTTAAATGATGGGCCTCACAAGTTTGACAACTGGTTTATATTTTCCAGTGAGTGCAAAGTTCTGTCGAAAGTGAAAGCTGTGACTTTGAGCTCCCCCAGTAAATGGCACCAATACTGCAAATGCCAGTGAAGTCAATTATTTGGAGAGCAGTCTCCCTTACAGAGAGGCTTTTTGTGAATGGGAGAAGCTGCAGAAAGCCAAACCGCCTGCTTTCTTTAACCAGCGTGTGCATAATTAAAAGTTTCGGATACAGAACACCAGGACTTGATCAGAAGCTGAAGTTCTAGTGCAGGCCTTGCATAGCATTCTGTGTCCATCAAGTGAAAAGCCACCATAATGCAGAGAGCCCCGCACCATAACATCACCAGCATTGCACACCCTCCGTATAAGCCCACACCCTCCAGACCATACTTACTGGATATTTTTCCAAAGGCTCTGTTAGTAGCATATCTCCAAATATGGTTCGGCAGTAGTCTGCCATCTTGGCTTGCTGCTTAGGGCTGTCAGAAAGTGAAGAAAACCGATCAGATACGTATTGAGGAAAGAGAGGAAGAAGGAGGCAATTGAGAGAAAGGGAAAGAGAGATAGAGAAAGAGGGCAAGAGAGAGAGTGAGAAAAGAGAGCAAGAATGAGAAAGAGAAAGGGAGAGAGAAAAAGAGAGGGAGAGAGGAAGGAGGGAGATAGAAGAAAGGGGAGACAGAGAAAAAGTGATTGAAAGAGAGAAAAAGGAAAAAGGAAGAGTGGGTACTCAGTTTAGGGTACTGAAGAGGTAGTGGGGTAGGAATAAGAGAGGGGAGGGGCCAAAGGGGAGCGTGTGGGAGGTGGCACAGTGGGATGTGATAGAGAGGTGAACAGGTGTTGGACGAGGAGAGAGGGTAGGGGAGAGCGGTGGGGAGAGGAAACTGAAGGGTGAGGAGAGATACAGAATTTCAGAGGGAAGGGAGTAGGAAAGAGGGGTTGATATGGAGGGTAGGACAAGCACACTGAGGTACTGGAGAGGGAGGAAGTGGTAGGCATTCCTGGAGAGAAAATGGGCACAAAGAATTATATCCTGTAGTAGTAAGAGATCACCATGAAGGACAATAAGGAAGACATTGGCAAAGGGCGCTAACCACTTTACTTCCATATAACTTTGTCCATATTGTTTCTGCACTGGAGAACAACTGATTTAGTGAGCATCAGAATCATTTGTTGAGTCATTATTATCCCATAACCCAGTGAAAGGTGGATTTCGGTATCACACTGGTGGAAACATCTTGTTCTTGGAATATATTCCCAAGGCAACTCTGCCTGTTTTTTCTGGGGTCTACAGAAGATACAGAGTAAAGCAGAATTCACAGTCAAATTTTGGCCATCACTGGGAGGACAGAGGAAATTGAGCAAAAAGACTTGTACTAATATGGGTCTTTTCACACTTCTGTCCAAAGGACTTTGCCACCAGTGGAATGGAGTCCTCAAAACGCTTTGGACATCCGGTTCTTTTTATGATGCAGGGCGTGAGACGAGCTGCTAATGCACAGCAAACTGCCACACACAAATAGTATGTTTCACTGTTGGCTGAGGAAGGACAACTTCCCCAAGGTATTAGAATGAGATCTTCAGTGTCCATAGGGCCTCAGATTCAAGTTGGCCTTAATTACCACAGCACCACTCTAGAAAGCTGATAGGGTGCCAATGGATTTCTAATACTGTACCAGTGATCTTCTTACTGTCTCTTATGGTACAGCACAGGGACAAGACCCTTGGCCCACTATGCTATACCTAACTATCTAAACTAGTTCTCAAATGCCTAACTAAACTAATCCCTTTGACCTACCCAAGAATAGAAAGGTGCCATCACACTAACAGGATTGTACTACAGGCTCCCCAGTAGCCACCAAAATATTGAGGGGCAGATATATAAACAGGTTAAGAAAATGTGTAAAAATGATAGGGTTGTTGACGTGGGGGATTTCAACTTCACTAATATATAAACTAGGCCGGTTGGTGGCGTAGTGGCATCAGCGCCGGACTTCAGAGCGAAGGCTCCCAAGTTTGAATCCAGCCGGCTCGCTTGCACGCTTTCCATCCAGGCTGGGTTGAGCGTCAAGCTAGCAACTCGGTCTCATAAAAATAAGAAAGCCTGCTTAAAAAAACACCGTCATGATGGCGTCCCAATGACTCCACTCGGAGTTAAGGGCTTTCTTCTTCAATATATATAAACTGGGACCTTCTTAATGCAAGATGTTTAGAATGGGCAGAATTTGTTAAGTATATCCAAAAGAGTTTCTTAAATCAATATGTAGACGGTCCAATGAGTGGAGGGGCTGTACTGGACCTTGTGTTGTGCAATAAGTCTGGCTAAGTGACTGATTTTTCAGTGGGTGAACAGTGACCACAAATCCTTAACATTCAGAATAGCTACAGATAAGGATAGGTACGGTCCTTGTGGGAGAGTTTTAAACTGGAGTAGGGGAAATTATTAGGCAGGAACTAAGAAGAGTTCATTGGGAACATCTTTTCTCTGGCAAGTCCACATCAGACATCTGGAGGGTGTTTAAAGATCAATTGCACAGAGTACAGGAAAGGTGTGCTCCTGTTCGAAGGAAGGACGGGGATGGAAAGATGAGAGAACCTTGGATGTCCAGAGAGGTCATGAATCTAGTCAAGAGGAGAAGGGGAAAGTATGTGAAGCTTCGGAACTTAGGATCAAACAGAAAACATGAGGATTATAAAGAAGCCAGAAAAGAACTAAATAAGGGAATTAGGAAATCCAGGAGGGGCCATGAGAAGTCCTTGCAAGTAGGATTAGGGTGAATCCAAAGGCATTCTATATATACATCAAGAGTAAGAGGATAACTAGGGAGAGGGTGGGACCATTCAAGGATAAAGCGGGGGGGAACATTTGCTTGGATGTGGAGAATACAATTGAGGTACTTAATGAGTATTTTGCTTCAGTATTTATTAAAGAAAAGGTCATGGAGACGTGGAGATCAGTGCTGAGTGTATAAATACATTAGGGTGTTTAGAGATCAAGGAGAAGGAAGTGTTGGGTCTCCTAATGACTATTAAGGTGGATAAGTCCCCAGGGCCTAATGGGATTTACCCCAGGTTATTGAAGGAGGCAAGAGACAAGATTGCTGGTCCCTTGACCAGTATCTGTGTGTCCTCTCTAGCCATAGTCGAGGTCCCGGAGGACTAGTGAGTGGCTAATGCTGTACCTCTATTTAAGAAGGGAAGAAGGGAAAATTCCGGGAACTATAGACCAGTGAATGTCATGTCAGACATAGGGAAATTGCTGGAGAAAATTTTTAGGGGTAGGATATAGGATATATTTGGAATCCCATGGCTTATTAAGGAAGAGTCAGCATGGCTTTGTGTGATGCAGGTTGTGTCTTACCAACTTGATTGAATATTTTGACAAAGTGGCAAGAGGGACTGATAAAGGTAGGGCAGTGGATGCTGTCTGTATGGATTTTAGTAAAGCACTTGACAAGGTCCCTCAAGCCAAAAGATTAAGATGCACGGGGTCCGTGGTGAATTGGCTGTTTGAATTCAGAACCAGCTTGTGCGTAGAAGATAGAGGGTAGTGGTTGAAGGGACCTATTCAAGATGGAGGTCTGTAATTAGTGGTGTTCTGCAGGGATCTGTGCTGGGATCGCTGCTATTTGTGATGTACAGTATATAAATGACCTGGATGAAAATGTAGATGTGTGGATCAGTAAGTTTGCGGGTGAAACCAAGATTGGTGGAGTTGTAGATAGTGTACAAGACTGGCAGAGAATGTAACATGATATAGATCAGTTGACGATATGGGCAGAGATATGGCAGATGCAGTTTAATCCAGATAAATGTGAGGTAGGGCAAATACAAGGAGACAGTACGGTGTTCAGGGCAAGACCCTTCACAGTGTTGCTGAGCAGAAAGATCTTGAGGTTCGTGTAGGTGGCTACACAGGGCGATAGGGTGGTTAAGGAGGATAATGGTTTTATCAGTCGAGACATTGAGTTCAAAAGAAAAAGCCCTTATGTTGCAACTTTATAAACTCTGTTTAGGCCACATCTGAAGTATTGTGTACAGTTCTGCTCACCCAACTATAGGAAGGATGTTGAGGCTTTGGAGATGGTGCAGAAGAGGCTTACCAGGATGCTGTCTGGTCTAGAGGACATGTTCTGTCATGAGAAGCTGGACAAACTTGGGCTGTTTTCTCTGGAGCCATGGAGGCTGAGGAGAAACCAGAGGGTATGCATAGAAGGTGAGAGAGGGTAAGTTCAAAGAGGATGTGAGGGGTAAGTTTTTTACTCGGAGAGTGGTGGATGCCTGGAATACATTGCCTGTATATGATAGAGGCAAAATTAGAGGCTCTCAAGGGACATTTAGATAGGTACATGAATATGAGGAAGATGGAGGGATATAGACATTGTAGGGAGAAGGAATTAGTTTTTTGGGGGGGCGTTGATTTACTTTTTAGCTGGTTCAGCACAACATGATGGGCTGAAGGGCCTGTTCCTGTGCTGTACTCCTCTAAGTTCTATGAGCTCTGTGATTTGGGGTGGTAAGGCCAGGTTTATCAAAAGCTCAGCTATACAGTGAATGGGTTGTTGTTCACAGTTTCAACACCCAACTTTTAAACCCCACTGCTCTCTTTCTGAATCCATTATCTTCCCGTTAAAAACTCAAATCAAAGAGTCAAATTTACTTACGAGTCAATGTGATTCTCAAAGGACAGGATGACTGGGTACTGGGAGGTTTTGAAAGCGCTCTCTGCTATGGCCTCGATCACATCCTGTCACAAGAAATATTCATAACAATTTCATTTCCAATAAATGTTGACTGTTATATTCAGTTGGTTACACTCAGGCATTGAACTACAGGCCTTCATGAGAAGACCATTCTGCCCGTCGTGCTGGCACTACTATTTATCAAGATCACGGATACTCTGCTGAATTTCATTTACCTGCCTAAGCTTGATTTTCCTCTAGAACCTCGCTTAATTGTTTATCTAATGCTATTTACCTGTGACACTGCTGCAAGTAAGTTTTTCAGACATACACTTGTGCAGATGGCAATGAACCCGACTTTGATTCTGACATCTTGAAACTCTTGAATGTTGTGCTTCATGATCATCACCACACCATCATCGTCGTTATGTGCTGTGTCATATGACGTGAGCCATCATGCTCTTCTATTCATGACCATGATTATTCTGGGTAAATTTTTCTACAGAACTGGTTTGCCATTGCTTTCTTCTGGGCAGTGTCTTTACAAGTCGGGTGACCCCATCAATTACCAGTACTCTTCAGAGATTGTCTGCCTGGCATCAGTGGTCAAATAACCAGGACTTGTGATTTGTGATATACCCCATCTATCGCCTGCTTCCAGCGCTTCACGTGACCCTGATCGGGCTGATAAGCAGGTGCTACAACTTGCCTAAGGGTGACCTGCAGGCTAGCGGAGGAAGGAGAGCCTTACACCTCCTTTGGTAGCGACGTATCCCCACCCTGCCACCCTGTATTCAGCCTAGCCCTAATTTTGTCCTGCTCCCTTGTGGATTTCCTCACCAGTGTGATAGCGTCTCTGAATGACGATATGGGAATTAGAAGCAGGCGTAGGCCATTTAGTCTCTTCTGACTCAATGTTTTACCACAGCACCACCTAGCTGCGTTAGCCCCACACCCCTCAATTCCTCTACCATACTCAGTCTTAAGCACACACGGCAACCAATCCTCCACACTTCCCTCGGTAGAGAACTCCTGAGAGCTACCACTCTCTGCTGAAGGATCTTTTTTCATCTCTGTCCTGAATGGTAGACTTTTTAATTTTGAGATAGTGACCTTGACCCAGACTTTTCACTCAGAGAGACTAATCCATGTTTATTCTGTCAAAACCTGTAAGAATCTTGTACATTATCTCTCATTCTTTGAAACTCAATCTACCCAATGTCTCCTCTTATGAAAACATTTGATCCAAGGAACCTATCTGGTGAACTATCACAAGTATATTCTTCCCTTGGTGGGGAAATTGACCCCACACATAGTATATTCCATATACAGTGTCACTGAGCTCCCATTTAATTGTAGCAACACACATCAAAGTTGCTGGTGAACGCAGCAGGCCAGGCAGCATCTCTAGGAAGAGGTACAGTCGACGTTTCAGGCCGAAACCCTTCGTCAGGAAGGTCCTTTGAAGGTCCAGGAAGGGTCAGACAAGCCTCCATACCATTTCTTATCCACTTATATCATTCAGTTTCTCGTTACTCTCCAACATCACAGATCTTCCTCTGTTCTGTCTACAGCCTCCCCTTTCTCTGCAACTGAAAATGTTTGATTTCTATCTTTTCTATATTGCAATGAAAGTTCAACAACTGAAACATTATCTCTGTTTATCTCTCCACAGATGCTGCCTGACCTCTTGAATATTACCAGCATTCTCTATTTTATTTCAAAAATCAAAGGTTTGAGCCATCACTTAAATAAGACTGTCTCCTAGACCGTGTGATATTCTTAGGGAGAATTTGTGAAGTTACCTTGAACAGGATTTCTGTTGTCATGGTGTAACCGTGTGTGATGATGGGCTCCTCCTCGGGTGGCTTGCCTTTCCAACAGTCAAGCTCCAGACAGCGACACCCAGCAAGGAGGACCTGCCGATACATCTCCGGGGATGAAAGCCCAGAGAACTGCCCGGCTGTGTGGACAGCAGAGAAGATCAACATTAAAGGGAGGAACACTCACGGACTCTTTGGCTGAACAGAGAATACTCAAGAAGAACGTGATTCATCACTGAGTGTTTGTTCAGCAGTTCTACACAAGATCTGCACACACCATGGAATACAGGACCAGAATTCGGCCATTCAGCCCAGCAAGTCTGCTCTCCTACTCAATCACTGCTGATTTTGTTTTCAACTCCAACTCTTTCTCTGTCAAGAACTTATCAATCTCTGCTTTAATCATACCAAATGACTTGACCTACACAACCTTCTGTGGCAACAGATTGCACTCTGGCTGGGAGAAATTCCTCCCCATTTCAGTTTGAAAGGAACATGCCTTTATGCCCTCAGATCCTAGACTCTCCGACTACTGGAAATATCCTAACCATGGCCATACTATCCACCAGGCCTTTCGGTATCCACTAGGAGATTCCCCCCCCCCCCCCACTTCATCTTCTGAAGTCTGTCAAGGAGAGAACCATCAAGAACTCCTCATATATTAAGTTTTTCATTCCAGGTGAAACTCCTCCAGAGGTGGCACATTTTTCCATAGATACAGGGCCTCAAATTGCACACCATATTCCAAATACGGTCTGAACACCTTATAAACCCTCAGCAGTGCATTTTGTTTTTATATTCTAGTCCTCTCGAAGTCAATACTACTGCTGCATTTGTCTTCCCTACTACTACACATCTACTCAGTACAAGTTTCCATTAATGAATACATGTTCAGATGTGCCACACGTGTTCTGCACACACACGATCAATATGGACACAAGGCCTTCTTTGCTTTGCATTGGGGGAGCTAAAACAGTGTTTTGCAGGATGCTAAAGCTGTTTTTTAACATGCCAGTTTGGTGTGCATCTTCAAACGTGACTGCATTTGACCATGCAACTGCAACCTCAAGAATCAACGAGACAGTCCAACCACACAAGCAGCACTTCTGATGCAGTAGACCGGAGGGATATAGATTGCTGAGACACTAGAACCAGTTCTGGAGAAGGTGGGACCTGGACAAGCAAGGGGTGTTTGTTAGTACTTTTGGAGAAGGTTTCTAAAATGGGATAAAGTGCATAGTGACTAGGGAGAGAGAAGTAAGGATGAGTGAAAGGAAAGAAACAGCAGGATATGAAGATAGGGAAATGAAGGTCGAGGCAAATAGAGGCACAGCACAAAAAATGTCGGATGATTGGGAGAAAAAACCTGGGCTAGAGATGTTTTATCCATTTGGGTAGATGTTAAAAACAGCAAGGGAAAGAAGGCACTGGTAGGAGTAGTGCATGGGTCTGTAACCAGAGGCTGCACTGGGAAAAATCAATAATTAATGACAACATGTAAAAAGAGCAGTGCACTGATTATGACAGAATTCAATACTTATGTAGATTGAGTTGATCAAGTTGGAAATGGTAGCTCTGAGAACTAATTCCAGAGTGCATTGAAGATACATCCAAACACCAATATACTATGGAGTCAGCATGGGAGGTGGCTGTCATCAACAACTGACATGACCTCATGGGAAAACTAGCAAGGGATAGATAAATGGAAATGATTTTCTTTAAATGTGTAAAAAGGAGAACGTGGTCCATGTGAACATAGCCCCTTAGAGAAAAATGTCGGGGAAATAGTTGTTGGGAACAAGAAAATGGCAGAGCAGTTAAACAGGTTTTTATGGTAGACAATATTACGAACATCCCATTAATAATGAATAATGCTAGGGAAGAATTAAAAGCAATTTCCGAGAGTAGAGAACCAGTACTTGGGAAAATAATGGCTAAAGCCTAATATTCTCTATACTGATCAGCAGGACTTTCCTGCTTTCATACTCCAACCCCCATGAAATAAGGAACAGCGTTCTATTAGTGTTTTTGTGTGGTTATGTTCGTGTTTCAAGCACCTGGGCTCCCACATTTCTTCCATATGCAGCTTTTTGCAGTTTTTTGCCTCTTAAATAGCTCTCCTTCCGTGTTTCTTCCCAAAGTGAACGACTCACATTTTCCCACCTTATGCTTGACCTATTTGATTTTTGCTCAGCTACCTACCTAACCTATTATTATCTCTCTGTGAATTATTTATATCTTCTTCAGAACTTGCCTTTACACATATTTTTGTCTGCAAATCTGAAAATGCATGTTCATAACCTTCCTAGGAATCTAGTAAATGGTTGCAACACCAGAACTGTTTGCAGTGGTATCCCAACAGATTAGCAACCTGTGAAACGGAGACACCTCTTTTTCCCTTATTAACAGGAGAGTGAGCCTGTGGTATGTCGAGCACCGGGTGAATGAGTAGTCTTTGGAGTACTGCAGGTCTGTGTCTTTGCTGTTGCTTTGCTGCACGCTTGAGTGCTCGGTGGTGAGTGCCAATGCTTTTTTTTGCCGGTGGCGGTGGGGGGAATTGTTGCTTGCTGCCGCTTACGCGCAGGAGAGAGGGTTGCTGGGGGAACTTTGACATTCTAACATTTACCTGTCATTCATTCTTTGGGGCACACCTCTGTTTTCATGGATGGTTGCGAACAAAAAGCATTTCAGGAAGTATATTGTATACATTTCCCTGATAATAATTTCCTTTGATAATAATCTCCTTTTCCCCTACTATCTGCTTCCTATCTGTTGGTGAATCCTTTATCCATGCCAACATGTCAGACCCAACACCACAGGTGCTTGTGACTCCACCTCAAGTGAGGAATCCAGTTAATTGTTGTCTGGAAATCCAAACTCAGTACATCTCCTGGTTCACTCCATCCACAATAGTGAAACTTCCTCCAAAAAACTTAATAAATCGGTCAGGGACCATTTCCCTTTGTGTAGCTATTCACGGCATTCAGGAAGACCACATCTGGAGTAATGTAAATGGTTTTGATTCCTCTCTTTAAGATACGGTTCAGACTTCACCAGGATTGTCCTGCTAGAAGAGTTAAACAGATTGGGATTCCAGTCAGCACAGTGATTCAGGGTAAACACAACCAAGCATTTCTGTCAACCTGAAGATCTAGCTCTTTGTATTATGCTCTCAACAGCGTTTGGCTGATTTTCGAAACAAGTTGCACAAAGCAATCACTAGACCATTAAGCCAGTTAACCAAAAGTTTGGCTAAAACAGTTGGCCAAAAACAGCAGCGTAAAGGAGAGGAGCGAGGTGGGAATTGAGTGGTTTGAGAGTGGAATTCCTGAGCTTGTTGCAGCAGGAGCTACAGGTACTGTCTACCGTTAGGCGTACGGTTAGTTCCTATATCAACAAGAGACCATACAATGCATATTATTGATTCTCTTATGTAAGAAAGTGTGCTAAAACTCTGATAGCCTTTCAGAGAAAGTTGACGACAAATAGCTGGAATGGACTGGTTGTTTTCAAGAGGACAGGATAGAACTAGAGTTTAGGAGAGAGTGAGAGGATTCAACTGATATAGGAACCTGGGGGTCTTAATAAAGTGGATGTGAAAGAATCTAGAATGAGAGGCCACTATTTAAAGATAAAATGATGTTCATTTAAAACTGAGATGAGGTGATTTTTTTATATCTCTCTCAGAGGGGTGTGAAACTTTGACATTCTCTTCCATAAAGCAATATATATTTGGGAGGTAAATTGATTCTTGAAGCAAGAGTATAGCTGGTGACAGGATTTCAAAGCTGAGGTTACAGCCATATTGTCCTGGATCTTCCTAAATGGTGGAATTGGCCTGAAGGGTGGAGTAACCTGCTCATACTTCTGATTCATATATTATGGGAGGACGGAGATGACACAGGGGTTGTAGGCTGGAGGAGATTGCATGAAAAGGAAAGGGCTATTTAAGTATTGAGCTATTTAAGATCAAAATTTGTTTTTAACCAGGAGCTAAAGTAGGCCAGCAAACAAGGGGATAGGAGCAAGTCAGGACAAGGACAGCACAGGCTTGAAGGATTTCAGAGGAGGCCATTGGAATAGTCAAGTTTAGTGGTAATAAAGGCATAGATGATCACAAACAAGAGGAAATCTGCAGGTGCTGGAAATCCGAGCAACATGCACAAAGTGTTGGAGGAACTCAGCAGGCCAGGCAGCATCTACAGAAAAGAGTACAGTTGACCTTTTGGGCTGAGACCCTTCATCAGAACTCACAAAGTGTCCTCACATCCTGCCTATAATGGGGTGATTAGAACTGCACACAGTACTCCAAGTTGAGTTTCACTGAAGTTTTATACAACTGCAGCATGACTTCCTTAATCTTATACTCAACCAATGAAGGCAAGCATTCCATACACATTTCTCACCACATTATACACTTGCATAGATACTTTCAGCAAACAATGGACCTGGACCCCAAGATCTCTCTGTACTTCAATGCTATTAAGTGGCCTAACTACTAACTGTATGCATTCTCCTTTCACTTGACCTCCCAACATCTCACACATGCCTGGACTAAACTTCATCTGCTACTTCTCTGTCCATATCTGTAACTGATCTAAATCCTGATGTGTCTTTTTGATAGTCCTTTATGTTGTCCTTAACTCCACCAATCTTGATGTCATTTGCAAATCAGCCCACCTACACTTTCATCTGAACCATTGATAAATTGTTTATAAACAAGAGATCTCAGCACGGACCCTAATCCTTGTGGGACACTGCTGGTCACAGAGCTCTGACCAGAACCACATCCCTCCATCCCTGCCTTCTGCCTCCTAAGTCAGTTCTGTGTCCAAACCTGAAATTCAATCTGGATCTCGTGCATCCTTATCTTCTGAATCATCTAGATCAGGGGCTCCCAACCTTTTTATGCCATGGACCCCTGCCATTAACTGAGGGGTCTGTGGACCTCAGTTTGGAAACTCCTGGTCTAGATAAAGTCCACTGCCTTACCCACTTTGTCACCTCTTTAAAAAAACGAATCAAATTTATAAGGCATTATCTACCCCACAGAAAGATACGCTGACTGCCCTATGGAGGCCATGCCCTCCAAATGCATATCTCTCCATATCCCTCCATAATCTCCTCAATGACTTCCCTCCCGTGGCCATGAGGCTCACTGGCCTACAATTATTTGAATTATCCCTTTATCCATTCTTGAGCTAAGGCACAATATTAGTTCCTCTCCAGTCCTCTGGAGAGCCTGTTGCTAGTGAGGACACAAAGATCTGAGACACACCCAACCATCTCCTCACCTGCTTCTTTCAATATTCAGGAATGTGTGTGCCATCAGACTCTGGGGACTTATCCACCTTAATGCTTTTCAGAAGATCCAGCACTACCTCTTAATCTCAAATTGTCCCAGCACATTAACATGCCCCATTCTGCCTACACAGTCCTCCAAATCCTTCTCCGTGGTAAAATACCAACACCAGTTACTCATCTAGTACCTCCGCCATTGCCCTGACTCCAAGCACAAACTCCTTCCTTTATCCTTCAGTCGACCTACCTCTCCTTAGTTACTCTCTTTTTCTTGGTGCAAGTATAAAATGCTTTGGGATTCTCTTTGGTCCTGCTCACCAAGGACATTTCATAGGCCCTTCTGGCCTTCCTAATCGTCTGCTCAAACACTTTCCTGCTATCTCTGTAGTCCCCAAGGACCTACTCTGATTTTAGCTTCCTAACCCTTACCCATGCTTCCTTTTCCATCCTGACTAAATTCAGGACTTCTCTGGTCATCTAAGGTTCCCTTTCTTTACCATCCTTGTCCTTACTCCTTACCGGAACATGTTAATCCTGTACTCTGATCAGCTGGTCTTTAAACAACTCCCACAAGTCAGACATAGACATGTCTGATAGCAGCAGCTCCCAGTGAACATCACTCGCCTCTGGCTTATCCTGTCATTATCCACCCTCCCCAATCTAGCAACTTGTTGCAAGATCCAGTCATGACCTTACTCATAACTGTCTTAAAACATAATGAGCTCTGGATGAATTTTGTCAAAGACCTGTCCCCTAGCCTCCCACCCCTTTATTTGAGTGATTCAAAAGCCAGTGCTTTTACCAGTGAGGTAGGTGTTATGGGATGAATTGATGGAGTAACTTGACAGAGGCTGCGTCATGTCCTGATAAACGGTCAGCCTTTCGGGGAATATAAGGCTGTTTTCTGGGCCAGACAGATACCAGCATAACCCCTCCAGTGACAAGTGACCTGTGAGGGAAATAAAAGAAGACAAGGTCAGCATCTGACCTCAACGTGCTGATGTGGATCGCAAGCTGCCCAGTGCTGTTTACTGAAATATTTATCCCCCGTTCCAATTCCCATCAATGGGCACTAAGCAGGAGCTTACAGATCTCAGAACCACAGAACTGTGTAACCTCTACAGGGAATCATTGTATTCCACTTAACCATTCTCAGTTCTCAGTCTACCCCTCACACCTTCTCGTTCACTACACTTCTCTCATACCCATCCCTCCATCCCTCACTCCTTCTCACTCCCACTCCATCCTCTACATTTACTCTCTAACCCTCTCTCTCACCCTGCACTCTGTTCCTCTCATCTCCACTCACACCCCACACTGCCTCACCTCTCTAACCCTCTCTCTCACCCTGCACTCTACCTCTCACTCCTTCACCCCCAACACTCTCCCTCATCCACATGCACTCTCTCCTCCTCACTACCCCTACTCTCTCTCTCGCCGCCCCACTCCTTCCCTCTCCTCCACTCGGTTCCTCACTCTCTGGCAGTCCTGTAATCTCATACTCAGTACAAGTAACTGTGGGGAGAGGAACAGAGTTTACATTTCAGCTTGGTCAAAGACATTGAGCACTAGAGTCATGTAGCACGGAGCTGGCTCACTTGGCCGGTCACAACGTAATTATCAACACTAACCCCATTTCCCCGGGCTCAGCCTGCAGCTTCCGGTGCCTCAGCAGTTCAGATACTCATCTAAATACTTCCTGAGTTTTGTGACAGTCTCTGTCTCCACCACCCCCTCAGGCAGTGCTTTCTTGAAGCTTGACACCCTCTGGCTGAAAAGAAACTCCCCCGCAATCCCCTCTAAATGTCTACCTTTTACCTGACCTGTTTGCCCTCTGGTCATAGAAACCTCTGGTCGTAGACGCCTCTGGTCATAGAAACCTCTGGTCATAGAAACCTCTGGTCATAGAGGCCTCTGGCCATTGACACCTCTGGCCATTGACGCCTCTGGTCATAGAGGCCTCTGGTCATAGAGACCTCTGGTCATAGAGGCCTCTGGTCATAGACCCCTCTGGTCATAGACACCTCTGGTCATAGAAACCTCTGGTCACAGACACCTCTGGCCATAGACACCTCTGGCCATTGACGCCTCTGGTCATAGACCCCTCTGGTCATAGAGGCCTCTGGTCATAGAGGCTTCTGGTCATAGACGCCTCTGGTCATAGATGCCTCTGGCCACAAACGACTCTGGCAACAGACACCTCTGGCCACAGACGCCTCTGGCCATAGACGCCTCTGGCCATAGAAGCCTCTGGCCATAGAAACCTCTGGCCATAGACGCCTCTGGTCATAGAAACCTCTAGTCATAGAAACATCTGGCCATAGACACTTCTGGCCATAGATGCCTCTGGTCATAGACGCCTCTGGCCATAGACACCTCTGGTCATAGACACCTCTGGTCATAGAGGCCTCTGGTCATAGAGGCCTCTGGTCATAGAAACCTCTGGTCATAGAGGCCTCTAGTCATAGAAACCTCTGGCCATAGACACCTCTGGCCGTAGACGCCTCTGGCCATAGACACCTCTGGCCATAGACGCCTCTGGCCATTGACGCCTCTGGTCATAGACCCCTCTGGTCATAGAGGCCTCTGGTCATAGACGCCTCTGGTCATAGATGCCTCTGGCCACAAACGACTCTGGCAACAGACACCTCTGACCACAGACGCCTCTGGCCATAGACGCCTCTGGCCATAGAAACCTCTGGCCATAGACGCCTCTGGTCATAGACGCCTCTGGCCATAGACACCTCTGGTCATAGACACCTCTGGTCATAGAGGCCTCTGGTCATAGAGGCCTCTGGTCATAGAAACCTCTGGTCATAGAGGCCTCTAGTCATAGAAACCTCTGGCCATAGACACCTCTGGCCGTAGACGCCTCTGGCCATAGACACCTCTGGCCATAGACGCCTCTGGTCATAGAGGCCTCTGCTATGTGGTCAAAGACTCTCACTGTTCACTGTACCCTTGCACTTCAGGACACTCCCTCAGCCCTCTCCTCGATGTTCTTCACTGGCCCAGGCAAGTTGAGTGTATTCCATCAGGGACCTAACCTGCCCTTTAATCAGTGCGGAAACTTTGAAGTGAGGGGACAGATCAGTTGGTGTAGGGCATGCAGCCTTTCAGGGGCGGGCATTGCCATCTCAGATGCAGACCTCGGTGTGTCATCGTACTTCATGTGAGTCACACTGGCAGCCAGGCTGAGACCACCGAGTCCGTTGCCAGGCTAATGAAGTTTGTGGCTCGATGGCGATGGTGGAAATACCTCTTCCATCATCTAAGAAATCCCCTGAGTACTCAAGCACAGCCTGGATAGATATCGCAACACACTTAGTGTTGCATCACTTCAAGTGGACTGCCAGGAGGGGGAATTGGACATATTATGAAGTATCTAACCCTCTGATTCACTAAATTGTCGAATAGAACTGACCTTTGACCTTGGATCTCTATGGATACATAAACAGGAGTGTTTTTTTTCACCTGAGAACATTGGGAAATACAAGAACACTGACCCTTATTTGCATTTGATTTGTTCAGCTCATACTTCTCTATCAGCTTCTGGGTTTGTTCCGGTTGTATTAATGGAAAAAGAAAATTATTCAGACGGGCATCTCTCTGTATCTGGTTTATAAACGTAGACACCTGCTGCCGAGTCAAGTACGGCTTTACCATTACGTCCCTGTAAAAAAGAAAACAGTGAACTCAACACCTGGTCTGTAAACTCAGTTCTTCCCAGCATGTATACATTTCATTTTATCGCGTGTACACAAGGCCCAGGTAGACAACCTTATCATGGAATTGAATCACCACACAGCCCACAAGCACACACTCTGTCTTATCTTCTTACACTCCGCATACACAAACAATGTTTCTTCTAACTCTTTTTACAGTTGTACAGACCAAGCATTGCTCTGAGCAGGAAATGTTTATACGGCCTGAAAACTCCACGGTGTGTTAAATCAACAAACATCAAAGTTGCTGGTGAACGCAGCAGGCCAGGCAGCATCTCTAGGAAGAGGTACAGTCGACGTTTCAGGCCGAGACCCTTCGTCAGGACTAACTGAAGGAAGGCCGTCGGCCTGAAACGTCGACTGTACCTCTTCCTAGAGATGCTGCCTGGCCTGCTGCGTTCACCAGCAACTTTGATGTGTGTTGCTTGAATTTCCACCATCTGCAGAATTCCTGTTGTTGGTGTGTTAAATGTTCTTTTTTGTAATGTGCATACTATGAATATTTAGATTGAAAATTTAAAAACCACATACTTTTGATTTTATTTAATTGAAGGGTGCAATGAATTATAATACAAAAAATAAAATCTTTCATGTTTCATAAACTTGTTGTAGCTGCTTCCAATACCAGCTGCATGGCAATGAAGGCTATGTGCACGGGAGCATTTCAGTTACTGCACGGCTGTGCAACTGCATAGCTTAGAGGGAACAGTGTACACAAGCACATCCCTTAGCAGGTATATAATGTGCTCTCACAGTTGACAGACACGTCATCTTACGTCGACCAAGCCCCAGTATTCAATCCCCTTCCACAGTCCACTAAAAGAGAACGCACAGGAGAAAGTAGCCACCAGCTCAACTTTCAAAGCTATCCGGCTACGCTTCCGATCACAAACTAGAGAAAATCTGCAGATGCTGGAAACCCATGCAACAGACACAAAATGCTGAAGGAACTCAGCAGGCCAGGCAGCATCTATGGAAAATAGTACAGTCGATGTTTTGGGCCAAAACCCTTCGGCAGGACTGGAGGTTTCAGCCCCAAGTGTCAACTGTACTTTTTTCTATAAATGCTGCCTGGCCTGCTGCATTCCTCCAGCATTTTGCATGTGTTGCTTCCATTTCCAATACCAACAGTGACCCAGCCTCCAAAGCCTTCAGAGATAGTACTTTGCTGAGGTTCAGCACCCTCTGTAGGAAATTCCTGTGAACTGCCATTTTAAATGACTGCCCCTCATCTTGTAACTCTGTCCCTCATTCAGGGCTCTCCCACTTGTCATACTCCCTCAGATGATTCAACAAGGTCAATCCATCATTGGAGTGTAAAAGTCACACAACACAGAAATGGCCCCTTTTGTCAAAGAATACAGATAACACCTTTTCTTTTGGATAACCTCTTACCCCAGGAACCAAATCCTTTGGGCTGTTTCCAGTGCTACAGCGTCTTTTCTTAAATAAGGGAAACAAGACTGTTCTGAGAACTCCAACAGTGACCTCAATAGACAGCACAACTGTGCTAACACTTAATTCCTTTTTAAAAACAAGAGAAAATCTGCAGATGCTGGAAATCCAAGTAACACACACAAAATGCAGGAGGAACTCAGCAGATGAAGGGTCTCGGCCCAAAACGTCGACTGTTTACTCTTTTCCATAGATGCTGCCTGGCCTGCTGAGTTTCTCCAGTATTTTGTGTGTGTTGCTAACTACTTTTAAAATTCTGACCCCTGAACAAAAAAGCTAACGTGCCATTTGCCTTCTTAGTTACTCAGTGTACCTATCTGCGAACTTCTTGTGATTCACACAGCAGAACACCTTCATCCCTCTGAATGCCACTCACCTAGTCTGCCTGCACTTTGATAATGAGCTGCCTTTTGATTGCTCTTACCAGAGAGTGCGACCTCACCCTTCCCCACACTGCACTCCCTTTGCCAAGATTTTGTCCAATCACTCAGTCTATCTACATACAGTCCAAGTATCGTCTTGTTCACACTGCCTTCCACCTATCATTGGCAAATCCAGAAACCTGATGCTCTGCCCCTCTACCAGGGCACTGAATACCTGAAGACCAAGAAACACACAGCAAATGCTGGAGGAACTCAGCAGGCCAGGCAGCATCTATGGAAAAAAGTACAGTCGACGTTTCCGTCCGAAACCTTTCAGCAGGTCCCGAAACGTCGACTGTACTTTTTTCCATGGATGCTGAGCTCCTCCAGCACTTTGTGTGTGTTGCTTGGATTTGCAGCATCTGCAGATTTTCTGGTTTGTGATCCGAGGACCAACCACTGATCCTTGGGGCACTCCACTATCTACACCATTAAAGCCTGAAAAAGACCAGTGTCTCCCAGCTATCTTGCTCAATAATGTTAGCACACTTCCCTCAATAGGCTTCACACTTTGCCCTGTGTGAATGAACCCAGGATTCAATTCCCTTTAATATGCACATGCACATTATCCTACAAGGACCGACCCCCTGTATTCAGTGAACTCCCAGAGTCTATGCACACGCTGCCCTGTATGGACTAACCCCCACATTCATCTCCCCCCACCCACACAAAGTGCATGTATACACCAGATTACATCCTCCCCGTCTTCCTTTCCTCCACTCCCAACTCCCAATGACACAGTGACTAAAGCCCCCGTGCCTGCCGTGCAGTCCACAGGGTGTGCCGTACAAGAAACCTCACCTGGGGCATTTACTGATGTGGATCACAGACTTTAACAAACAAACTGGATTCTCTCCGGCTATACCCCAACAAACAATTTATTGATGGTGCCTCCAAGAAGCACTGGAGTGGAATTCCTGCCTCTGAGGCCCAGCTTTCCCACACTGAACATGTTAGTGGTATATTAACGCCAGCCCTGGCAAGACCAACGGGGTCACAGCACGATAGGTGCCATCCACACCCCCCTCACCCATCCGGTTTGCCAACACAACGTACACTCACCCAGCTTGTATGGGCCACACGGGGCAACAACTTTCACTCAAAGTTGGAAGCAAATCAGCACAGCTAGCACCTGAACTTTCTAATTTAACCCTCCCGCTAAACTTTCTGAAAAGGAATACTCAGCTCCAAACCTCATGGATGCAAGGGCTGTCTGAATACCAGGCTAGTCACTTTTACTGAGAGCATGTACTTCTGGGCAAGAACCTCGGGAACACAACACATCCCTGGGTCAGCATTCATCAAACTGTGCGGGCCCCGGAGCCCACAATGTTGTGTCAAAATAAATAAATGAATTAATGCCTAACTAAACTCCTCTCTTCTAGCTACACAATGTTTATATGCAACACTCACAACACGCTGGAGGAACTCAGCAGGTTGGGCAGCATCCGTGGAAACCATCAGTCAACATTTCGGGCCGGAATCCTTCGTCAGGACTGAGGACATCTGCTCCCAGGATGAGGCTTTCCATTCCAGGACATCTCAAATGTCCTCTTTCTTTAAAGATCGTAGTTTCCCTTCTGCCGTCATCAATTATGCCCTCACCCGCATCTCCTCTATTTCCCGCACTTCGGCCCTCACCCCATCCTCCCGTCACCACAACAGGGACAGAGTTCCCCTTGTCCTCACCCATCACCCCACCAGCCTCTGGATCCAGCACATTATCCTCCGCAACTTCCACCACCTTCAACAGGACCCCACCACTAAGCACATCTTTCCCTCTCTACCCCTCTCCGCTTTCCGCAGGGATCGGTCCCTCCATGACTCCCTGGTCCACACGTCCCTCCCCATGGATCTCTCACCTGGCACTTATCCCTGTAAGCGTAAGTACTACACCTGACCCTACACCTCCTCTCTTGCCACCATTCAGGGCCCCAAACAGTCCTTCCAGGTGAGGCAACACTTCACTTGTGAGTCCGTTGGGGTCATCTATTGCATCCGGTGCTCCCGGTGCAGCCTCCTCTACATCGGTGAGACCCGACGCAGATTGGGGGACCGCTTTGTCGAGCACCTCCACTCAATCCACCAGAACAGACAGGATCTCCCAGTAGCCACCCACTTCAACTCTGCTTCTCATTCCCATTCGGATATGTCCATACATGGCCTCCTCTACTGCCATGATGAGGCTAAACTCAGGTTGGAGGAGCAACACCTCATATACCATCTAAGTAGTCTCCAGCCCCTTGGTATGAATATAGAATTCTCCAGCTTCCAGTAATTCCTTCCCCCTCCCTTCCCCTATCCCAATTTCACTCTGCCCCCTCCCCCAGCTGCCTATCACCTCCCTCACGGTTCCGCCTCCTTCTACTACCCATTGTGTTTTCCCCTATTCCTTCTTCACCTTTCCTGCCTATCACCACCCCCACCCCTTTATCTTTCCCCTTACTGGTTTTTCACCTGGAACCTACCAGCCTTCTCCTTCCCACCCTCCCCCCACCTTCTTTATAGGGCCTCTGCCCCTTCCCTCTTCAGTCCTGATGAAGGGTTCCGGCCTGAAACATTGACTGATCGTTTCCACGGATGCTGCCTGACCTGCTGAGTTTCTCCAGTGTGTTGTGAGTGTTGCTTTGACCCCAGCATCAGCAGAGTATGTTGTGTTTACAATGTCTATATCCCTCCATTCCGGGCACATTCATGTGCCTACTTAACAGCCTGTTAAATGCCTCTATTGTATTTGCCCCCACCACCACCCCTGTGAGCTCATCCCAGGCACCCACCGCTCTCTGTGTAAAGAAACTTGCTCCACACACCTCCATTGCACCTACCCCCTTCTCAACAAATGCATGCCCTCTAGTTGTAGACATTTCCACCCTGCCTACCCTATCAGTGCCTCTCACAATCTTATAAACCTCTATCAAGTCAATCCTCAGCCTCCACTACCCAGAGAAAACAACCCTACTCTGTTCAGCCTGTCCTTATAGAGCCAGTGTAATAGTGGGAGGTCTGTAAGCAACCCTTATCACAGATAGACACACCAGTACATGTACTGCTTCTTCGTTCATGCAGAATCAGAAGGGGACAGTTTACTAAAGTGTCTCACATTAATTCAAAGATCTGGTCAATCTCGGGCCGAGGACACAGCTGTGTTATAAATTGCTTGAAGACCGATTCTGTGAAATCTTCAGGATTGATTGTGTCATTCTGCAAGGGAGCAGGTGGGGGGAAAAAGCACATCTTTCAGTAATGATCCATTCATTCATAGCTATGCACAGCCTCCTCTTTCTAAAAAAACTTGCAGAAAGCACAGGAGGCTGGAAAGGGTCTGCAACTCAGTGTCATAATTTCAGAGTGAGGCCTCCTCTTTGGTGTCATCCCATCCTGTCCCCAGCAGCCTTGCCTGAGCTGGAAGTCTGCTTGCCCACTCATCAAGCCCGATCTTTGTTCTGACTATCTACACTTCACCCAGTCAGGAGTCTTTCCTGCCCAGGATATCTCCTGATGAAAGGTTTGTGAAATGTGCTAAGTCATACCTGGGCTGGGGTACAGTGCACAGTATCAGGGCATGAGAGAAAGTAAAGCTGGCTACAGGCACAAAGGCAAACTTGGTGATGGAACATTGCAGTCACAGAGCACAGCGGAAGCACTAGTTTCGGCTTTTAGGTAACATCTGCTACTAAAGGAATCTGCTGCGTTCAACTGTCAGGAGTCAGTAAATTCTCCTGCTGTAATTTTGATCATGTCTGGACATAGAAGAGAACTTTCCCAAATTATCCTTGGTTTTCATCGGGTCACTTTTCTCCTCCAGGGCAGAGAGAGTAATAGTCCGCGGGGCATAAGGTGATCAGTAGTTTTTGTACATTTGGAAGTGTATAAAATTATTAAATGCTAATGAAACAGAAAATGAACAAAGAATGAAATGCTGATGATAAAAGAATAGATCTAAAACATTTAATACAAAACCTAGCTGTCAAGGTGTAATAAAAAGTCTGAAACAGGACCTTTTCCCCAGTCTTAATTGAGACACACAGAGAGGTGTGAGCCAATCTAACAGTTAAAGCAGAAAATAAGCCAAACATTAAGAATTAAACTGGAAATTGAAGAAGTGTGCGTGATGGTAAAGAGGAGATGTCAAACTTGAACCAGAACAGTAAAGCACAGAAACAGGTCCTGTGACCTGCAATGCCTGTGTCAACCATGACACCAGTTTAACCCTAATTCCATCTACCTGCTCCTGATCCACAATCTGTCATCCCCTGACTATTCATAAAGCTGTATATATACTTAAACGTCCATGTTCGTATCTGCTTCCATTGCCTCGCCTGGCAGGATTTTCCAGGAACTTACCCCTGTGTAAAATAAAACTTACCTTGCAAATCCCTTGTTAACATTCCCCCTCTCACCTTAAAAATATGCATTCTAGGAGTTGGTATTTCTGCCTACTTATGTGATCTGTACTGCTCATAATGTTATAAATATCTAAAAGGTCTCCCCTCGCCTCTGAAACTCTAGAGAAAACAATCTAAGTTTGTCCAGCCTCGAAGGTAATTAATATATTTATTTTTAAATTTTATTTATTTAGAGATACAGAACAGAGCAGCCGCACCACCCAGCAACCCACCTATTTAACCCCAGCCTAACCAGGGGACAACTTACAAAGACCAATTAGCCTACTAACTGGCAGTCACGGGGAGAAGGAACAAACTCCTTACAGAGGACACTGGATTTCAACTCCGAACTCTGACACCCTGACCTGTAATAGCATGGCATTAGCTGCTCGCCCTGACCTGTAATAGCATCTCACTAGCTGCTCACCCTGGCCTGTAATAGCACCTCACTAGCCGCACACTCGACCTGTAATAGCATCTTACTAGCCGCTCACCCGACCTGTAATAGCATCTCACCAGCCGCTCACCCTGACCTGTAATAACATCTCACCAGCCGCTCACCCTGGCCTGTAATAGCATCTCACTAGCTGCACACCCTGGCCTGTAATAGCATCTTACTAGCCGCTCACCCTGACCTGTAATAGCATTACTTGGAAAATGTAAGCCGTCTGTTCCTGTAACTTTTAATCAGGACCAGGAACAAAACCACACCCACTCCTCATCCTCATCGAAGCTCGTTCAATCCAGATGTCCTCCTGACATCAGCAGTTCTACCCCTCATCTCCGTCCTGTGTGTCTGTACTCATCATCCCCCTCATCTCAGTCCGGTGTCTGTGTCTCCCCCTGTGCTGACTGTAGTCAGAGGACACCTATCCTCAGACATAGGAGTGGGTGTGATGTTATCTTTCTCACTCTCACGTAGATTGCTGAATCTTTCCTCTTCTCCCTCCTCCAATCAGGTGCCCTTCCAAACCACATCAAGGGGGTTTATTAATACTTTTGAGTACTTGAACCGTCTGACATCAACACCATCTCTTCCAAAGTCTGCCTAGGAATTGACCAGAGGCCACTCACATGCACCGCCCAGCCACCTGTCGGGCCTTTGGAAGTCCAGCTGGCCCAGTTACACATCATGGATGTTGCTGTCAATGGCTCTGCGGCAGCAAACATCATCCCAACTGGTTCCCACTCATGTGCAGTGACTTGGCAAATTTTCTGTTTTTGTTAATGAACGTGTTACTTCCTTCCCAACAGATAAGATGACAACAGAAGATCTTGATTAAGCACAGTGCTGGGATCGCTGGCAAACACCCATTTGTATATCTGACATTTTTTCTATCACTATCAGAGTCATTCTCCTCAGAACTGAACATCTACCTGCTGAACAAAGTCTACTCACGTTTGGATAAGCAGGGCAGCACTGTGAGGGTCATGTTTTTCGATTTCTCGAGTATCTTCAATACCACACACCCCTCATTGCTGGGGGAAAAGCTTTGTTCAATGGAGGTTGACACTTCCATTGTATCCTGGAAGGACTACCTGATGACGGACCACAGTTTGTGCAGCCTCAGAGGTGTGTGTCAAACATGGCTATAAGCAGCACTGCGGCCCCACAGGGAACTGTATTGGTTCCCTTCTTGTTTACCCTGTATACGTTGGACTTTAGATATAACACTGAGTCATGTCATCTGCAGAAATCTGATGACTCAGCAACAGTTGGGTGTGCAAAGGGAGGACAGGGGGATGAATACAGGACCCTGGCCAGAGACCCCTCTAATTCCTGAGGAGACCAAGGTCCTTTGGAGGATGCAGGCCTCTCCTTGACATGTTCTACCAGTCTGTTGTCACCAGTACAATTTCTATGTTGTGGTGTGCTGGGGCAATGGCATCAACATGGGTAATACCAACAGGCTCAATAAACTGATTAGAAAGGCTGGCTCTGTTATAGGAGTAAAATTGGACACAGTGGAGGCTGTGGCAGAACAAAGGACCCTCCGGAAAATCCTGGCAATTCCAAACAATGTTTCTCACCCTCTGCATGCCACCTTGGCTGAACAGAAAAGCACTTTTAGTAACAGACTAAGACATCTGTGCTGCTAAGAGCTCTAAATGAGGTTATTCTTGCCCTCGGCCATTAGACTCCATAACGAGTAAACCTATAACTGGAGAAGTGATGACCCTCTCCTGTAAGACTATTTGTGGCAACTTATTTTTAATTCCTTCTACTCTTCTAATATTTGTATATTTGTGTATCTGTCCACTTGTAGCACTACTGTGAGACTGCAATTTCCTTTGGGATCAATGAAGTATTTATTTATCTATCTATCATTCTGAGTCTTTGCTCCAAGGGAGATTTCTATCAGTCTGATCACACCACTTTGCACTCAAATGTCGGTCCCCATCAGACCCAGAAACAGACCCATATCAGGAGTAGACGACAAGTCAATTGCTCACCTTCTGAGTTGGAAGATTACAGGCACTCAATGCAGCCTCTACCCGCTTCCTGTCAGCTGCGAACATCTGGTAAATACTGCAGATATAGAAGGGAATTCGTGAAAAAAGGAGGCCCTGATGAAAGGCTTTAACCTGAAATATTGACTCTGACCCTCTTCCCATAGATATGTTCAAGTTCAACTTGAAGTCTAATTGTCATTCAACAATTGGGGGAGAAGATGGCGGCGCGACGGCAGCGCGCGCGGCCTCTCCGGTGATGAATATCTGTTATCTGTCAAGTACGGGACTGTGCACAATTCCTGATTTGATGGAGACAGACGTGAGTGCATAGTGGAACATCTGGAAAACTTCTGAAACGTCTGCTTTGCTACCACTGCTACTGTGTGGTAACCAGAATCTCTGGTGCTGTAGGCCTCAAAATCCTCGGCCTTGCGTGTTTCAGCGGACGGGAAGAGGTCAAAGGCGCTCGGGTGGCTGTATCGGAGGGCTGGTCGGAAGCTCGAAGTTTTCAGACGGATGGACTCAGTGTCGGCTGTGGTCGGCTGCTTCCAAGGCATCGGCAAGTTGACGGTGCCTGGAGGTATATGGCAGGGAGTTTCTCCCTTTTGCCGCCTGCTATCGGGGACTCGGAGTTGATCAACTCGGGGACTTTGAGACTATTTTTTTTTACTGTGCCCATGGTCTGTTCTTCTTCAAATTCTGGTATTGCTTTGCACTGCTGTAACTATATGGTATAATTATGTGGTTTTGTCAGTGTTAGTCTTTGGTCTGTCTTGTTTTCTGCGGATATCACACCGGAGAAACATTGTATCATTTCCTAATGCATGTCTGCATTTCTAAATGACAATAAAAGAGGACTGAGTGTTCTCATAATCTAAACCCTAACTGTGAATAAAGCCAAACATTCCTCCAGGGCCAAACTGCACACAGCACACAGCACACAGTACACAGCACACAGCACACAGTACACAGCACACAGCACACAGTACACAGCACACAGTACACATTACACAGCACACCGCACACCACACACCGTACACAGCACACAGCACACAGAGCAACGCACACAGTACACAGTACACAGCACACAGCACACAGCACACAGCACACCACACACGACACACCGTACACAGCACACAGCACACAGCACACAGTACACAACACACAGCACACCGTACACAGCACACAGTACACAGCACAAGACCTACAAGATCAACAAGGACTACAAGATCTTCGCCCGGGCAATGGCCAACCGTCTGGGTTCGGTAATTGGACAGGTGGTCCATCCTGACCAATCTTACACAGTCCCGGGCCGCTCCATCCAGGACAATGTCCACCTAGTACGGGACCTGATCCACTTACTCCAGGAGACTGGGACCCCGGCAGCGTTTCTTTCTCTTGACCAGGAGAAGGCGTTTGACCGGGTGGACCACAGTTTCCTGCTGGGCACCCTGCAGGCTTTTGGGCTCGGACCACACTTTGTGGCCCGAGTTCGGCTCCTGTACTCTGCTGCAGAGTGCCTAGTTAAGATTAACGGATCATTGACAGGACCTATCCACTTCCGAAGAGGAGTGCGTCAAGGGTGCCCCATGTCCAGTCAACTGTATGCGATCTGTGTCGAGCCATTCCTCAGCCTTCTTCGGCGAAGGCTGACAGGTCTGGTTCTGCGCGAACCGGACATGGGGGTCGTCCTCTCGGCCTACGCCGATGATGTACTCCTCATGATGACAGACCCCTGTGACCTGTGGAGGATGCGCGAGTGCCAAGATGTTTTCTCGGCGGCATCCTCCGCCAGGATCAACTGGGCGAAATGTTCCGGACTCTTAGTAGGCCAGTGGCAGGTAGACTCCCTGCCGGAGGAGATGAGAGCTTTTGAGTGGAGCACCAGACGTCTTCTCTATCTGGGAGTCTGCCTGAATCCTTCTGGGGAGACCTGGCTGGCGAACTGGCAGAACCTGGAGACAAAGGTCATGGCCCGGCTAGGGCGCTGGTCAGGCCTTCTCAGGGTGCTTTCCTATCGAGGCAGGGTGGTGGTCATAAACCAGCTGGTGGCCTCCATGTTGTGGTACCGGATGGTCACCTTGGCACCCCCCCCCCGCCCCTTTTGTTGCGAGAATGCAGAGGAAGCTAGTGGACTTCTTCTGGGGAAACAGGAAACACTGGGTCTCTGCAGCGGTTCTGAGTCTCCCAGTAGGAGAGGGCGGACAGTCGCTGGTGTGTGTACGCACACGACTGGCGGCTCTCCGCCTCAGGACTCTGCAGAGATTCCTGTATGCCGAGCACCCTCCCAGGTGGCACGTGTTGGCGACTTTCTTCCTCCGGAGGGGCTGCTGTCTTGCCGAAGATATTCAGCTACCGCCGGCGGGTGTCAGCCGTGCTGCTTTGCAGAGGCTGCCAGGCTTCTATCAGGACCTACTGAGAGTCTGGAACATGGTTGCCTCAGGCCGGGAATCCCCTCCTCTGGCAGAGGGCGGGGTCCTGGCCGACCCTTGCCCTGCCTCAGCGGATGTCGGTGCGGCTCAGGTGTGTGGATCGACTCAAGCTGAACTGCTCGTCGGGCCCAGGCCCCGCAGCCTTACCCGAGAGACGAATCCACACAACTTGAGCCGTCTCTCATTCAGGGATGCAGGCAGGAGGTACCTTTATGGGCTATTGCTCCACACCCTCCACTTCCTAGCCCTTGTCCACCGTCCCGACACGCCATGGCGGTCGGTCTTCCCACCTGGAGGTGAGGGGGGTCCCCAATGGAAGTCCCTTTACAAGGGAGTCCTTCCCATGCACCTCGGGGATCTCGGCTGGAGGGTGCTGCATAAAGTGGTGCCCTGCAATAAGTTCTTTAGTCTGTACACGGATCTCCCAGCCGCGTGTCACTTCTGCGGGTTGGAGGAGACTGTGTACCATATGTACGTGGAGTGTGTGAGGTTGCAGCCTCTTTTCGCGTATTTGCGTGGGCTGCTTCTCGCCTTCTGGTTGCATTTCAGTCCCACCCTATTCATATATGGTCATCCAGTAAGGAGGGGGGCACAGAGGGATGAGGATGTCCTTGTCAACTTGCTCCTGGGGCTGGCGAAAATTGCCATCCGTGGCTCCTGGAAAAGGGTGGCAGGAGGTTCTCTCAGGGCGGACTGCCTGGCTATGTTTAGGGGGTATGTTCGTGCCCGGGTGAACATTGAAAAGGAATACGCACAGTCCACGGCGACCGTAGAGGTGTTCCCGGACCGTTGGGCTCCGCGGGGTGTAAATGCCATCATTGATGAGGATGGCAATATATTGGTTTAAGATGTATTGTCTGTTTGTAGTGTAGTAAATATGTTAGTCACTGGTTTTGTAAATATTGTATAGCACCGACATTTGTAATAAAGAATTTTGTTTAAAAAAAAAGTACACAGCACACAGCACACAGTACACAGTACACAGTACACAGTACACAGTACTCAGTACACAGCACACCGCACACCACACCACACAGTACACAGCACACAGCACACAGTACACAGCACACAGTACACAGTACACAGCACAGAGCGCAACGCACACAGTACACAGTACACAGCACACCGCACACCACACCACACAGTACACAGCACACAGCACACAGTACACAGCACACAGCACACAGTACACAGTACACAGCACACAGTACACAGCACACAGCACACAGTACACAGCACACAGTACACAGCACACAGCACACAGCACACAGTACACAGCACACAGTACACAGTACACAGCACACAGCACAAAGTACACACCACACAGTACACAGTACACAGCACACTGTACACATCACACAACACACAGTACACAGCACACAGTACACAGTACACAGCACACAGCACACAGTACACAGTACACAGTACACGGCACACAGCACAACGCACACATTACACAGTACACAGCACACAATACACAGCACACAGCACACAGTACACACCACACCACACAGCACACAGTACACAGTACACAGTACACAGCACGCAGCACACCACACAGCACACAGCACACCGCACACCGCACACAGTACACAGCGCAATGCACACAGTACACAGTACACAGCACACAGTACACAGTACACAGTACACAGTACACAGCGCGCAGCACACCACACAGCACACAGCACACCGCACAACGCACACAGTACACAGCGCAACGCACACAGTACACAGTACACACCACACAGCGCAACACACACAGCACACAGTACACAGTACACAGCACACAGCACACAGTACACAATACAAAGCACTCAGCACACAGTATGTCCAGACACATGTCTGGAACATGGTTGCCTCAGGCCGGGAATCCCCTCCTCTGACAGAGGGCGGGGTCCTGGCCGACCCTTGCCCTGCCTCAACGGATGTCGGTGCGGCTCAGGTGTGTGGATCGACTCAAGCTAAGCTGCTCGTCGGGCCCAGGCCCTGCAGCCTTACCCGAGAGACGAATCCACACAACTTGAGCCGTCTTTCATCGACACCCACAATCCCATTCAGGGATGCAGGCAGGAGGTACCTTTATGGGCTGCTGCTCCACACCCTCCACTTCCTAGCCCTTGTCCACCGTCCCGACACGCCATGGCGGTCGGTCTTTCCACCTGGAGGTGAGGGGGGTCCCCAGTGGAAGTCCCTTTACAAGGGAGTCCTCCCCATGCACCTCGGGGATCTCGGCTGGAGGGTGCTGCATAAAGCGGTGCCCTGCAATAAGTTCTTTAGTCTGTACACGGATCTCCCAGCCGCGTGTCACTTCTGCGGGTTGGAGGAGACTGTGTACCATATGTACGTGGAGTGTGTGAGGTTGCAGCCTCTTTTCGCGTATTTGCGTGGGCTGCTTCTCGCCTTCTGGTTGCATTTCAGTCCCACCCTATTCATATATGGTCATCCAGTAAGGAGGGGGGCACAGAGGGATGAGGATGTCCTTGTCAACTTGCTCCTGGGGCTGGCGAAAATTGCCATCCGTGGCTCCTGGAAAAGGGTGGCAGGAGGTTCTCCCCGGGCGGACTGCCTGGCTATGTTTAGGGGGTATGTTCGTGCCCGGGTGAACATTGAAAAGGAATACGCACAGTCCACGGCGACCGTAGAGGTGTTCCGGGACCGTTGGGCTCCGCGGGGTGTAAATGCCATCATTGATGAGGATGGCAATATATTGGTTTAAGATGTATTGTCTGTTTGTAGTGTAGTAAATATGTTAGTCACTGGGTTTGTAAATATTGTATAGCACCGACATTTGTAATAAAGAATTTTGTAAAAAAAAAGTACACAGTACAAAGCACTCAGCACACAGTACACAGCACACCGCACACAGTACACCGCACACAGCACACAGTACACAGTATACAGTACACAGCACACAGTACGCAGTACACCGCACACAGCACACAGTACACAGTACACAGCACACAGCACACAGCACACAGCACACAGTACACAGCACACAGTACACAGCACACAGCACACAGTACACAGCACACAGTACACAGTACACAGTACACCGCACACAGCACACAGTACACAGTACACAGTACACAGCACACAGTACACCGCACACAGCACACAGTACACAGTACACAGCACACAGTACACAGCACACAGTACACAGCACACAGCACACAGTACGCAGTACACAGCACACAGCACAAAGTACACACCACACAGTACACAGTACACAGCACACAGTACGCAGTACACTGTACACAGCACACAGTACGCAGTACACTGTACACAGCACACTGTACACATCACACAGCACACAGTACACAGCACACAGTACACAGTACACAGCACACAGCACACAGTACACAGTACACAGTACACGGCACACAGCACAACGCACACATTACACAGTACACAGTACACAGCACACAATACACAGCACACAGTACACACCACACCACACAGCACACAGTACACAGTACACAGCACGCAGCACACCACACAGCACACAGCACACCGCACACCGCACACAGTACACAGCGCAATGCACACAGTACCCAGTACACAGCACACAGTACACAGTACACACCACACAGCACACAGTACACAGTGCACATTACACAGTACACAGCACACAGTACACAGTACACAGTACACAGCGCGCAGCACACCACACAGCACACAGCACACCGCACACCGCACACAGTACACAGTACACAGCGCAACGCACACAGTACACAGTACACACCACACAGCGCAACACACACAGCACACAGTACACAGTACACAGCACACAGCACACAGCACACAGTACACAGTACACACCACACAGCGCAACACACACAGCACACAGTACACAGCACACAGTACACACCACACCACACAGCACACAGTGCAACACACACAGCACACAGTACACAGTGCACATTACACAGTACACAGCACACAGTACACAGTACACAGCACACAGCACACAGTACACAGTACACAGCACACAGCACACAGTACAAAGCACTCAGCACACAGTACACAGCACACGGTACACAGCACACCGCGCACAGTACACCGCACACAGCACACAGTACACAGTATACAGTACACAGCACACAGTACACAGCACACAGTACGCAGTACACCGCACACAGCACACAGTACACAGCACACAGCACACAGCACACAGTACACAGCACACAGTACACAGCACACAGCACACAGTACACAGCACACAGTACACAGTACACAGCATACAGCACACAGTACACAGTACACAGCACACATTACACAGCACACCGCACACCACAGCACACAGTACACAGCACACCACACACCACACAGCACACAGCACACCACACATAGTACACAGTACACAGCACACCACACACAGTACACAGTACACACCACACCACACAGCACACAGCGCAACACACACAGCACACAGTACACAGTGCACATTACACAGTACACAGCACACAGTACACAGTACACAGCACACAGTACACAGTACAAAGCACTCAGCACACAGTACACAGCACACGGTACACAGCACACCGCACACAGTACACCGCACACAGCACACAGTACACAGTATACAGTAAACAGCACACAGTACACAGCACACAGTGCGCAGTACACCGCACACAGCACACAGTACACAGTACACAGCACACAGCACACAGCACACAGCACACAGTACACAGCACACAGTACACAGCACACAGCACACAGTACACAGCACACAGTACACAGCACACAGCACACAGTACACAGTACACAGCACACATTACACAGCACACCGCACACCACACCACACAGTACACAGCACACAGTACACAGCACACCACACACCACACAGCACACAGCACACCACACATAGTACACAGTACACAGCACACAACACACCACACAGCGCAACGCACACAGTACACAGCACACAGTACACAGCTCACAGCATAATGCACACAGTACACCGTACAGAGTAATACATAGCACCGACATTTGTAATAAAGAATTTTGTTACAAAAAGTACACAGCACACAGCACACAGTACACAGCACACAGTACACAGTACACAGTACACAGCACACAGTACACAGCACACAGTACACAGTACACAGCACACAGCACACAGTACACCGCACACAGCACACAGTACACAGTACACAGCACAAAGTACACAGCACACAGTTCACAGTACACAGTACACCGCGCACAGCACACAGTACACAGTACACAGTACACAGCACACAGTACACCGCACACAGCACACAGTACACAGTACACAGCACACAGTACACAGCACACAGTACACAGTACACAGCACACAGTACACAGCACACAGCACACAGCACACAGTACACAGCACACAGTACACAGTACACAGCACACAGCACAAAGTACACACCACACAGTACACAGTACACAGCACACTGTACACATCACACAACACACAGTACACAGCACACAGTACACAGTACACAGCACACAGCACACAGTACACAGTACACAGTACACGGCACACAGCACAACGCACACATTACACAGTACACAGTACACAGCACACTGTACACATCACACAACACACAGTACACAGCACACAGTACACAGTACACAACACACAGCACACCGTACACAGCACACAGTACACAGCACAAGACCTACAAGATCAACAAGGACTACAAGATCTTCGCCCGGGCAATGGCCAACCGTCTGGGTTCGGTAATTGGACAGGTGGTCCATCCTGACCAATCTTACACAGTCCCGGGCCGCTCCATCCAGGACAATGTCCACCTAGTACGGGACCTGATCCACTTACTCCAGGAGACTGGGACCCCGGCAGCGTTTCTTTCTCTTGACCAGGAGAAGGCGTTTGACCGGGTGGACCACAGTTTCCTGCTGGGCACCCTGCAGGCTTTTGGGCTCGGACCACACTTTGTGGCCCGAGTTCGGCTCCTCTGTACTCTGCTGCAGAGTGCCTAGTTAAGATTAACGGATCATTGACAGGACCTATCCACTTCCGAAGAGGAGTGCGTCAAGGGTGCCCCATGTCCAGTCAACTGTATGCGATCTGTGTCGAGCCATTCCTCAGCCTTCTTCGGTGAAGGCTGACAGGTCTGGTTCTGCGCGAACCGGACATGGGGGTCGTCCTCTCGGCCTACGCCGATGATGTACTCCTCATGATGACAGACCCCTGTGACCTGTGGAGGATGCGCGAGTGCCAAGATGTTTTCTCGGCGGCATCCTCCGCCAGGATCAACTGGGCGAAATGTTCCGGACTCTTAGTAGGCCAGTGGCAGGTAGACTCCCTGCCGGAGGAGATGAGAGCTTTTGAGTGGAGCACCAGACGTCTTCTCTATCTGGGAGTCTGCCTGAATCCTTCTGGGGAGACCTGGCTGGCGAACTGGCAGAACCTGGAGACAAAGGTCATGGCCCGGCTAGGGCGCTGGTCAGGCCTTCTCAGGGTGCTTTCCTATCGAGGCAGGGTGGTGGTCATAAACCAGCTGGTGGCCTCCATGTTGTGGTACCGGATGGTCACCTTGGCACCCCCCCCCCCGCCCCTTTTGTTGCGAGAATGCAGAGGAAGCTAGTGGACTTCTTCTGGGGAAACAGGAAACACTGGGTCTCTGCAGCGGTTCTGAGTCTCCCAGTAGGAGAGGGCGGACAGTCGCTGGTGTGTGTACGCACACGACTGGCGGCTCTCCGCCTCAGGACTCTGCAGAGATTCCTGTATGCCGAGCACCCTCCCAGGTGGCACGTGTTGGCGACTTTCTTCCTCCGGAGGGGCTGCTGTCTTGCCGAAGATATTCAGCTACCGCCGGCGGGTGTCAGCCGTGCTGCTTTGCAGAGGCTGCCAGGCTTCTATCAGGACCTACTGAGAGTCTGGAACATGGTTGCCTCAGGCCGGGAATCCCCTCCTCTGGCAGAGGGCGGGGTCCTGGCCGACCCTTGCCCTGCCTCAGCGGATGTCGGTGCGGCTCAGGTGTGTGGATCGACTCAAGCTGAACTGCTCGTCGGGCCCAGGCCCCGCAGCCTTACCCGAGAGACGAATCCACACAACTTGAGCCGTCTCTCATTCAGGGATGCAGGCAGGAGGTACCTTTATGGGCTATTGCTCCACACCCTCCACTTCCTAGCCCTTGTCCACCGTCCCGACACGCCATGGCGGTCGGTCTTCCCACCTGGAGGTGAGGGGGGTCCCCAATGGAAGTCCCTTTACAAGGGAGTCCTTCCCATGCACCTCGGGGATCTCGGCTGGAGGGTGCTGCATAAAGTGGTGCCCTGCAATAAGTTCTTTAGTCTGTACACGGATCTCCCAGCCGCGTGTCACTTCTGCGGGTTGGAGGAGACTGTGTACCATATGTACGTGGAGTGTGTGAGGTTGCAGCCTCTTTTCGCGTATTTGCGTGGGCTGCTTCTCGCCTTCTGGTTGCATTTCAGTCCCACCCTATTCATATATGGTCATCCAGTAAGGAGGGGGGCACAGAGGGATGAGGATGTCCTTGTCAACTTGCTCCTGGGGCTGGCGAAAATTGCCATCCGTGGCTCCTGGAAAAGGGTGGCAGGAGGTTCTCCCCGGGCGGACTGCCTGGCTATGTTTAGGGGGTATGTTCGTGCCCGGGTGAACATTGAAAAGGAATACGCACAGTCCACGGCGACCGTAGAGGTGTTCCGGGACCGTTGGGCTCCGCGGGGTGTAAATGCCATCATTGATGAGGATGGCAATATATTGGTTTAAGATGTATTGTCTGTTTGTAGTGTAGTAAATATGTTAGTCACTGGGTTTGTAAATATTGTATAGCACCGACATTTGTAATAAAGAATTTTGTAAAAAAAAAGTACACAGTACAAAGCACTCAGCACACAGTACACAGCACACCGCACACAGTACACCGCACACAGCACACAGTACACAGTATACAGTACACAGCACACAGTACGCAGTACACCGCACACAGCACACAGTACACAGTACACAGCACACAGCACACAGCACACAGCACACAGTACACAGCACACAGTACACAGCACACAGCACACAGTACACAGCACACAGTACACAGTACACAGTACACCGCACACAGCACACAGTACACAGTACACAGTACACAGCACACAGTACACCGCACACAGCACACAGTACACAGTACACAGCACACAGTACACAGCACACAGTACACAGCACACAGCACACAGTACGCAGTACACAGCACACAGCACAAAGTACACACCACACAGTACACAGTACACAGCACACAGTACGCAGTACACTGTACACAGCACACAGTACGCAGTACACTGTACACAGCACACTGTACACATCACACAGCACACAGTACACAGCACACAGTACACAGCACACAGCACACAGTACACAGTACACAGTACACGGCACACAGCACAACGCACACATTACACAGTACACAGTACACAGCACACAATACACAGCACACAGTACACACCACACCACACAGCACACAGTACACAGTACACAGTACACAGCACGCAGCACACTACACAGCACACAGCACACCGCACACCGCACACAGTACACAGCGCAATGCACACAGTACCCAGTACACAGCACACAGTACACAGTACACACCACACAGCACACAGTACACAGTGCACATTACACAGTACACAGCACACAGTACACAGTACACAGTACACAGCGCGCAGCACACCACACAGCACACAGCACACCGCACACCGCACACAGTACACAGTACACAGCGCAACGCACACAGTACACAGTACACACCACACAGCGCAACACACACAGCACACAGTACACAGTACACAGCACACAGCACACAGTACACAGTACACACCACACAGCGCAACACACACAGCACACAGTACACAGCACACAGTACACACCACACCACACAGCACACAGTGCAACACACACAGCACACAGTACACAGTGCACATTACACAGTACACAGCACACAGTACACAGTACACAGCACACAGCACACAGTACACAGTACACAGCACACAGCACACAGTACAAAGCACTCAGCACACAGTACACAGCACACGGTACACAGCACACCGCGCACAGTACACCGCACACAGCACACAGTACACAGTATACAGTACACAGCACACAGTACACAGCACACAGTACGCAGTACACCGCACACAGCACACAGTACACAGCACACAGCACACAGCACACAGTACACAGCACACAGTACACAGCACACAGCACACAGTACACAGCACACAGTACACAGCACACAGTACACAGTACACAGCACACAGCACACAGTACACAGTACACAGCACACATTACACAGCACACCGCACACCACAGCACACAGTACACAGCACACCACACACCACACAGCACACAGCACACCACACATAGTACACAGTACACAGCACACCACACACAGTACACAGTACACACCACACCACACAGCACACAGCGCAACACACACAGCACACAGTACACAGTGCACATTACACAGTACACAGCACACAGTACACAGTACACAGCACACAGTACACAGTACAAAGCACTCAGCACACAGTACACAGCACACGGTACACAGCACACCGCACACAGTACACCGCACACAGCACACAGTACACAGTATACAGTAAACAGCACACAGTACACAGCACACAGTGCGCAGTACACCGCACACAGCACACAGTACACAGTACACAGCACACAGCACACAGCACACAGCACACAGTACACAGCACACAGTACACAGCACACAGCACACAGTACACAGCACACAGTACACAGCACACAGCACACAGTACACAGTACACAGCACACATTACACAGCACACCGCACACCACACCACACAGTACACAGCACACAGTACACAGCACACCACACACCACACAGCACACAGCACACCACACATAGTACACAGTACACAGCACACAACACACCACACAGCGCAACGCACACAGTACACAGCACACAGTACACAGCTCACAGCATAATGCACACAGTACACCGTACAGAGTAATACATAGCACCGACATTTGTAATAAAGAATTTTGTTACAAAAAGTACACAGCACACAGCACACAGTACACAGCACACAGTACACAGTACACAGTACACAGCACACAGTACACAGCACACAGTACACAGCACACAGCACACAGTACACCGCACACAGCACACAGTACACAGTACACAGCACACAGTACACAGCACACAGTTCACAGTACACAGTACACCGCGCACAGCACACAGTACACAGTACACAGTACACAGCACACAGTACACCGCACACAGCACACAGTACACAGCACACAGTACACAGCACACAGTACACAATACACAGTACACAGCACACAGCACACAGCACACCACACAGCACACAGCACACAGTACACAGCACACAGTACACAGCACACAGCACACAGTACACAGTACACAGTGCACAGCACACAGTTCACAGTACACAGTACACCGCACACAGCACACAGTTTACAGTACACAGTACACAGCACACAGTACACCGCACACAGCACACAGTACACATCACACAGCACACAGCACACAGTACACAATACACAGCACACAGCACACCACACAGCACACAGTACACAGTACACAGCACACAGCGCAACGCACACAGTACACAGTACACAGCACACAGTACACAGTACACACCACACAGCGCAACGCACACAGCACATAGTACACAGTACACAGCACACAGCGCAACGCACACAGTACACAGTACACAGTACACAGCACACCACACAGCACACAGTACACAGTACACAGCACACAGCACCCAGTACACAGTACACCGCACACAGTACACAGTACACAGTACACAGCACACAGTACACAGTACACAACACACAGCACACAGTACACAGTGCACATTACACAGCGCAATGCACACAGTACACAGTACACACCACACAGCGCACCACACACAGCACACAGTACACAGTGCACATTACACAGTACACAGCACACAGTACACAGTACACAGTACACAGCGCAACGCACACAGTACACAGTACACACCACACAGCGCAACACACACAGCACACAGTACACAGCACACAGCACACAGCACACAGTACACAGTACACACCAAACAGCGCAACACACACAGCACACAGTACACACCACACCACACAGCACACAGCGCAACACACACAGCACACAGTACACAGTGCACATTACACAGTACACAGCACACAGTACACAGTACACAGCACACAGTACACAGCACACAGTACACAGTACAAAGCACTCAGCACACAGTACACAGCACACCGCACACAGCACATAGTACACTGCACACAGCACACAGTACACAGTATACAGTACACAGCACACAGTACACAGTACACCACACACAGCACACAGTACACAGTACACAGTACACAGCACACAGCACACATCACACAGCACACAGCACACAGTACACAGCACACAGCACACCGCACACAGCACACAGCACACAACACACCACACAGCGCAACGCACACAGTACACAGCACACAGTACACAGCTCACAGCATAATGCACATAGTACACCGTGCAGAGTACACAGTACACAGTGCACAGCACACAGCACACATCACCCACTACACAGTACACAGCACACAGCACACAGTACACAGTACACAGCACAACACACACAATACACAGTAAACAGTACACAGCACACAGTACACCGCACACAGTACACAGCACACAGTACACAGTACACCGCACACAGCACGCAGTACACAGTACACAGTACACAGCACACAGTACACAGTACCCAGCACAGAGTACACAGTACACAGCACACAGCCCACAGCACACTGCACACAGCTCACAGGACACAGCACACAGTACACAGTACACAGCACACACCACACAGCACACAGTACACAGCACACAGCCCACAGCACACAGTACACTGTACACAGCACACAGCACACAGCACACAGTACACAGCACACAGTACACAGCACACAGTACACAGTACACAGCACACACCACACAGCACACAGTACACAGCACACAGTACACATTACACAGCACACCGCACACCACACCACACAGTACACAGTACACAGTACACAGCACACCGCACACCACACAGCACACAGCACACCACACACAGTACACAGTACACAGCACACAGTACACAGCACACAGCACACAGCACACAGTACACTGCACACCGCACACCACACACCGTACACAGCACACAGCACACAGAGCAACGCACACAGTACACAGTACACAGTACACAGTACACCGTAAACAGTACACAGTACACAGCACACAGCGCACCGTACAGAGTACAGAGTACACAGTACACAGTACACAGCACACAGCACACAGCTCACAGCACACAGCACACAACACACAGCACACAGTACACAGTACACAGCACACAGCACACAGTACACAGTACACAACACACAGCACACATTACACAGCACACCGCACACCACACCACACAGTACACAGCAGACAGTGCACAGTACACAGCACACCGCACATCACACAGCACACAGCACACCACACATAGTACACAGTACACAGCACACCACACACAGTACACAGTACACAGCACACAGCACACCGCACACAGCACACAGCACACAACACACCACACAGCGCAACGCACACAGTACACAGCTCACAGCATAATGCACACAGTACACCGTACAGAGTACACATTACACAGTACACAGCACACAGCACACCGTACAGAGTACAGCGTACACAGTACACAGCACACAGCACACAGCTCACAGCACACAGCACACAGCACACAGCACACAGCACACCACACACAGCACACCGTACAGAGTACACAGCACACCGTACAGAGTACACACTACACAGTAAACAGCACACAGTACACAGCACACTTTGTTACAATAGCAGAAATCTATGCAGTCACAAACAAAATAGCCCAAGCCCCTGAGTGTCATGGCCTGCAGTGTGAGGGTGCATGGGCTGTTATCCTGGGGCAAATACACTTCATCACACTCTAATGCAGCCACAGACAAACACAATCCAACTTGTGTTCAGCTGAGTGAATACTGGAGGGCAGTCCCCCAACTCAGCACAGACCTAAAGCTCTCTCCCACACCGGCTCCGGCATCTCCTTCCCCAGGCGGCTGCGGCAGGCGACCCCTGGCCCCACTTGCCATGAATTTCCAGCATTTTCTGTTTTGGTGCATTTTCTGAATGTGCTAACTCCAGCTACAGCAAATACATACGCAGAGGAAACTTACAACTGCTCAGTTGTTCACCCATGAAGATTCTGTTAAAAGTACAGTATTGTGCTGTATTACAGGGGCATCAGAGTTCTGCAGAATTATTTAACGTCGGTGTTGCAGTGAATCAATGTTAAATAGATAGATAGATATACTTTATTGATCCCGAGGGAAATTGGGTAAGTTGAAATATTCAGATATCATGTGTGATACGAGCATCAGCTGAAGTAGTTGGGACAGTGAGTGCATTGTTTCTGGAAAATGGCATCTTACGAGATGGGTAATGCACTCTTTTACACCTTTACAGAGATGCATGCATATTTATATCTTTTTTTGTATTTTAGAGGCACAGTATGGCCCAATGACCCCACACCACCCAATTACACAATGTGACTAACCCATACATCTTAAAATCTCGCAAGAAACCAGAGCACACACAGAAAACCTGTGCTCTGACAGGGATAACATACAAACCCCAGTGGAATTAAACCTGAGTTTCTGGCACTAAAATAGCATTATAACATCGACGAGGCTACTGTCGTGTCCCCCAAACAGCTACACCTCCGTGTATTCCCCGAAATATACACCACAGTCCTGTCCCCTAACCCGACACGAATGTACTGTCCCCTAACCCTACACCACTATATTGTCCCCAACCCTACACCATTGTACTGTCCCCTAACTCTACACCACTGTCCTGTCCCCTAACCCTACGCCACTGTATTGTCCATAGAAACCATAGAAAAACTACAGCACAGAAACAGGCCTTTTGGCCCTTCTTGGCTGTGCTGAACCTTTTTCTGCCTCGTCCCACTGACCTGCACACGGACCATATCCCTCCATACACCTCCCATCCATGTATCTGTCCAATTTATTCTTAAATGTTAAAAAGAACCCGCATTTACCACCTCGTCTGGCGGCTCATTCCATACTCCCACCACGCTCTGTGTGACGAAGCCCCCCCAATGTTCCCTTTAAACTTCTCCCCCCTCACCCTTAACCCATGTCCTCTGGTTTTTTTCTCCCCTTGCCTCAGTGGAAAAAGCCTGCTTGCATTCACTCTATCTATACCCATCATAATTTTATATACCTCTATCAAATCACCCCTCATTCTTCTACGCTCCAGGGAATAAAGTCCTAACCTATTCAACCTTTCTCTGTAACTCAGTTTCTCAAGTCCCGGCAACATCCTTGTAAACCTTCTCTGCACTCTTTCAACCTTATTAATATCCTTCCTGTAATTTGGTGACCAAAACTGCACACAATACTCCAGATTCGGCCTCACCAATGCCTTATACAACCTCATCATAACATTCCAGCTCTTATACTCAATACTTTGATTAATAAAGGCCAATGTACCAAAAGCTCTCTTTACGACCCTATCTACCTGTGATGACACTTTTAGGGAATTTTGTATCTGTATTCCCAGATACCTCTGTTCTACTGCACTGCTCAGTGCCTTACCATTTACCCTGTATGTTCTACCTTGGTGTGTCCTTCCAACGTGCAATACCTCACACTTGTCTGTATTAAACTCCATCTGCCATTTTTCAGCCCATTTTTCCAGCTGGTCCAAGTCCCTCTGCAGACTCTGAAAACCTTCCTCACTGTCCACTACACCTCCAATCTTTGTATCATCAGCATCCCCTAACCCTACACCATTGTACTGTCCCCTAACTCTACACCACTGTCCTGTCCCCTAATCCTACACCATTGTACTGTCCCCTAACCCTACACCATTGTACTGTCCCCTAACTCTACACCACTGTCCTGTCCCCTAATCCTACACCACTGTTTGCAGCTGTGCCAGCCCATAATGTTTTCTTTTTGTTTTGTTACCGTACTTTTTAACTGGGATTCTTCTCTCTTCATTGACAAATATTTTTATCCTTGTGTACCTGCAGAGTAGATTGATATAAGCAAATCATCCATTTATCTGGGACTGGATCGCATACAAATCACATCAGGCATTTCATTTGCATCTCACACCCTTTATGAAGGTCACAAACTGCAATGCATTTCCTACAAAAGCATTGGTGAAAGGGTTTGAAAGAGTAGTTTCAAAAGTTAGGAACTGTGGTGCACCCAAGTTGGTGTGATTGGTTTTATTGAGTAAAGTCCACCTTGACTGTAATGCGATTACACCCTTTCCCTGGTGCACGAAGGAAATGGACTGGAAGTTGATGACTGGACACAGAACGCAGAGTTGGAGCCTGGGTTGAGTTGGATGGTTGTGCTAGCTGGCCGCAAATGTTGATTGAGAGTTAGGAGCTTGCAATAGGTACCGTCACTGAACCTCACAAACGCTTATCATTCCACGTCAGACTCAACATTCTGGGTTGCCACTAACCTGAAGCTGAGCGGACCTGCCACGCAGGTGTTGGGGATGTGAGAGCACATCAGAGGCTGGCTCTCCTGTGGGAGTTTATCAGCTCCTGACATCCCAAGGCTCTTCCATCCTCAAGGCACAAGTTAGGAGTGTGACTGAACACTCTCCATTTCAAAGCTTAACAGTTAAAATTAAATTTATCACCAAAGTACATATATATATAACCACATTCTCCCATTGGCTGCCAGTAACAGGTGGTCTCCCACCGTGGTCGTTCTTTGCTCCTGCGCTTTTCACATGGAATGAAAATGATCCAGATATTGGAATTGTTGACTTTGTAGCCAAGTTTGCAGATAATACAGAGATGGAGGGGCAGGAAGTGCTGAGGAAACAGGGAGTCTGCAGAAGGACTTGGACAGCTTTGGAGAATGGGCAAAGAAAGGGCAGATGGAATACAGTGTAGGGAAGTGTGTGGTTGTGCACTTTGGCTGAAGGAATAAAGGAGCAAACTGTTTTCTAAATGGGGAGAAAATTCAGCGATCAGAGTTGCAAAGGGACTTGGGAGTCCAACTGCAGGATTCCCTAAAGGTTAACTTGCCCATTGAGACAGTAGTAAGAGAGGCAGATGCAATTTTAGCATTTATTTTGAGAGGACTAGAATATAAAAGCAAGAATGTAATGATGAGGCTTTGTAAAGCATTGGTCAGACCACATTGTGAGCAATTTTGGGTCCCTTGCCCAAGAAGGAATGTGCTAGCATTGGACAGGCTCCAAAGTAAGTTTATGAGAATGATTCTGAAAATAAAAGGGTTAACATATGAGGAGCATTTGATGGATCTGGGCCAGTACTTGCTGGAGTTTAGAAGAATGAAGAGAGATCTCATTGAAATGTACCGAATATTGGAAGGGCTGGACAAAGTCGATGCGCAGAGGATGCTCCCAGTGGTAGGAGTGCCTATTCTCGGGCGGGACAATCTCAGAATAGAAGGATGTCCCTTTAGAACAGAGGAATTTGCTTTAGCCAGAGGGTGGTGAATCTGTGAAATTCATTGCCACATACGGCTGTGGAGGTTAAGTCACTGGGTATGTTTACAGTGGAGGTTGATAGGTAAGGGTGTCAAAGCTTATGGGATTGAGAGAAAATAAATCAGCCATGATGAAATGACAGAGCAGATTGAATGAGCCAGATGGCTTAGTTCTGCTCCTGTGTCTCATGCTCTGATGGCTTGAAATACAACTTTGAGATTCATTTTCTTGTAGGCATTTACAGAAGAGGAAGACAACAGAATTTCACAAAAATACACGTAAACAGACAAAGATTGACAAACAACAAATGTGCAAAAGAAGACAAACTGTCCAAATAAAAAATAATAATACTGAGAACAAGGATTGTAGAGTCCTTGAAAGTGAGTCTGTAGGTCTCAGGGTCCACTTGGAGTTGCAGTTCCAGCAACTCTCAACAAACGACACCATTCAGCACAAAGCAGGAGTTCAACTGGCACCCCGTCTACCGCTGGTGCACAATGTCTGCGGTGAGAACTGGCTACACTACAGCTACTCACCCAGGCTACACCAACAGACCCTCCCAAACCTCTGACCACCACCTCCGAGAAGGCAGGGCAATGCCACTACCCGCAGGCTCCCCTCCATGACCCACACCGTACTGACTAGGAACAGAAGGAATCCAACCTCTGCACCAGCTCTGGAGTCACACTCACATTTTGTTGATTGTGGATAATCTCGAGGCATTGTGGGTCAGAGGATGGATAGCGATTTTCAGGATTTCCGCTGCCCAGTCCTAAACAGGACAAGAAAGATCAGGTGGAGCTCTGGAGAGCCGGTAGCCAGTGCTACACCCCTCTACACACTAACCCCGGTCGTCCATAATCAGACACAAGCCAGGAGATGTGAAGTAGCCATTGTGTTTGCTTCCCAGTTGTAGGCACAGTTTATCAAAATACCCTCCCCTTGGGGAGTGGGAACTGAAATGGCAGCTCATCAATTCGACTCCATCAGCACACCCCTTCATTCACAATCCCCACCCCTCTCAGTCACCCTGCCTCCATCACTCCATCATCCCCACCCCCTCACTCTCACTACTCCACTGTCACCCCTTGTCCTACCGTCAGAGCCCCACCCCACTCACGGTCACACCCTTATCAACCTACCTCCTCCGTCACCCTCACTCACTCACAGCCCTCTCCCCCTCACCTGCCTCCATCACCCCTCATCCATCCATCCATCTCTCAGTCAAGCCCTCCCTCAGCCCCAGCCGCACTGTCACAACCCCACCCACCAACACCCACACACCTTCCTGTCACTCTATTAACCCCAGCCTCTCCATCACCGTACCCTCACCTCCATTACCCCTCGCCCCCTCCATCGCTCCCCCGCCCCAACAAAGGCCGTTGCTCTGACCTTGGCTCCCACCGCCTTCCCCAGTAGAGTGAGGGTGCAGGGTCGAGCAGGTGGCGGGCGATCTCTGCCCAACCAGCACCCACCCAGTGAATCTGCAGACACTTACCTTCACCACGTTCGCCTTGAAAGCAACAAAATTTTCAAAAACCAAGCTCTGAAAATCCTGGCCAGACACCACGGTCAGGCACTTAGTGTAGAAGTTCGAGTTGGGATTATCCACGTCGAAAAGTTCACGGATTTTAGGATTCTGTGAGTGGTGGGGGGGCGGTGGAGAAGAAACAAAAATGGGATAAGGATGGGTCATTCAAACTAGAATGGGCCCTGGGGTTGTACGTCCTGAAGCAGGTGTGGGCTGGGCATTGGCTGGATGAGGAACGTGCCAGTCTCTGCTCAGGTGGTAGCAGAGGCGAACTGGCAACAGGCAGGAAGAGATAACATACGTGCAGAGCAGGGACACAACATCCCCACCCAGGGCCAGCTAGCTGAGGAAACTTATTTTCCTGCAAGCTCCAGCTGTGTCCACACACTGGGAACATCCACTTACTTATGCAAATGCAAACCGTGTCAATCATGCTCATTCAGGCATCACCTCGCCCTGCCTGCCCAGGGGCTACCCACCAGATTCTCCGTTCAGCTCCATCACAAGTGATTTGCGGCTCGATGTCGATGGACGCGAAGAATTAACCGGCCCATATACTGGGAAAGACTCACCATGGGGAGAGCAGCCTCCCCGTACACAGACACATCCCCCACCCTGCCCTCTCCCCGCACACAGACAGAGGGAATGCCCACTGTGTGCAGAGTGCCACCCCACCCCAACCGCCCTGCGGATCATAACCAATCAAGTGTCCAGTCAGTTTCTCATTGATTATTCACTAGTCATTACCCTCATGTCCACCCCTCCCTCGCCAGGATACTGGTCTCCCTCCAGTTCGGGTGTACAGTTCACCTCCACCACACAAGAGATCCCAATGACCCACAAAGGTGACTCTGTGCCCCCAGCACCAGCTGCCTGTCTGACTTTCCGTCTACTTCTGTCCCCACGCACACGGCATTGGGAGTAATCCAGAGATCGATACTTTTGACCTCCTGCTTTTAACTTCTCTCCTAGCTCTCTTTATTCACTCTGCAGGACCTCATCCCTTTTTATGCCAATATCCTGCAAGATCTCACCAGAAACCCTTTCTCTTGAATGGCTACTTCTCCCGATGCTCGAAATTGAACTTCTGAGTCAGATGGGTGGTGTAGAGGGTGTTAACTCCCCTATCCTCTCTCACTGTTGGCCAGGCCAGTGAGGCAATTTGAGGTACAGTAATTGCTTGTTGTTCTTACATAGAAAACATACTGCTAGACTGCTAGCAGTCTTAAGAGACTGCTAGACAGGTATATGGAGGAATTTAAGGTGGGGGGATATATAGGAGGTAGGGTTTAAGAGTTGGAACAACATTGTGGGCTGAAGGGCCTGTACTGTGCTGTACTATGTTCTATGCAGCACAATACAGGCCTTTTGCCCACAAAGCTGTGCCAAACATGTCCTTGCCTTAGAACTACCTAGGCTTTACCCATAGCCCTCTATTTTTCCAAGCTCCATGTAGCCATCCAGGAGTCTCTTAAAAGACCCTGTCGTTTCCGCATCTACCATCACCTCCAGCAGCCCATTGCATACACACACCACTCTCTGTGTAAAAAACTTACCCCTGACATCGCCTCTGTACCTACTTCCAAGCACCTTAAAACTATGCCCTCTCATGCAAGCCATTTCAACCTTGGGAAAAAGCCTCTGACTATCCACACAATCAATGCCTCTCATCATCTTATACACCCCTATCAGGTCACCTCTCATCCTCTGTCACTCCAAGGAGAAAAGGCCGAGTTCACTCAACCTATTCTTATAAGGCATGCTCCCCAATCCAGGCAACATCCTTGTAAATCTCCTCTGCACCCTTTCTGTGGTTTCCACGTCCTTCCTGTAGTGAGGCGACCAGAATTGAGAACAGTACTCCAAGTGGGGTCTGACCAGGGTCCTATATAGCTGTAACATTACCTCTCAGCTCTTAAACTCAATCCCATGATTGATGAAGGCCAATGCACCGTATGCCTTCTTAACCACAGAGTCAACCTGCGCAGCAGCTTTGAGTGTCCCATGGACTCGGACCCCAAGATCCCTCTGATCCTCCACACTGCCAAGAGTCTTACTATTAATGCTATATTCTGCCATTGTGGCGACCCATTTTCTAGCACCCACGAACCGGCTCATGAAACAGCGTGCGCAGGCAGAGGGCTGGCCCCAAAAAGGGCGCCAGGCCATCTTCACCAGCAGGGGGAAAATCCCGCTCGTGGAAAGGGTCTGGGAATATGCATTCCCCACAGCAGTCCCGCCCCAGGGAGGGCGGGAACGGAAAGGCTTTAAAGCAGGCCGCGAAGTTTGAATAAATCTCATTATCGCAACTCTAACTCACCGACTACGTGTGGTTATTTTAGCGCTGTGTGTAGCACACCGCTACAATTGTTGACCCCGACGACCCAAACGATATTTGGACCAGAGATGACCGACGCTGCATCTGTTCACGCAGTTTCGTTAAAATTGCCAAGCTTCTGGACGCTGCGACCCCATTTCTGGTTCGAACAAGCAGAAGCTCAATTCCACATTCGGCAGATAACCTCGGAGTCCACTCGCTACTATTACGTGCTGAGCTCCCTCGACCAGGAGACAGCTGCACAAGTTGAGGAGTTTATTCAGTCGCCCCCGGAGGACGGCAAATACACAGCATTCAAAGCCCTGCTCATAAGGACTTTCGGACTCTCACGGTGCGAACGAGCACGCCGCTTAATGCACCTGGATGGTTTGGGAGACAGGCCGCCGTCAGCATTAATGAACGAGATGCTGGCCCTGGCTGAAGGACACAAACCCTGCCTCATGTTTGAGCAGGCGTTCCTAGAGCAACTGCCCGAGGACATATGCCTGCTGCTGTCCGACGCAGATTTCAGCAACCCCCGGGAGGTGGCGGCCCGAGCAGATGTGCTGTGGAATGCCAGGAAAGAGAGAGGGGCATCCGTTGCACAGATCACCAAGCCGCGTGCCCAACGACAGACCAGACCAGGCCCGGCAGCAGAGCCTACAAAACCCGGCGACGGGAGTGAGGAGCCCAACGAACAATGGTGTTTCTACCACCAGCGGTGGGGCACAGAGGCCCGCCACTGCAGACCACCCTGCAAATTTCCTGGGAAATGCCAGAGCCAGCTGCCGCTGATGGCTACGGCGGCTGGCCATCAGGACAGCCTCCTGTACGTCTGGGACAAGCAGTCGGGACGCCGCTTTTTGGTCGATACCGGAGCGGAGATCAGCGTCTTACCTCCAACGAGTTACGACACCCGCAACAGAGAACCGGGACCCATCCTGAGGGCCGCTAATGGCAACACAATACGAACCTACGGCACCCGCACGGTGCGGCTACAGTTCAGCTCCAGCCGGTTCACGTGGGACTTCACACTGGCCGCCGTGGCCCAACCACTCCTGGGGCCGGATTTTCTGTGAGCCCACAGCCTGCTGGTCGACTTGCAGGGAAGCGATTAGTCCACACCAAGACTTTTCAAACGTTCTCCCTGGGTGAAGCACAGTTGCCAGCGCCACACCTGGACTCCATCACGCTGTCCGACGATGAATTCACCAGGGTCCTGGTGGATTTCCCATCAGTACTGACACCGCAGTTCACGGCAGCCATGCCCAGTCACGGAGTACAGCACCACATCCCGACCCAGGGACCACCCCTCCAGGCCCGTGCTCGAAGGCTTCCCCCGGACAAGCTCCGACTGGCGAAGGAGGAGTTCAAGAAGATGGAGGAATTGGGGATCATACGACGGTCCGACAGCCCATGGGCCTCCCCCCTTCACATGGTGCCCAAGGCAACGGGGGGCTGGAGACCATGCGGTGACTACCGCAGACTGAACGAGGCTACAACGCCACACCGCTACCCTGTGCCGCACATTCGAGACTTCACAGCAAACCTACACGGCGCAAGGATCTTTTCCAAGATAGACCTCGTCCGGGGATACCATCAAATCCCGGTACATCCGGAAGATTCCCCAAAACAGCACTCATCACCCTGTTTGGACTTTTTGAATTCCTCCGAATACCGTTTGGTCTAAAGAATGCCGCACAGACTTTCCAGCGGCTAATGGACGCGGTGGGACGCGACCTGGACTTTGCATTCATCTATTTGGATGACATCCTCATAGCCAGCAGTAGTCGGCAGGAGCATCTGTCCCACCTCCGCCAGCTCTACTCCCGCCTGGGTGAATTCGGCCTTACAATCAACCCAGCCAAATGCCAGTTCGGACTCGACACCATCGACTTCCTGGGCCACAGGATTACTAAAGACGGGGCAACCCCGCTGCCCGCCAAGGTAGACGCGGTCCGCCACTTCCCCCGACCCAACACAATCAAAGGCCTGCAGGAATTCGTGGGTATGGTGAATTTCTACCTCCGTTTCCTCCCCTCAGCAGCCCGAACCATGCGCCCCTTGTTCACTCTAATGTCGGGTAAGGGCAAGGACATTACCTGGAACGAAGAGGCCGCAACCGCTTTCGTTAAAACCAAAGAAGCCTTGGCAAACGCCGCGATGCTAGTGCACCCCAGAGCGGGCGTTCCTACTGCCCTCACGGTGGACGCATCCAACACAGCAGTCGGTGGAGTGCTGGAACAACTCATCAAGGGTCGCTGGCAACCCCTGGCGTTCTTCAGCAAACACCTACGACCACCCGAACTCAAATACAGTGCTTTCGACCGGGAGCTATTGGCACTATACCTGGCAATCCGGCATTTCAGGTACTTCTTAGAAGGTAGGCCCTTCACCGCGTTCACAGACCACAAACCGCTTCCCTTTGCGTTCACTAAGGTGTCCGACCCCTGGTCGTCCCGCCAGCAGCGACATCTGTCCTACATCTCCGAGTACACGACGGACATCCGGCATGTCTCTGGAAAGAACAATGTCATGGCAGACGCACTTTCCAGACCCACCATACAGGCCCTGTCCCAGGGGGTGGACTATGCAGCGCTGGCAGAGGCACAGCAGGCAGACGCGGAGATCCCCAGTTACAGGACTGCAGTCTCCGGTTTGCAGTTCCAAGACCTCCCCGTAGGCCCAGGTGAGAGGACCCTACTATGTGACGTAGCTACTGGCCAACCCCGCCCCATCGTCCCAGCAGCCTGGCGCCGGCGGGTGTTCGAATCCATTCACAACTTAGCGCACCCCTCCATCAGGACAACCGTCCGGCTGGTCTCCAACAGGTTCGTGTGGCATGGACTTCGTAAACAGGTCAGTGAATGGGCCAAAACGTGCATGCAGTGCCAAACGGCCAAGGTGCAGTGGCACACCAAGGCTCCACCGCAGCGGTTCGAACCCACCCGCCGGAGGTTCGACCACATCCATGTGGATATTGTGGGGCCCCTGCCAGTGTCGCGAGGAGCGCAGTACTTCCTAACTATGATAGACCGGTTCACCAGATGGCCAGAGGCAGTCCCGCTCACCGACACCACCTCCGATTCCTGCGCCCGAGCACTGATCGCAACCTGGGTAGCACGCTTTGGGGTACCGGCCCACATTACCTCTGACAGGGGCGCCCAGTTCACCTCCAGCCTGTGGTCAGCTATGGCCAGCCTTTTAGGATCGCAGCTACACCACACAACTGCCTACCACCCACAGTCGAACAGACTAGTGGAGCGTTTCCACCATCACCTGAAGTCGGCTCTCATGGCCCGCCTGGAGGGGCCTAACTGGGTTGACGAGCTTCCCTGGGTCCTGCTCGGAATCCGCACGGCGCCCAAGGAAGATCTGCACACCTCGTCGGCCGAGTTGGTGTACAGCGCACCCCTGGTCGTCCCAGGAGAGTTCATACCAGCCCCAAGGGGGCAAGAGGAAGAACCCACAGCAGTCCTGGACAGACTACGGGAGAGGCTCGGTAACCTGGCCCCCATACCCATTTCACAGCACGGACAAAGCCCGTCCTGCGTACCCAAAGACCTGCAGAACTGTAAGTTTCTTTTTGTATGACGGGGCGGACACCGGGCACCGCTACAGCGGCCCTACGAGGGGCCGTTTAAGGTGATCAGGAACAATGGGTCCACGTTCGTGCTGGACATTGGGGGGAGAGAGGAGGTTTTCACGGTGGACCGACTCAAACCGGCCCATGTGTTTTGGCGCAGCCGGTCTGGGCTCAGGCACCGCGGCACAGGGGCAGACCCCCAAACAGAGGCCGATCCAGACTGTGGACATTGGGGGAGGTATCGCCGGTTCTGAGGGAGGGGTTATGTGGCGACCCACTTTCTAGCACCCACAACCCGGCTCACGAAACAGCACGCGCAGGCAGAGGGCCGGCCCCAAAAAGGGCGCCAGGCCATCTTCACCAGCAGGGGAAAATCCCACGCGCGGAAAGGGTCTGGGAATATGCATTCCCCACAGCAGTCCCGCCCCAGGGAGGGCGGGAATGGGAAGGCTTTAAAGCAGGCCGCGAAGTTTGAATAAATCTGTTTATCGCAACTCCAACTCACCGACTCCATGTGGTTATTCTAGCGCTGTGTGTAGCACACCGCTACACCATCATATTTGACCTACCAAAATGAACCACTTCACACTTATCTGGGTTGAACTCCATCTGCCACTTCTCAGCCCAGTTTTGCATCCTATCAATGTCCTGTTGTAACCTCTGACAGCCCTCCACACTATCCACAACACCCCCAACCTTTGTGTCATCAGCAAATTTACTAACCCATCCCTCCACTTCCTCATCCAGGTCATTTATAAAAATCACAGAGAGTAGGGGTCCCAGAACAGATCCCTGAGGCACACCACTGGTCACCAACCTCCATGCAGAATAAGACCTGTCTACAACCACTCTTTGCCTTCTGTGAGCAAGCCAGTTCTGGATCCACAAAGCAATGTCCCCCTGGATCCCATGCTTCCTTACTTTCTCAATAAGCCTTGCATGGGGTACCTTATCAAATGCCTTGCTGAAATCCATATACACTACATCTACTGCTCTACCTTCATTAATGTGTTTAGTCACATTCTCAAAAAATTCAATCAGGCTCGTAAAGCACGACCTGCCTTTCAGAAAGCCATGCTGACTATTCCTAATCATATTATACCTCTCCAAATGTTCGTAAATCCTGCCTCTCAGGATCTTCTCCATCCACTAGTGAAGCAGTTCACATCTTTAGGGTGATGCTGCCTTGCATTGTGTTCAAGCAAGATGGTGCTGACTGATGTGATGTTGAGTGTCAGAGAGAGGAAAGCTCACATTTCCTGTTTATTTGTGTATAGAAATACAGTGCAGAATAGGCCCTTCTGGGGCTTCAAGTCATGCCTCCCAGCCTCCCAGCCTCCCAGCCACCCAGCCTCCCAGCCACCCAGCATCCCCCAACTTAACCCTGTGGACAATTTACAATGAGCTGCCTTTGGACTGTGAGAGGAAACCAGAGTACCCGGAGGAAACCCATGCGGTCATGGGGAGAACGTGCAAACTCCTAGCAGGCAGCAGAGGGAGTTGAACCTGGGTTGCGGGTAGCTAACCACTACACTACCGTGCCACCCTCTGTTATGGTATTGTGCTTAACATTGTGTTCCTGGGGAGCCTCAATGCTTTTACGAGGATGGCCAATTCTAATGAGCACAAAATATAGAAATGTCTACAGGGCAACACACCCCCTGTTATGTGAAATAGTCCTCACTGAGGAAGGCAAATGATCGCACGTACATTAAGTATCTTACAGGTTGTTCTGTTGTAATGCATATAGTGGGTTTGATTAATTAAAGAATACCTGACCCTGACTGAATTAGTAATAATGTGATTTGGATCAAGAATTAGCCCCACTGTAACAGACACCAGCTAACAATTTCACCACGAGAGTCTACTTAAGAACATTGCTTTGGAAACTGACAAGGCAATTGCTCCTATTGACAATTATTCAATGATACAAATGTCATGCACAGCCCTAAGTATTATTAGCTTGTGGTAACAAAACAAAGCACCTTTATTGCTGAAATTTTTTGCAGGAGAAATAATTGCTATTGTAAGTTTAAAATGTCATAGCTCCTAACTCCCTTTTCCTCCCAGTGACAAAATTTTTTTCCATAATGTTTGCTATAACTCAATGTTTCTTAGAACATACATCCAATTCAATCTCAAATGTCTGTCATAGTTAATATCTCAGTCGTTAACTTGTGTGGAGAAAGTTCACATGTTTCCCATTATAAATGCCTTCAATTCTTCCGCTGATCTGAAGATCCTATGGTTGAAGGCTCCAGCCATTTTGTGCACCTAATGGAACGAGAAGCGGGAGCAGGCCATTCACCCCCGACAACTCATGCCGCTAACAGTCACTCCACGGCTGACCTTTTACCCGAGCACCACTTCCCTTAGTGTTAATCCACCATTCTCTTGAATATATTCAATAACTAAGCCTCCAAAACCCTCAAAGATAATTTCATAGATTCAAACAAATATAGAGAGTTGAAAATAAATTAAAGACCTCAGATGCTGGAAATCGAGTTCACACTGATCATCAACACTAGTCACATTTTACTCTCCTCACATTGCCATCAATTCTCCTCAGACTCTACCAGTCACTGGCACACTCAGGATAACCTACAGCAACCCCCCGGTACTTGCTTGGGATGTCAGAGAAGACTAGAATCCCTGGGAGGAGTGAGACTGCCAGAGGGAGAACACACAAACTCTCAGAGACAGGACTGGAGGCCAGGAGCTCGGAGGCAGTGCAGAAACACTCAGGTGTCTGACATGAGCTAAATTTTACCTGAAGCCTGGTCACACACCAACATCTGAGTCTGCTCTCTCCCTGAGGAAGAAACTACTCGCAGACATGAGGTCTCCCAGGCTGACACCTGGGTGGGGGGGTTTGTCGTGTGAGGAGAGGTTACGCAGACTGAGCCTAGAATGAGGGGTGACCTAGATGAAATGTACAAAATTCTTCTCGGGTTAGGAGGGTAGATGCGGAATTAACATTTCCCGTGACTAGGGTATCTAGATCCATCGGTCACGGTCTCAAAAGGAGTTCAGAAATAAAATGTACTGGTGAGTTAGTGAGCTGGTGTCACCTTTGTCAAGTTCCCACATGGAAAAGTGGATCCAAAAGGTTGGAGACCAGGGCAAGCTGGAAAATTGGATACAGAGTTGGCTTGGTAATAGGGAGGCAGATTGCGCTAGTGAAGGGTTGTTTTTGTAACTGGTAGTTTGTGACCAGCAATTTACCACAAGGATTGATGCCGGGGTCCTTACCATTTGTTATATACTGTAACGATTTGGATGTGCGGGGAGGAGGTTTATAGATGACACAAAAACTGGTAGCATTACTGGTAGTGAGGAGAATAATTGTAGGCTATGGGATTATAGTGATCGACTGGTAAAATGGAGACACTGCTGG